>NC_054740.1:49844239-50444239 GCF_018143015.1 Lytechinus variegatus | reverse complement strand
ATGCTAAGCTAATTTGGTACAGATGTACATGTTTGAGCTGATTTTTTTTCCTATTATGAGGAAAAGGATAAGTGAATTTTCAGAATACCTTTTAGCTTGAGCATATAATAGCTCTGATATCATGTGTGCTCAGTGAAAGTTACAAGAAAAGTTTAATACATGTACAGGATATTTTTTCTGAATATTGATTTTATCAGTACTATGAAGATACAAGAATATTTGTGTTTCGACAGTTTTCAGAATTCTGCCCCTGGTCTGAAATGCGGGCTACTTGTAAATTCAATTTATCTAATTGTCAGTTCATACAGCTACTTGAACCTACATTAACAGAAGAGGCCAACAAATATATCCACATTTATTTTAATGCTTTGTAGAACACAACATCAGGAGCCTGTTGTATAAAACTTTTTACCTGAGAAAACCCTGGTAAAAACTGAAAACTAAGGTTAGTCTGATTTTAGACAGCTGGCAGCCGTCTGTTTCGAGGAGTTTTTTAACATTTTTTTTTATTTCTCCTCGTACACAGACGGCTCGCTATCGTGCAGCCACCATTAGGGGACTTGCAATGCAAAATCCCCCCGTCGGGGCTTTTCAATTTTTGTCTTTAATGAATAAAAATTTCGAAAATTATAGTGACCAGAGTGCAAATTTATATTCCCTCTTGGCATCAATTGCCAAAAAACGGAGAAAAATGAAGTTAAAAGGAACAAAAACAGTGACTTACCTCGGCTGTCGCGCAAATTCACTTCCCCGTTTTATCCGATCTTAAGTACATAAACATATAGCCATTGAGTCCCCTGTACAGATCGCGCTAGAACTTCGGTCTCTGTATTTGGTGAGTGAAGCCAATGAAGTTCAGCTGAACAACCAACAAAACAGAGACCGAAGCTTTTGGTCTAGTCTGATTTATGCCATTGACTTTAACACAGGGCAAAAACTCCGGTAAAAACAACCTGAGTTTTCTCAGGTAAAAAGTTTTATGCAACGGGCCCCAGAACTTTTTTTTTTAACTTTGTACCATTGTACCATACACATTGCTACAAGTACATCCATACATTGTTTCATCCTTTGAGCTATTTTACACTTTGCAGCATCTTTATGACAGCGTATCATCATTTCTTCAGCTTTCATCGGTGTGCTGATACTTGTAAGAATGGCTGTTCCTTTGAAATATGTATAATGATTCTATTCCATTCTAAACTTTGGAATTAGTGTCATTGTTATTTGTCTTTGACATGTTTTTTCCTTTGCATCTAATAGGATGAAGATCCGTTTTACGAATCTCAAGAAAATCACAGCCTCATCGGGGTTGCTAATGTCTTCCTAGAAGTGCTATTTCATGATGTGAAACTAAACTACGGTGTGCCGATCATCAGCCAACAAGGGGAGGTATGGACATATTGGATTGCTATGATTAATGCAAGGAATGGTTGACTAGTAGTACAAACTAATGGAGAATAGATCAGTGTTAAGTGCATGGCTATGTTTTTTACAATATTCTTAATATTGAAGTATTGCAGATGGTTATTGAATGTACTTGTATATTATTTCAAGTTACAACTTTTATTTCCTTTTTTGTTATTTCATTAAGATTAATTGTGTTCTTACTTCTTAGCAGTTATATGCTAGTCAAAGCAATCATAAGAATAATAATTACATCTGAGTTTGACTTAACTAACTTTTGACAGCCATAATTGGGGGCCTTCCATCGGAGAATAGATGATGGTGGTTGTGGTGGTGGTGTTGATGATGATGATGTGAGTTTCATCACAATGTGAGATATATCAGATCATATAGAGGTCAATCGTTTTTATATTTTACTAACAGGTTGCTGGGAAACTAAACATAGAGATCCAAAGGATAAGTGGGTCTATACCAGATGTGAATGGAGAAGAAGAGTCGACCACCTCTAACGGTAGTTCTGGAGGATCAGAAGGGGCGGAAGAACCAGACCCTGAGGGAAGCCTAGCAGTAGGAGCACCTCTCACCTGCAGGGTATGTAATGTCCGTATTGTAAGCCTTTGTCTTCCAGTTCTTTCATTTTCTTGGGATTCATAGCTGGCAGGTATCAAACATGTAAATTGAATAGAATCCTTTTCAAATACCGTACACATATTTGTATACAACCTGTGTGGCACCTTGTATTATTGTAAAGTGTCAATGGCTTTATTCATTGATTTATTTATTCATATTCCATAAATTATTCATTACATTTTATTACATTTCAATCTTTGGAAAAGATATATCATCTGCACGAAATATGCAGATTTTGACATGTACCTATAAAATGATAAAGTGGAGGGGTCTATTGAAAAACAAAGCTTGTAGGATGGATGTCCCTTATCGAAATGAGAAATTATATACAAATATACCAGGTTTTGAGTGATTAAAGTGGGAATTATTCATCTAAGGTTGGACAGGCATTATTATTTTACCCCGAGGGGCAAAGTTCCGAGGGAAAAATAGTTATTTTACCAGTACATCTGAACGGAATAATTCCCACTATACTTACTCTAGTTCTTGTAATCGTATAAATGAATTTATATATCAATCAACACTGCAATAATATGTATTTTATGAACGATAGGGAAAGTAAAGTGCATAATTCTTTTGAACAACAGGAATATCAAGTGCAGAAATGTGAGTTAAAACTGGTTGTTGACACTTTAAATCTTAATAAAACAGTCTGCACCACCAGCCAAACTTTGAAGAGGGTAACATAGGAATCAGTATGTTGTCTGCCAGGCAGGCGGTCCATCCGTCTTTGGTAAATTGGAAGAACCAAACCATTTTGGTTTTTTTCCAACCAGGCACACCTATTGATCTCTATTTGAAGACATATATATGAAAGACTAAAAGTAAAACGAGTGTGTTAGAAACTTCAAAGTGCCATGTTTCAAGCGTATTGTGGAATATAAGAGATATAAAGTATAGATTAGGCATTGCCTGCATCCTAGTCACTGCATGTATTATGTAATAACCTTACATGTACCTTTAACCTTGCTCATTCTTGTCACATTCTTTTATCCACAGTTAAAAATCAAGGAAGCCTATGATCTACCACTGAGTCTAGCCCATTTTGTCTTCTGCCAGTATACCTTTTTTGGCAAAGATGGTCCTACTGTAGTCCCACCCTATATAAATCCTGATGTTGATGATGAACCTGGAAGGGGCCCTGAAGCTACGAAGGGTGTTATGAAGTTCAACCATACAAAAGTACTTGAAACTTTTTCTGTCTTACTTCTTTGAGAATCCTCTGTATGCATTAGATTTTAATTTGTTTATATTCTAGATGTTCTGTTAGGAACCCGAAGGGTTGTTAAAATGAATAATTAATAATCCATATTCTATTTTTTTCACATTCGAGTTGGGAGTCCAACGTTGCAAATTTCAATATTGCAAACATTTTTTCTGTTCAAATCTTGGGAAAATACATTTTTAGTACACCTGTTCCGAGAAAATTCTTGTTTTCTGCAAATGAATTGAGGACAAGGGACCCTGACAAGCATTGTTTACTGTTCAAAGCTTAGCCTTTGAATTATCAAGAATGTGATTTTATTAAGAAAGTAACTATCGGAGATAATGTTTTTATGATTATATATTTATCCAGTGGCATGTACAATTTTGGGGCTGTCAGGGAATTTTGCTAGAGATTTCCAACTTACAATACCTGTAATTTGTTACTAACTTTGGTTGCAAATAAACCTGACTTACTCTAACTTAGGTCTGTGTAACAAACCCATTGCAAGTCTTATCTTGAGAACAAACTAGGAATATTGCTGTATTTTCACACATTTTTATTTTAGTTATCCAGGAATTTAGATATGTGATGGTTTAAAAAAAACGAGCCCTGGACTCAAATAGTCGTACTTGGTAATGTTACAGATTGATGGGATTTCTAAATCTGTTGCAGGAATTCACAGTGAATGTGACAGAAGAGTTCATAGAGCACGCCCTGGAGGGATCACTAGCTGTGGAGGTGTGGGGTCATCGTGTCGGCAACCATGGTCTCATCTCCAAACCTGGCTGGGAGATCGACAGCTTACATTCCAAGTCGAGATCCCTGGCAGATAGGTATGAAAGGATGTCTTTATCATCAACAGCATTTTTTTCAGTTGATGTTTTTCTTGCTTACAAGGGCTGTTGATTTGATGTCTGTCATTCCCTATGTCTCTTTCTTTCCCATGCATCGTCTTCATTTTTTAAACAAATTAATTTTTCTACCACATCCTTCCATTATGTGTATACTCTCCTTTCTGTCCCTCCTTGTCTGTTTCATATTCTTTATCTATATTCTCTTCAATTCTCTCCTGTTATCTACCATTCTCAACAGTGACTTTTCCATATTGATCCTCTCTTTCTCTTTACCACTCTCTCAAGTTTCTTTGTTTATTTTCCTTTTCGGGTTTTCTTTTTTACACCATTTATGTGTCTCTCCTTATCTTATCCCAAATCCTTGGCCAAAGCAAATCATAAGATTTGAGAGAACGTGTGGGAAGTAATTGTTACCAGTGAAATTGATCAAAGTTGAAGCAGTTTTTAGCTATGTCAATAGTCTGAGCTGCATCTTTTAGCATGAACAGGCACGAATGAAGTGGATGTGCTTGTTGGATTTTTATCTTTTCTCTTTTTATTCAAATCAACTATTTGTTGGAGTGGACTTGTCCTTTGACAATTAATGTAAATGCAAATCGCTAGCTAAAAGTTTTGATAAAACGTCACTGAGGAAAACGGGATTTTAAGTAGTTTGTTGTAGAATTACAATAGAGGTTTACATTACTCACCAATCAAAATGCAAGCACGCAGTGCTAGCTGATTGGTTTTGATAATCAAACCTAAAAAGTGATATTTTGTGAACCTTATGAAACACACAAAGAGAAAAGGTACTTGACAAATTGAATAATGCGAGCCCACGCTGCGGGCTGAAAATGTTGATAATCAGACAATAAAGTGAACATTTTACAGAGCACTTTTTGAAAATCAATTTGTAAATCAAACAAAATACTGAAAGGTTGATGTCCAAACTGAAATATAATTTGTATATTGACTCTAATACTTGATATTTTAGTTTCCATATTAGCTTATTGAGCAAGATATGTATTTCATCGAATTGCAATGTGAGAAACTTTTTATAGTGACATGAATTTTTTTTTCAAGTCTTCCCCCTCACCTTACTTTATTCAATCATCTTCCTCTTTTTTTTCTCCTCTCTTTTCCCTTCTTTTCTTTTTTCTCTCCTATTTTTGTTGTTGAAACCCTTTGATCTGCCCCTGATGAATCTTTGAAGGCACTATTTGTTTTCTTCATAGTGGCTTTCTTGCATTCCTCATTGATTAGTCTGTGATGAAATCCATGTATAAGAATTAATAACAAAAAGATGTTTATGTGGCTCTGAATTTTTAAAAGGTATTTTATTCACCCCTCGATGAATAATCATGTTGTGCCCTTAATGTGGTAAACAACCATAGCTTTTAATGTCTATTGTTGAAATCCTGTTGCTATTCATGATGCTTTGTTTGCATGTCAGCTTGCATCTTGTCAAATCTAAAGCATGTAGTCATTGTACATATTGTATGTTCCCCCCCCCCCCTTCTCATCCACCTTGGCATAAAAAGTTACTATTTCAAACATAGTTCAGATTACTTTTTATCCTTAATTTTTGAGGATCATTGATCACAATTTGTTTGAGCATTTGGACCAAAGTTAATGTATGAATTTAGCAATGTTGCTTGTTTTCTGAAAAATGTATTGTTGGCAAAATCTTTTGTTTTTCATACTATCATAACAAACATGAGATGCACACACAGGTTCTTACTGGTGTGCATAATTGCCTTGGACAGTTGTACAAGCTTTGAAGCATGTCAAAATTAATGTTGACAATCATAGAAAAAAATAATGCTGTGCATACATTCAGTGGGTGAAAATGCATCAATCATACAATATTGAAACCTATATCATCTCATAGGATTGAAGAGGACAGATTACCAAATGAGGAGTCTCCCAGTTTAAGTTAAAATTGATAACTTTTTGTGCTCCAGGTTAAAACAATCATTTCCTTTTGTCTGCATTTACATGTATGTAGTTATGTTATGACTAGTTTTCACAGTCGCACAGGGATGTAATTATTCAAAATAAATTAATAAGCTCTGAATCATTTCAAAGGGGCTATAAAAATATTTTGGTTTGAAGGCATTGCCAGATATTGTTCTGGTGCCTCTGCAATAATTATGTACAGAAGCTTCTTGAACTTAAAAAAATATTATTACTAGAAAAAGTACATGAATGTTTGGTAGTGCATCTTGACCACAACACGTATTTATGATTTTGGGTGACTTAGAAATAAATGTCGGACTTTGCAATCCTTGTGGGATTGCTCCTTCGATTGTTTTGCTCTGTGAAAACTGGTCTGTAATGCTATGTCCATTTACACGTTTCCTCCATTACATTGTGCATGCGACCAATCTTGATGTTTTTGTTATTTTGTAAATTCCTGCATGATTTCTCAAATTATTAGACCAGTGACTGAGTATGAAAGTTTTGGGTGAGTATCCAGTGAGTTGATTTGTGCAGATAATAAGATTTTGCACCAGCACAAAGATAGAGGTACTAACAGCATGTGAGTGATGTGGATACTAACATTGCAATATTAATTCATTCTCACTATTTTCACATTTCTCCAAGAATACATATACATGTCCTCAGAAGTCACGCAATGTTAAAGAGAAATTCCAGTAGTTGCAGTTAACACTGATTTCATGAGAAAGTCTGTAAAACAAGGCTTAATTGCAAGTATATCATCGAGGATCTAGATCTGGTACAGTTACATTAACTGGACTTTGTGAAATCTTGAAATCTACGCTGAAAAATGTTCACACCGAAAATCCCCAACACAGATAAGCGCACGTGGGACAATGTATAATTATTGCTCAGGGCGTCGGGCCCGACGCCCTACCCGAATCCTGTGCTTATTTGCTGATTTCTCAGCAATTACACAATTTCTTCCAGAATCCTTTGGCACATGCGTTTTATTTATACAAACAGACACTTTAGTGGTCATTTCATTGGATTCTGTACGAACTCATTTTGATATCGTTACCAAAACTAGCATTTACCTTTAACTAGTTTTGGTTATTGTAAAGAAGCAAATGTTGAGGGATTTTAAAGATGATCAAATTATTTCATTACAGTTATCAGCACTCTAACTTAAAAAAATACTTTAATTAGTTTTGGATGATGACTAATTATCTCAACATGTAAAATCACTGAATGTTTTTAAATCTAATATGTAATTATTCTAGAGCAATTTAGATCACTGCTGATTATTTTGTTTACTTCCAAAATTTGATTGGTTACAATGCTTGAAAAGGGGAACATCAGAAATTATGTATGGTGTGATGTGTGATTTTTCTTTCCATACTTGCAATGTCTGACATTTAAAATATCTTGCAACTTTGTAAACTTGAAAATATAGAATGTAAAGTTTGATATGTACATGTACATGTAGAATATGATATACTTTATATGCATAATTAACCACACTACAGCATGATTCAAATATGTGAGATAGTTTAGAAGTTTGTTGTAGTAACAAATCTAACTTGAAAAGAGAAATTGATATACCTGATGCCTTAGCAGTACACCTGAATTAATCTGCACATATTCTATAGAACTGCCAACAATATTGAATATTCATATGCTCATAATTGAGTTCATAACATTGTGTGATACACTGCATATTCTAATACACTGCAGATTTAGCTTTAGATCCACATGGCATAGAATTTGAAGTAACTTTGAGATGAAATGATAATTTTCAGAAGAAAATTAAATGATGTACTCTATTTGTTGAAATGGTTTTCACATGACCTTATTGCAACAGACTAATTTACTACACTGCGCTATACTTACCTATACCATCTCATCAAATTGCTATTCGTTACCCTGACTCGAATAGCCACCGGTAAAAACTCCCCGAAAGAGGCTAACTGCAATCAGATAGCCTGGGAAACCCGTCACGGGACGAGACCCATAAAACCTCTTTCGTTACCGCGACGTCGTTGAGTACACTCGAAACGTTTAGCCACCGCGCAATTTTTTTATGAATCACGATGTCTGAAGAAATAACTGAAATAAACATTATTATTTTCCAACCCTAAAGATCTCAATAAAAAGGGGAGATCAACTCGGTCAAGATAAAGCCGAGGGCCATTATCTCGGTCAAGACAAAGCCGAGAAATAATAACAGCACGATGATAAGGCGGCCAAGATAAAGCCGAAGAATAAGAAGTCTAACACTTATAACCCGGCCAAGACAACGCCGGCAAATGACACTACACAATCAGACACCCAGCCCCTTAGGCGGGAGGTAGACAAGGGTACGGATAAATCGGAAGAGGCTGTTTACACTCCTTCCGATCGGGGTAACTCCTCATCAAAGAGTATAGGGCGGGCAAGAAGAAGCCTCGCTATGACCACTCGTGTTCTAATGACAATCAGGCTCGAGTTAACGACTCACTACAACCCCTATATTTTATAAGAAGCTTCGACTGGCCCGGGATTGTGACCGGTCAGTCCATTCATTGCCAGACCCCGCCGAGACGGGTCATCATCAGTTATCTATAGTACAGTCCACCAGGTTGGTGTATCATCGTACTTGTAGAATTGTGCAGGAGTTCATGCAGTGCTGTGGAATTAAGATCTATTCTACGTACATGCGGTCTAAAATAATAATAATTAAGAGAAATTATTAACAATTGTAGTAGTTGGATCTTGGAAGCCTTGCAGGCGATCCTCCCCCATCGGGTGCTGCAATCGACCCATCCCGACCCCTAGCCGCCCGAGACAATGAGCTAATGAAAACTCGACTCATTCTAGACCATAATTCAATGCTCTAGACGTAGAGAGAGAGGCCTAGATCGCCTCATACAGATCGCGGAGTTGGGGCTAATGATAACTCGCCTCGTACTAGCCGTAGATAATAGTTTTCCATCGTGGGAGAATCTGATTCGGAATTCGATTACCACCGACCCAATTCATTAGAAGAGATTGGGGGCGATTTCCCCCAACAATTTCTTATACACTGTAAAAAAAAAAAAAAAAAAAAAAAAAAAAAAAAACGTGATTTTACTGGAAATAAACAGACGATTATGCAGAAATTAATAACAGAATCATTCTGTAAATTCATTAAACAGGAACTTTTCTGCAATTCAACAGAACAGACTCTGCTGCAGGAACTTCTTTTATTTTAAGGATAAATTTTCTAACAGTGTAGCAGCTCCTTGCATTCCCTGAAAGCTGCCCAGCAAATGGGATTCGATCGAAGAGATTCACCATTAGGGGTACGAGAGAGTTCTGGCTTACTCAAACGCGATACTCCGACTAGTGGGAACATGCCTTTTAAATACTGCCCTCATCTTCGGGCCGAAAACAGTATACCAGTAGCGTATACGTAGCTAGCAGCGAATATGAGCGAAGAAGAAGTCAATCTTCCGCCTGAACTCGTCCGTCTGCGATCAAGATGGACGTTCCGTATATAGATCCTGCTTTCGGGACGTCCGCTCCCAGATAAGCAATACTCTTGGCTTATACCCATCAGTAAAGAAGTCTCGAACTTTATCGGTTTGCCGCTCAAGACTGAGGATTTTTTGTGCATCCCTTCGGCCCCGGACGTTGCTTTCCGTGTCGGGGATGCGGGAGCGAGGAAGACTAGATCGGGCCGTAACCCTCGCCGCGGCACTGGTTACCACTCAGCCGACTATCAGCTTACAGTTGCAGCGCTGGACGTGGCCGCCCGGAGCGGTATGGTTTTCGCGATGTACTAGGGGTATCTGATATCCGCTCGTAGTGAAGCTGAGCGGCTTGGACTGAGTCTCTACCAATGACAAGAACTTATTGCTAGAGTCACAAAATCGCTGATCTCCAGTATGAGCAAGCAGCAATCAACACTGCTATGCACAAGGGCAAGGAGGGCTAAAGACTAGATGCTCTCAAGATGATTGAGAAAGGGGCAGCTACTGAGCTGGACTTCTCATTCTCAATAAGCTTCCTTGCGAAGGTAAGGACTTGTTTATGGACACTTTCAAGAAGCATTGCACAAGTCTTTTTCAGCCAACACCACAGCTGACAAGACATTTTATTAGCTCTCCTCGAGTAGACCTAGTCCGCCAGGCCCTAGTCCAGGGCCAGGCCCAGACCAGAGACCTCCATACGCTAGCTCTAGCTCCATACCCTAGACCTATAATGAACTTAAAGGGTCATCCCCCTCTTCCCTCGCTCTGGTAGCGACGCCAGGAATGAAAGGGGCCGCTGGGAAAGTCATAGGAATCCTCATGGTGGGGGGACGGGGCCGCCAGGCGTTCTTTCAATGCACCAAATTCAGGGCCCCCACTCATAACCGGGACTTATGACAATCTAACACTAACCCTTCCCCACAAGCAGTAGGGAGAAGACTATTTCTTTGCCTTTACTTTTCATTATTTGAAATCTGTTCCAAGTCCACAGCAATATGTAATATTGAGGTGTTCATGTGCCAAAAAAAAAAAAAAAAAAAAACTACCCTTTCATATCAGAAGAACATAGAAAGGAGGAAATAGTGGTGATGGATGAGGTTGTCAAAATCATACCAGGCAAATCATACAGGCATAATGGTAAAACTTGCCAAACTTGGGTTACTTACAAAGTTGCGTTCACTTGTATAGAATGTAGACCTAGTAATATTCTTGATAATTTTGTGGCATCTGAGGTATATATCTACACTATTTTTGGCTTATAAAGCAATGACAGAAGTAACTTGTAGATGTGGTTTATGGAGTGGTCTTTGGATGCTCAGACAGTCTTGAGATCTCAAACCAAGGCCTGAGGGTGGTGAACCCTTAAGAATTGCTGCTATTGTCCATCAGTTTCTACCACACTTGCCACAATGATATCAGCTTCTCGGAAATATTTATGACATAAATCTACTGTGTGTTCCAATGATAAAGATTCCCATACAATCCCAGAGTTCTCAATCAGGGATTGTGATTAAGATAATATTTTAATGTTCGTAATAGAAATCTGAGTTTAGAAATATTCCACAATTCTTTTTACCCAATTTATTGTGAGCCTGGCAGCCACTGTGCAGCTCCAGACCGATGAGGCTCTATACTCTAAATGTTGAACGCCGAACAGGGTGGTAGCAAATACCCCCCCACACCTGTTTGTGAGAAGTACATTCTACCAACTGATCCAACTAACTGGTTCTGAAAGTGTACAAGGGGTGGTCAATTTTTTGCCTACATCAAATTGAAGGCCAATATGGTATCTCATATATTTTGCCTGCAACTTTCATCAGGAATTGGTTAATGATAATAAATCAGTTCTTGTTTAGCACATATCACATTATGTCCAAAGACCTGGATATTATTACCCTGGGGTTTCGAGGAATAAAGTCCTGCCAGGTACCCATTCATCTCTCTTGGATTGAGTGCTGCGCAATGTGGATAAAAAAAAAAATAAAAAATAAAAAAAAAAAAAAATTTGCTGAAGGTTATTATGCCATGACTGGGATATGAGCCCACGACCCTCAGTTACTAAGTTGGAAGACTAATCCACAGGGCCACAACGCTCCACATCATCTGTACGATATTCATTATTATGCAAATGTCATTGGTTTGATCATGAAGCCCTCGTATGATATCAAATAGTCCCTATGGACCTTGCAGCAATCCAACAACTATCAAAAGGGTTGAGCAAGTGCTGTGTAAAGAGGTCTCCATCCAAAATAACTATTTGAAAAGGATAGAAAATAACAAAAAAAATTCTAGATTTGTTAGGGATTCCACCAGAAAGGTTATATCTTATGATATGACAGGTTTGTTCTCAAACCAGGGCCCTGTCTTACAAAGAGTTACGATTGATCCAATCAATCGTCCAATTCATTGTAACTATATTGAAATCCATCAGTGTCGTAAATTTTTTTTCTACAGGAAATTTGCATAATGTCATTTGTAAACAAGAGAAGCTCATTGAAATTTTAAGAAAACAATGAATGCATGAATATACATCATAATTAGAACACTCATGATTCTAGACTCCAGAGATACTTCAGATGGTGTGGCAGTTTACAAATTGATCCAATTTCTGCCTCTTTAAGTCAGATAGCAGATTTATTTCCTTTATTATTTGATGAAGGTTTATCAGTCTCTTTTATAAGGGGTTACTGGTCAACCATAGCAGCCATTCATTCAGGCTTCTATAATAGGGAAACTACCTCAATTCAGCTGTCCTTACCAGACTAACAAGATCCTTCTTCTTAACAGATTCCTCCCAGCCGAAGACTCTTCCCCAATTGGAACCTGCCAAGAGTCCTTCGGTGCCCTAGCCAAATTCCCCTTTAAACCCATAATTGCTCCCTTCTTGATCTTTCCATTAAGACAGCCTTCTTGTTGACTATAGCTTCAAGTCTAAGACGTAGTTTGCTTCATACACCACGGTGAGACCGGGTCATATTCGTTGGGAGGACAGAGTCCGCTTGATCCCTAGACCTGATTTCCTAGCTAAGAAATAGAAACCCCTAAATCCTGTGATGTTCTTCCAACCATTAGGGGGATATCATGGCTGAATGGATAACGCACTTGACTAGCGTCCTTGGAGTCCCAGGTTCAAGTCCTAGGGTGAACAATGTGATTTTACAGTCTCTCGTCAGTTTCCGAAGATAGGTTATGTTGTCCCGTACGTGCCTTAAAGTGGTACATTGATTAAAGTACATTCGCACTTCCCACCAACTGTTCATTAGTTCAATAGAACCTCACAGCCCTGTTAATCCAATTACAATTTCTCGAAGGTTAGTGCAGGGGATCAGGTCAGATGGAGAAAATACCATTTTATCAGGATCCTTTAGAGCCCACGATTCACGGGGCATAGCAGCATCTTGGGCACTTTTCAGGGTACCTCTTTGGAGGAGATCCTCCAGGCATCCTATTGGACCTATTCAATATCTTGTATCTTATTACTTATTTGATGTAATAGCCAAGACACAGGTTTTGCCTTGGCGGTTCTTGTCTTGTCCTAAATTTTCCTAGGCTATTTCCACTTGATATATTTCATTAACGTGGTTGATGATTCTTATCCCTTTATTACAAGAGTAGCTTCTCCAGTTGGGAGACTACTCCATTTTATAGAAAATCAGTTTCTTTATCATTGTTTTGCCTACTTGTCTGGAAAGGGTCTCGTTTCTGCCCCTCCTCCAGTTTTTCCGTGCTATTCTAGCAATTTGATGAGATGGTATAGGTAAGTATAGCGCAGTGTAGTAATCAGAATGCTCAGTAGTGAGCATATTATTTACTAACAAGCTATACTTACCTATAGCTCCCCTCCCGTCCTCCCCAGCAGACCTCGCCCCTCCTTGGCAACGAAAGAGGAGGCTTATATGTGGCGAGGGGGTTTTATGGGTCTCGTCCCGTGACGGGTTTCCCAGGCTATCTGATTGCAGTTAGCCTTTTTCGGGGAGTTTTTACCGGTGGCTATTCGAGTCAGGGTAACGAATAGCAATTTGATGAGATGGTATAGGTAAGTATAGCTTGTTAGTAAATAATATGCTCACTACTGAGCATTCTGTTTACAGAGGTAATTAATTCTCATAATGCCATCACTGGTTCTTCAAATCACCAATCTATACTTCATCTACCCCCCCCCCCCCTTCTCTGCCTTCAAGAGTCTTTGACATTTTTTCTGTTTTTAGTGAACTTTTTCAGTTTTAACCCTGGGCTAAAAAAGTAATCCGAGAAAGTGGTTGTACTGATACTAAATGTACCACTATGACTACTACATGTACTTGTACTTTTTATGTAAAGCAGGGCAAGTGCTTAAAATAAACAACCGTTTCATGTGTCCAACCATCATTTTCTCCATTCTTGCTGCTTAAGCCCTATTAGATTGAGATGAAAGAGGCAACTCATGATAGGAAGGTCCAATATTAAGGGAGATTGAAGTTTGACAGTTCTGTTCATATCAGACTGCATACAACATTTGATGAGATGAAATTTGAGAAATTATATCTGGATATTTTTGTGACCGTCTGTACATTTCAATCACTTTGTAGATGGACTGAGTTAATAAGGAAGATTGAGCTTTGGGTTGAGATTCATGAATTGAATGAACAAGGTGAATACGTACCTGTCGAGAGCCATATCAAGCCTGAGGTTCTAACCGGAGGCATCTTCCAAATCAGACAGGTAAAAATATCAAATCAGGCTAATATTTTATTAAACTGTTTGTAACTTTCTTTACACATGACCAGGGGCCCAGAACACAAAACTTAGCCATGATCATAGAACATTTTTCTACGATCGATTCCATTGATTACAATGTACAATCAATCAGAAAAGTCAAGCTTACAATCAATCGCTAACCTTTGTGTTATGGGCCTCTGGTGATGTGATGGATATTCCACTAAACTGTATTAAAATTACAAATGACTGTACAAGTGACTGGTGACCATTTGATTGTGCTAAATCATGTACTCATAAATTGTGTTTTTATCAGCTCATGTTGAATTCTGATATGTATAGATTAATATCTCATTGTTAAAAAGTATACAAGTATTTGGTATTAAAGGAATGATAGAAAGTTCAGTGCTATAGTATTTCAACAGAAATTTTTGGTTTTGGGGGTCCTGTTTCATAAAGGCATGTTATAATACAAATTCGTAATTTCTGTAAAAAAAATCACTATCAGCCAACCAAATCTAATGATTTTAGAAGCCTAAATTTGTTTTAATATTATGAAATGATTTAGCACAAAAAAGGATTTTCAGTTATGCATTAAGTCATGAATAATTGACGAACAGCTATATGAAATGCCTCCAGGTAATAATTGTGGAATGCCACTATTGAGTGTCCTATTTAACTGGCAAGACCAATATTATCAATATTATTATTTATGGAAATTGTTTATCAGGGTCACTCTCGGAGGATACTAGTGAGGGTAAAACCAGTCCAGAACTCTGGGACTTTACCAATCATCTGTGAAGCCATTACATCAATCTCCGTTGGTAGCATCTGCGCTCGCTCCAAGCTCCAGAAAGGTCTGGATAGCTACCAAGATGGAGACCTGACCAGGCTGAGGGAGAGATGGTCAGACGCCCTGATGAAGAGGAGAGAATATCTTGATGAACAGATTCATAAAATTATGCATAAACCGGGTAAGAACTAGTGCCTCGGTTTTCAACTGATGCTCATGACACTTGGCACATATGTTTCTTTGAGTGGAGACATGCAAAAAAGCATGAATTGAATGTGTTGGAAACTATATTGCTAGGGTAAGGGTATATTATGACAATAAAGTCATCATAGAGCAAGAACATTCATCACCTTCATTTACATGTATATTTCCTCAGTTGTAATAGGGACTGTTGTCAAGAGGGTTATATGGGAATGGAATAATTCATAGAAATATGCAAATGAATCAATTTTAAATTAGCAATTTGTGCATATATGTTTATGAATTCAAGTTTGGCTACTGGAGCAATAATGCTCATTTGTCAAGGCATTGATTTAAATTTTCCACACTTGACCCAGATGAGGTAACAGGGAATTAAAGGATCTGGCATGAACAATTCCTTGATATGCATGTGCCATGTAAAAAGCTGCTGGCCTTCATCTAGGATGTAATATTATCTAAAGCCCAGCAAGCACATATAGACATTGCATAGATAATGTGATATGCACTCTATAAATACAAAATATTATAAAAGGGTAATTCCATAAAGTATTTTCATTCTGACCCATCTACATGTATATGTGGGACTTTCTGGAAATCATTGGTCTCTGTTTTCTACTTTGAACATAAGTTGAAAAGCTTTGAAAAAATCATGACTTTAGCAGATTGTGAAGTGAAGTTAAAAAAGAGTAAAATGTGGGGTAAGATGTACAAAAAGGGTTGATTATTGTATCGAATTTCCCTTTATCATTGTTCTATTTTCTCTTCTGAACTCACAGGGAGAACACAGAAAGACACTGAGAGAGAAGCCAGCCTGATCAACCAGTGGGTCTCCCTCACAGAGGAGAGGAATGCTGTCTTGGTCCCAGCCCCAGAGAGCGGGGTACCAGGGGCACCTGCTAACTGGACCCCTCCTGCGGGCATGGAGACACATATACCAGTACTATTCCTTGATATTGAAAGTGAGTTGAACCAACTTTACCCCATTGTTGAGGAGTGTATATATGATGAAAAAATATCTAGAGGTACGCGCTTTGAAAGTAAATTTCAATATGGTTACTTTCCAACAGCGAGTGACCTCCATTATTCTCACAAGAAAAAAGAGCACTGCTTCCTACTTGAATTGCAATCATTTACTGATTTTTGTTCTATTTTGTTTTGTTTAGCTGATGAGATGGGTACATCAGGTTTACTTGAAGGAATTCATGCAGCTGGTTATCACTCCATCCTACCAAAGGAACTTGGGACTAAGATGGTCAATCTACCCATTATCAAGTACTATGAAAAAGATGTAAGTTACTTCATTGCTATAGAATTAGATCATGTTTTAAGTCAAAGCTTTTCTGTGTCAAATGAAACACTTTAAAGTGCCATACAACAACTAACCCTTTTATAAATGATATTGGTCAACTGAGTGCCCATCCCCGAATTTTCTAAGAAATCATATGACACTACCGGTAATTTCATATACCAATACAGTTGGGTCAAGTCTCTTAACTTGAGATATCAATACCTGCCTTGAGTTCCTTGTAAATAGGAATATTCCTATTTTTGGTTTAAAAAAGGTTGGCAAATAAACCTCTATGTTTCTATTTCTTTGGAAACTTTTCTGTATTGCTGAAAAGGAAATTTGATAAGGTTGATAAATCTGGAAATTGCCTGTAATTTGTTTCCATTTCTGTCAGGGTTGGCAGGTATGGATACCAGGAGTGTCAAGGATTGCCAAAATATAGTGTTTAACTGACAAGGCCACACGCTCCTATCTATATTCTCTTTCTATTGTTTTATGTTCTACTCCTCATACATTGCATTAGGTGTGTGCGTGTGCATCATGGGACTCCTCCCTCCATGACTCACCGTACCTGAACAGAAATACCAACCCTAACGAACGCATCTATCTCATCGTCAAGGCGGTGGTTCAGCTTAGTCACCCCGCAACCATGGAATTGGTCGTCAGGAAACGCATCTGTGTCAATATCTACAAGAAACAAGGTTTTGCAACGGCATTCAGAAGACGGCTAGGGAAAGGGGTAGGTTGTATTTGATGATGATATCTTTGAGTGACATTTGATTATCTTTTTTTTTTTAACTAACGAATGTGAATCACATCAAACTCAATCATAAGCTATTAATTAATAGTGAAGGGACAATTGCAAATGACATTTAGTGTTTGGCAGAAGATTCTATTGAATACATGCTGAAACATGAAACCTTGAAGAATATCATGTGTGCAGTTGAGAAGCCATCTAATTATGCCAATGGCATTTTATGGTCAGTAATCCTTGTATAATATTTCTTCTGATTTTTTTCTCTTTCAGGACACAGTTCATTCCTGTGGTGTGACCTATGAGATTGTCTCAAACATTCCAAAGGTAAATGGTCACTTGTTTCAGTATACTATAAAAGGTTCAGTTAATAGGTAGATGTTTAATCTAGCATTATTCATTAGGACTTCTTGTGGGGCATTGCTGTATGCATCTGTAAACAGCTAGAAGTGAATTTTAGACAATGAAGTATAGATCTGAGGGTCAATCTTTTTTTTGTGTGTGTGTATTTAAGGTAAGTCTCTATACACATATGAGACCCAATTACACCCCCACACACATATTGTGTATTTTAAACGGGTTATTGAATACTGATTTAAACTTGAATACATGAAGAACATTGTTGAGAACAATCACAACTTCTTACTCCATGTAGAACTCTGCCATATGATTTCACACTTGACACTTGTTTACAATTAGAAGCATTGGCTGATTTGACCAGTACAGCTTTCAAGTCTTTGCCTGTATGTGTGGAAGAGCTGTGGTATAGCCTGAGTACAGAGGGTTGTGTGTTTGAATCCCAATACGGTCTAGCATCCTTTGGCAAGGCATTAATCCACAATTTGCCACTCTCGACCCAGGTGCTAAATGGGTACCCGGTAGGATGATGTTAGTATGCCTAGCAATTGAGTCTTGGAACTCTTGTTGGAATGGTACCAGGTAGTGGAGAAGGTGCATACATTGTATGCGGGCATGCAGGGATCTGATGACTGGGGTTATAATATGCTGCAATGCGCTTTGGGCCATCATGGGAAAAGTGCTATATAAACAATAGCTATTTCTATTATTATTATTATTATTATTATTATGCCTCTTAAATGTTAAGTAGTCCCTTTCCCCTCACCTTTCTTTTCAACGATCTATCAACTTTACCCAAAACTTTTCCATCAGTGTATTGCATGCATGCACTCATTGCTGTTTGATATACCTGCAAAACATGAATAAAAGGACAGACTATTAAAAGGAACTTGAATTTCTTACCTTATGAGGTGAAAGGGTATTTAATATTCATTTCCCAAATCAAGAATCCTCTTCAATGCTTAACAGGCATCAGAAGACCCTGAAGACCGGGAATCCTTGGCCTTGATGGCTGCAGCAGGAGCGGAAGAGAATGGCAGTACTGGAGATGGGGAAACTTACATTGAGAAGTACACAAGAGGGGTTTCGGCAGTCGAGAGTATCCTAGCACTTGATAGATTACGGCAGGAGGTCATCATCAAGGAGAAGCTGGCCAGTAGGGGGCGCAATTTGAGGAAGACGTCCAGTGTACCGAACATACCTGTAAGTATACTTTTCTCTAATTTTTATACGGCCGTCCTAGACGGGACGTATTATGGGATCATGCAAGGTGTCCGTCCGTCCGTCCATTTGACTTAACCTAGGTTCATATAATTTGGTTTGTATGATACTAGCATAGATGCTAGGAAGCCTATTGATTTTGAGGTCAAGAGGTCAAAGGTCAAGGTTACAGTGTCATGGTTTTGACTTAACCTAGGCTCATATATTGTGGTGAGTATGATACTAGCATGGATCCCAGAAAGCCTGTTGATTTTGAGGTCCAAAGATTAAGGTCACAGTGACATGCTTTCATCTTACCCTTCTGCAGCCCTTGCAGACATGATAACTTTAGTTTAACTTAACCCAGGCTCATATAATTTGGTGTGTATGATACAAGCATGGATGCCAGGAAGCCTTTTGATTTAGAGGTCAAAAGGTCAAAGGTCAAGATCACAGTGACATGTTTCCATCTTACCCTTCTGAAGTCCTTGTAAACGCGATTACTTTAGTTCAGCTTAACCTACAGTGTAGGCTCATATAATTTGGTGTGTGTGATACTAGCATAGATCCCAGAAATTCTATTGAATTTAAGGTCAGAAGGTCAAAGATGAAGTTGCCACCTCCCACTTTTCTTGCTTGACCAATAACTCCATTTTCCATGTTACAGGCAGGCGTAATATGTGCTCGCCTTAGCGACATTTGTTAGTAAATTGTGCCTACATATATGTTAATATCTTTCGATCATCCTTACAATTTCCTTTGAAGTCGGTCCTCTCCCCATCACTCTAATCTGCTGCTGCTCCTTTCTCCCATTACCTTTTCCCTCTCTTTCTCTCTTCAATCCTCCCTTGCTCCTTCCCCTTCCACTCTCTGTTTTCATTGGTCCCTTGCAATATTTCTCTCCTTACCCTTAGTTATATATGTATGTAGTGTATTTTATATGTGTTTTAGTATTCAAAGTAAACACATGACAGAAGAAATATACTTGTGGTTTTGTCAATGTGAAGCCTGCTGCATTCTGTTACATCCAGCTGCGGCCAAAATTTGTAACATATAGAATGTTGTATCAGATATGAAAATTTAATCAAGTAAACTCATCATATTTTGAAGTTTTAGATAGTGCTTGCTAGGAATACTAAAATTAAAAAATTCTGCAAGCCTTGTTGTAGGAGTAGAATCAGCTTCAAATCATGGCCGATATGCTGTGATGTAACCAGGATTTGAATTATGATGTGCTTATTCTTTGTCAGGAGACTCGCAATTGACTGGGAAGTACATGTAATATTCATACCACTGTAATTTTCATTGTTATGACTTTATAATTCGAATGTTATTAGAAATTTCTCCAAAAATGGATTGCAAAATGGATCATACAGTGTGTGCTTGCTTAAGTTTTGTGATTTCTTTCTTTGTTTTAAGTGGGATTCTTCTCCATTGTATATTTATATTACAATAGTTATTCTATCTTGGACATTGAAATGTGTTTCCTTATTACTGAATTATAGCCAGTATTCTACTATTCAAATAAAGATGTAAGTCTTTAGATTTTCTTTTCCAATCTTGCTTACTTCACAATTACATCTCTATTAGTATATGTATCTATTCATGATAATCAAACACTCTAACTTTTTTTTATTCCATGGCCTTTATTTTTCCATTTACAAGTTAAAGCTATTTAATGCCAACATATGTATATCCAAAGCTTTATGACATGGAGTGTATTTGCATGATATACATGTACATACGGTAATTATGTAATGTGTATTGCCTTTCATGACATTTGTTAACAGAACTAAAGAATGAGATATTTGGGTTCATTTATAACATTCTAAATCCATTATCATGTTATGATGGAACACTTGAGGTCTAAGTACTCTACTCTGTTAAGAGCGATAAGTTTCATCTTGAAAAGAGAAAGTCCTTCCAGATGTGACATTGGGGCAAATTGATAAAATAATCAATATTTTTGTACATCCCACCCCCATTTTTCTAAAGTTTTACTTCACTTTATAAACTGACCAAGTCATGATCATTTTTAGAGCATTACAGACTTTTATAAGAACCAGAAATCAGAGACAGAAAATTTCATGAAGGTCCCACATATAAGTGGTCGGACATATTTTTTGGAATTGCCCATTGGTTAAAATATTTGAGCAATTTCTGATTAGAAATGGGAAAGACATGAATTGATAATTAAAATAGGGAGCTATTTCCATTTGTTTTACGCATTTTATTAAGAACTATTTTTTTTTATGTTTTAGATTGCCTTGTGTATAATGCTGTATTAAATTGTTCATTATGATAAATGCTCTGCCTGAATGAAACAAAACAGGATCCTCTATATTCTTCCTTCTTTTGTTGTATGCTAATAAGTATGTATGGAAAATATGTACATATATACTATCCATTATAATGTCCAATCATGTTTGCACAATTTATTATCTATGCCGATCTCTGTTCAATCAGATAAAAGTCTAAGAATAAGAAAAAGTCATGTTAAAATTTTGGGTCTTTGCATCTCTGTTTGATTTCCTATCATGTGAGTCAGGCAGGAGTCCAAAGTTTGAAGTCCGCTTTTGTCCCTGTTTAGCGGGATGGCCAAACTCACCCCACACTTGCAGCAATTGCCCTTACCCCCTCCCTTCCTTCACAATTCAGTGCATCCTCCTCCATCAAACCAACCCTCTTACTCTCCTCTACTTGCTTTTCTTTTTTGATTGCCCCCTCCCCCCTCCTCCTCAAACTCAAAAGCCATTAAAACATACCTACATGTATTATCCCTCCACGGCCGTGATCTGGCAAAACTATGTATCTCCTTTTTTGCCATTCCGAGATATTCGAGCTTGAATATTTTACATTGCTCCTTTTGCTTTTCTTGGAAAAGTGGAAAATGGTATATCGATTTTTTTTGTTTTCCTTTGATCTGCGGAACTTATAAAAGCTATTGGCACCAAAAACTAGTTGATTTACTCATTTAATCTTCTAATTTTCCACTTTTTTTAAAACATACGCACTTTTGCCTGATAAAATCGATGACACACTCCGAGCTTTTTATCAGGCAAAACTACGTATGTTCTAACTTATCAGGCAAAACTACGTATGTCACAAGGTACGCGGCCGCGTGGCAAATGTTTATCAGGCAAAACTACGTATGTCACAAGGTACGCGGCCGAGGCCGTGGCAAATATTTATCAGGCCTACGTATGTCCTCCGCATGGCAAAGTTAGAGATACGTAGTTTTGCCTGATAAAACTTTGCCATGCGGAGGACACACGGCCGTCCTCAATACCCCCATTTGCCTTCGTCAACTGATCCACCAATTTCATTTCAATATCTCAACGAAGATGCATTTTGAAGTTCAATCAACGATATAATTTTTCATTATCCAATACATTCTTGTTTCATCATTCATGTTGCATCCATTTCACCTTGAGTTTTTTCCTCCTCCATTGCTATCCCATAATTCCATGCAGGGCTCCATTTCACGCAACCTTGACATGAGTCGATCCATGGACTGCCTCGATGAAGATTTCAGGGTAGGCACATGTCATCCTTCATTATTCTTATTTATTAATGGGATGGTCTGGGCTGAAAATATTTATATTTAACTATTAAAATAAAGTAAAATTCACAGAGCAAAATGATGAAAATTTCATCAAAATCTGATAACAAATAACTAAAACAAAATATTGAATTTTAAAGTTTATCAATATATTGTGAAAACAGTTTTATGCACATCGTCATGAATATTTATTAGATGGGCTCACAATGTTTCATCCCTACTTTCCGTTTTGTTATTACATGAAATCATAAATGTTTCATTTTTCATAATTGTGTAATTGATGTGTCTCCATTATGATGAAATAAATTGTGGCAATAAATAACTAATGCACTTAATCATTTGTCAATCCAATTGTTTTAGTTCTTGGTAGAATTTTTTTTAATAAACCTAATTTCATGTAATAAAATACAAAAGAACAAGTGGGGATATGACATCATCAGCCCACCTAATGAATATTCATAAAGACGTGCCTAGAACTGTTTCACCGGAAAAACACTAATCTTTAAAATTCAATAACTTTGTTATTTGTTATCTGATTTTGATAAAATTTTCAGCATTTTGCTTTGCGAATTTTACTAATTGACTAGCAGTGAAAATTTGATTTTCAAAAGCTGTAGAGCGACATGATTTTAGGTAAATAAATTTGTTTTTTTCTCATTTGATATTGATTAAGGCTGAATCATTCCTCACCCCTCCCCATCCTAGGGCCCGTTAGTAACTTTGCCATCCAATGACAGTAACTTCCATGGCAACAATGATCAACATTTAGTCAGAATCAAGGATTTCAGGGAAGTTGAATGACAAAGTTACTATAATGGTTACTTTTATGCAACAGGCCCCAGAACTCAAAATCATGAAAGGTCAATTCTTCTGGAATTTTGACCAGGCATAAATGAACTTACCCCTCCCCCACTATACATAGCTCTACATCAAAGCTTGCATGTGAATAGGTTAAAGGTCAACCAAATCAAATATTAGGTAAAAAAAAATCAAATGTTAGGTCAATCAAGATAAAATGCTAGATTAAACAAGATCAACATTCATATGTATTTGGAAATATATGAAGAGGGATAAGTGTTATTAAAAATCAAAATTTAAAAGTCTTAGTAATTTATTTCTTTTGTTTATCCATTCATTGCTTGAGAAAGAAGAGGGGCTTTGCTTGTGAATCTTCAGTTTGTGAAATTTCCAATTTCTAATGGCTTTTTACTTTATTTCCAAATTCTTTCCTACCGAACACATGATGTCAAATTGGTTTGTCCGGTGATATCATTTTTACTATTTTTTTAAAAATGGGTATTGTACATTTTCAAATATTCTGTGATTGCATACATGTATGTGTGGCATCATATTCATATCTACATGTATTATATTTGTTATATCCTTGATCATTGTAACCATTTGTTGATTTAAGTATCTTGTAATTTATAAATGTATGAACTGTTTATTCGTTGAATTTGTTTTGCATTAAATCTATACTCCATTGGTATATACTGTCAACAAAACACTTTGTAATATCATTATTGAATATCAAACACTAATTTTCCTCAATTGTTTCCCATCAATATATATTTTTTGATTTGTGAAAAATTCAAATTGTTCCTTTGATTTCAATTTATCTAACGAACCATACTGTGCATGCACCTATCTTTTGATGAGAAATATTGTATTCAATTGCATTATTGTCTTTCGATATAACTATCATTTATTACTGTCAAAAGCTGTGATTTGTACATTTGTGTACTCCTCAATGTAATGTTGCCTTTGTTTGCTTTGATTGTGTTAACACCACTTTCACCAATATTATTTTGAACGATAGTTACCCCTATATGGGTTTTTTTACTAGATGTAACCTTGCTACCAACGCATGCCTTCATGTGCCATCAAAATACCAACCACCTGTACATTATGCACAAATGGATTATTCTTTTCTATCTACTGTAGTCGTAAATATGCTTGAATGATGAACTAAAAAAAAAATATATATTGAAAAATCCTCCGTAATAGATACTACGTTGGGAGAGTCTGCGAAACCTTGGACCTCCAAGTTCACCAACCCTTCCAGGAAGTGCCGGGAGTCCAGTGGTGTATAGCAAGGCCACATCCCGCCCCAGAACGCTCCAGGTGTCTTCCTCCGACTCCAAATCAGAAACCAGCGACTACTGCAGCTCCCCCGGAAGCATGCAGTTCAATTCCAGCCCGGGCGCTAGCCCGTCCCACCCAAACATGAGCCACGCCCATCCAGGGATGACTTCCACAGCGCACCCGTTGATGGGTGGAGTCCACCCTTCTGGGGGTCCCATACTACCCTCCATGAGCCCCTTGCTCCCGTCCATGGGGACGGCCAATCCAAGGAGACCCAGTACTGGCAAGTCTCCCGGGGGTAAGCAGCTTAGACCAGTCCAAGAGGAGGCCAGGGCAGCTAGGTCAGCACCCAAGATGGAAGTAAGATAGTCCTTTAATTCTGATTGATATCTTGATATCTATATTTTGTGTTACATAACCTTGTATTTCACAACTGTAAGGCGAGTGAAATCCCTGGATCATGGTGACTAAATTTTTTCTTTGTCGATGCATGAAATTTTGAAAGGGTAAAACCCAGCTCATACATGTATAATTCATTTAACATTGAATAATTTCCAGGTATTCCATTTCAATTTTCAAACCCTTTTTTTTACGCAACTCATAATGACTTGTATATCAGGCTCTTTTTTACTGTACAGAACTAGATTATATATTTCCCCCCAACATAAACTGCTTATCAAATTTAATTTTTTAATTCAGTTTTGGGAAAAAATATGTTCTGACTAATCCTAAGTTTACTAATTTTTTAAAAGTTCTTTTTTACAATAAAGTTTAGAAAACTGGCGAATAACACAGTCAAGATGACCCTTGATCTCCATTTATGTTCATTATGCATACTGTATGGCTCGATAGAGAGGAGTACCTACCACACACACAAAAAATGGCCTCTCATTTGGCACCAACCCTAATTTGCTTCCACTGTTATTGCAAACAAATGGCTATTTTTTATGGCCTTCCCCAATTTTAGCTTCATTTCCTTGGCCCGACATTACATCTTAACCTAACCTTTAACTAAAACTCATTCACAGTCCTTGTGGTGGGGGGTGTTTCACAAAGATTTAAGTATGACTTAGAATCGCACTTAAATACTGATGTGTACATGATATGCAACGTGCAATCTTATTGATCAATACGCAGTAGTGCATGACCTATTGGTATGATCTGACCAATGCGATCATGCTTTTTATACCGCATGCTAATAGGCATTTACCGTAGGTGTGACTCATACTTAGTCATACTTAAACCTTTGTGAAACTCCCCTTGATCCGAATCCTATATAACCTAGCTCTCGAGCTGCATCAAATTGTATCAAGATTTTCTTGTATTTAATTTTCTGATTTTTTTTTAAAGGGGAATCCAGCCTTGGCCATAGGATGTTGTGTTGGGAAGGAGAAAAATGAATTAAACAGAATGGTGAAAGTTTGAAAGAAATCGGACAAGCAATAAGAAAGTTATAGCTGCTTTAAAATTGAGATCACTAATAACATGTATATTTCAAATTGGCAACTGGGTAAGTAAATTATGACAAGGGGCAAGGACAACTTTCCCATTGGCCATGTACTATATTTATTATCAGGGATTAGTGGTTTTCTCCTAAGTACCCATTCCCCTGGGGCAGTAATCTAAATATATCCCAGGTAGTATATTGTTTAATGTCCTCATGAAAGAAAAATATAATTTGAAATAAGACTTTTGGGGAAAATGACATTTTAGCCATAATATGTATTGGAGTACATGGAAGAGTAGTCCTTGCCTTACATCACTATGACATCACATAAGCGGCCAATTTGAAGTCTCCATTGGTATAGTGATTACAAATATTTACAACTTTTAGAAATTCATAACTTTCTTGTTATTTGTCCAATATTGTTCAAACTTTCACCTACCAACTTGTCTGATTTTTCTTTTTCTTATAAAACAAGTTTTTATTTGGGTTGGATTCCCCTTTAAGTGTTGCAGGATTTAACCAGCCTTACACGTTCTTTAATTCGCATGTTCTTAAAGGGTTTTTTAAATGCAGAAATGAAGTTCCTTCATTCACAAAAGCATTGATTTATTTCACAGGAAATCTTCAGACTTGGTCCTGAAATAGTCATGTTGCCAATCAATAACCAAAAGGATAACACAATGTCAGCTTTTTTTTGGAGGGGGGGGGGGGGGGGACACCTCCATGTTTTCCCCAGTATCAACTACTGTTTGAAAAAAGCTGAGACATGTTAATGCATAATATTAGTATAAATGAGCTCTAGTTACATTACATATTGTACATTGATGTACAGTAACCCATTTAAATCACTGCTATTTGGATTCAACAGTGACCAAACAGCAAATGAATTGCTGAAATGCATTTACTTCTGGTGAAAAATCTAATTCTAATCTTATTGTTCTTAAAGTACACGTACTATCTTGATGATGCATTTTCTATAGTTTCAACATGTAAAAGGCATTCAAGAATTTTTCCTGATTTCAAATTTACGTGTTAAAGTTTGCAGTGTTATACTAATCAGTTTTCTTTATTATGTGTATTTGTATATTATTGGTTTGTTTCCTAGTTTGTACAACCCTCTGAACATTTTGATTCAGAAATTCATTATTATATTTACAAAGTTTCAGAAGAGGAAAAAAATAATAAATAATTAATGAATGATCTGCTTTTCCTATACATGTATTTGAACTGGACTGGTGAGTCCCTTTAATTTGGGAGAAAAAAATCTGTTTTGATTTTAGTTACAAATTTTAAGCCTCCTAAATAGGCTTTAGTCTTTTTCATCACAGAAATTTCATTCTTTCTCTTTAAATCCTCTTGGGATGGCTTGTGAAATGGTGTCAAATAAATACACCATACAAATGTTACCCCTTACATGATCTTACTGTGCAACATTGGTTGAATTCTCATTTTATTTTAAACAAGTCCAAAGCTCCATTACCGAGTTACAGTTTGGAAATAATCTAGTCATACTTTAGATACAATTCAGAATTTTGCTGTTAGTTTTGTTCTTGTTGCACCTATCTAAAATGTGTTTAACTTACGGGCCTCAGAATAATGTGGAAAGTTTGAGGGAGGGGGGTTTAACATACAGAAAAGCAATTAGTCTGTAACTTTCATGTTTTTGCACGTGTTTACTGGGGGAAAATGGGAGCTAAAGTCAACCACCACACACAAAAAAAAAAACACAATTGGTATTTTTCATATTTCTTGTACATGTTAACTGAAAAAAGTGGAGGCTGCTGCCTCCCCGCATAGATTCCAGATTCTACGGCTCCTGTATTAAACACATTTGTTGTTATGTTTGCAGTGTTTTTGGAGTTGTTTTATTCATTCATTTTCCTTTCCTTCCTTTGCTCTTCTAACCAATCACAGCCAAGGAGGAGCTTGCCCCTATAACACACACTCACTGTACCATTTTATTGGTATGTATTAACAAGGTTTTATGCTTTCAATACTAATATCAATTTCAGTGAAAACAGAGGTTTTTTTAATGTGATTATTCAATGCTAAAGGGCAAGTCCACCCAGACAGTAAGCTGATTCTGATAAATGTAGAAAAATGAGAGGAACATATTTACAGAAAGTTTGATGAAAATCTTGCTATGACAGAATGACATTGTTATTTACTTTTTTATACGCCCGTCCTAGATGGGACGTATTGTGGTATCACGTTTGATGTCCGTCCGTCTGTCTATCTGTCCGTCCGTTAACTTTTCCTTGTAAATGCGATAACTTCAGTTTGACTTAACCGAGGCTTATATAATTTGGTTTGTATGATACTAGCATGGATCCCAAGAAACCTATAGATTTTACGGTCAAGGTCACAGTGACATATTTTTATCTACCCCTTCTGCAGTTCTTGTAAATGTGATAACTTCAGTTTAACTTTAATAACCTAGGCTCATATAATTTGGTGTATATGATACTAGCATGGATCCCAGGAAGCCTATTGATTTTGAGGTCAAAAGGTCAAAGGTCAAGATCAATTACATATTTTCATCTTGCCCTTCTGAAGTCCTTGTTAATGCGATAACTTTAGTTGAACTTAAACCTAGGCTCATATAATTTTATGTGTATGATACTAGCATAGATTCCAGCAAGTCTATTGATTTTGGGGTCAGAAGGTCAAAGGTGAAGTCTCCACCATCCACTCTTCTTGCTTGACCAATAACTATATTTTCTGTGTTTCAGGCGGGCGTATTATGTGCTTGCCTTAGTAACATCTTTTGTTTAAGTTATGAGTTTGTAATGGCATGTGATGCAAGCAGCCCACTTTAATATCCTATGAATTCTCATCCTTCAGTGGCTTGTAATAACTGATAATATATTTTCTCACAGAAGCATGTATAAAATAGTGTATATGCCCATGAGTGCACAGATCTATAGAATAATTTCCAATTTTCTGAGAAAATGGCATTTTGTGGAATTTTAAAAAAATATATTCTTCTCTTGTTCTTTGAAGAATTTCACCTATCCATGATTTATGTTTTTCTATCATTATTCTTCTTTTATTAAAACCAGCTTTATGTGAGGGAGAACTTCCCCATTAATCTGTGTGATGAAATGTGACCCCTCCCCCTGATGTTTCTCATAATAATTAATTCTGTAGAAGCAATTCATGGCATATTAATTTTTAAACTTTAGCATGTTTTTCAGACAAAATTAAGGATGCCTTGCCATTGGTCCCAAAGCTTTGCACACATCAGATATTCTCAATGGTGTGATTTCTTGTACATGTATATTTTCAGTTAAATAGTTTCCTGACAAAGTGTGTACATACATATGATTAATCACTGTTATTTTCTGATGACATTTATTATATCTATGCCTTCAATTGTGCTGATATTTTTCAAATTACAATTTCTCTTTGATTTTTTTTGTAACCCCTGCAGGCAAAAACTCTTTATTATGTTCAGAAGAGACATCGTGCAATAAAGATGAGTGAAGAGAAGATGAATAGACGTCGTTCGGAACCTCCCCATGCAGCTACCGATGCCAAATCCACCCCTCCAAAAAGTGATGTCTTCCATAGTGATGTAACTACAGCACTGAACCGGTCTGCGGAGCCTAGTGTTGGGAGGAAGAATCCATTTCTCAGAGGTGATTTGTCTTGTGATGGAAGTGCTACAGATGATCGCCTAGTGTATCTCCCCTCCCAGGAAATGGAACATCCCAGGACCATCCTGAGAACAAGTCATAGCTGGAATGGTCCACTAGAGGCTGGCAGGGATGCAACCAATGATGAAAATGAACAAAATGATTTATCCTTCCATACTCCACCCCCTGTACCAGGAATAGATTCTTCCACTCCTGTACACTCATCCAGTGGGAGTTGGGATGTGCCAGTGGACCAAAGGGGGAAAGGGTTACGCGGAGGGGGTGATGTTGATGATATGTATTTGACTTTTGGTTCCTGCAGCCTTTCTGAACCCATTTATGCAAATGAAGTCTGTTCTTTAGTTGAGGACCAACCAATTTTTATCAAACCGAAGTGGGTTTGCCAGGAACAGAAATTTTGACGACGTCATTGGAACTTACATATCTTAAGAAGTCAGTAGTGTTCTATACATTGCTTTTGAAGTAATTGCAGTGTATAATTTTCATTTTGCCAAAGGGATATATAAATAATCTGGTTGTAACATTCTCTTTGCTGTCAAATTACATTTTACTTTTATTATTAATTGTATATTGTTGTGTTACCTAAAGTGATCTTGGCATCAGAAATGGTTTCTTACTGTTGACTATCAAATGCTAACACAATTTGTTATTTTTTTTCTTCATGTGATCTTGGTGTCCTCCCCTTTCTTATTCTTAATCTCTCCATCTCTCCATCTCCTCATTTTCCCTCTCCTTCTACTTCTCTTACATTTCTTTCTCTTCTTATCCTCATTTCCATTTTTCATTCTGTTCATCCTCTTTTTTTCCTTCTCTGCTTAGAACTGTTTTAGAGTTTGCCTTGTAGCCTCATTTTAATAATTGTGAAAAGGAAGATTTTCAGTCTTTCTTAGTAATTATTTTGTCCCATTTTAAGACCTTGCAAATCTACTTTATTCTGTAAACTGTTCTCAATTTTCTTTACTAGTTGATTTCCATTCAATTCATGAAGTTGTCCCCAACGTTTATACTTTGTTATGTGGTCAAACATCATGCGCTGAGACAATCAAGGTTTTAAATACTTTTTTATGTTATTTTTTCTTTACTATTAATCATTAATTTTGTTTTATAGCATTTTAAAATATCTCATATACTTTCATATTTTTGGTGGAATCCTTGAAATAGGAATATGAATAATTGTCTGTCTTGCCCTCTTCATAGGATAACAAATGGATTTTGACAAATCTCTTACTGCTTCAATCAGTTTTATAGTCACAAAAGTCTAGATGCAATCTATAGATCTTAAGTACAATACTGCTAAATATTATGACAGATGTTTTATTGGCCAGTCAAAATGCATGGTTTCACAGACCTGCCAACCAGTACGTTTTTGTAACCAAAATATGGCAGTACGTTTTTTCTTTAAAAAATATGTTTATTGTTACAAAAAAAATCATCTCTATATGTCTCTATTTCACAAAACGTACACAAATATGGTTATTACATGTCGATCAATTTTTTAAAAACCAGGGTGAGATATACACATGTTTCAATGTTTTTTTTTCAATCTGCATGAGCAGTGCGTATTTTAGCTTGCATGCAGCTTGAGCGCCTCGATGAGCGAGTGCGCCAAGCATTTTATTATAAAATACACTTTTTTGGGGAAAAATACAGTTTTTTTATCACAGAATACAGTTTTCATTCCGAGAGGTTGGCAGGTCTGGTATCAGTAACCTATAACAGTACCTTGGAGCTTGTCTATGAGAATTAGCTTTGTCAAATAGGACCATGTATTTCAATGGTTACCTCGTCATGGCTCATGCAACACAGTTTTCATACAAGCAATTGATCGGATTACATGTAGGTAGAAAAGCTCTAATTTTGATATACATGTTACATATATATGGCAAGCGATGGTATCTCTTTACTGCTCTATAATTCTACTATTACAGAATATAACGCTCCCAAACTGTCGACTTAATCTTGCCTGAATACAGCACAATTTCATATCTAATATCTTGATATCTCTTAATATCTTTATAACAATTCTTATTCTCTAAAAAAATATATGTTTTGTTCCAATTTCATGACGTATTCACTCTTTAAAGGAGGCTTGATGAACTTACACAAAAATTATACAGTAATGAGATTTTTTAATGTTGCATAAGTATTGTGCCATAATATGGAATATAACTCTTGGAAATTAACTGGTAAATTAGATGAAGTGAAATGTAATCTGTAAAGCAAAATTTAGTCAATGAACACACTCCAGAGACACTAGTAGTAGTTCAAGGGAAGCAAATGCTGACCCCCCCCCCCTATTTAAGATTTCCCCCCACCCATGGAATATTCTTTTTTGATTTGCCTTTGCTGGTTTGCATTATTAACCCAATCCGATAGACTTGCATATAACCTTGGTCGCAATCTACCATGCATATTTATTGTCTAGGTTTTGTTTTTGAGGCTATGGCCTCCATGTTTTTCTGAAAAAGGTGAGGAGAGAGTGGAAAGAGTAGGGAAGGAGGAGGCCTACGCATGTCACTTGCACGGCTGTGAGTGGTTGCATGCATTGTACTTTGCATTTGGTAAGAGAGCTGTACATGCTTACAATGTTCAATCAACTTGCGATTGCCATGTTATCCTTCGGAATTGTGTGCTTCTCACGTACGGTGTGCTCGCTCACTCTCAAGTACGTTGTAAGTTCCTCATACAGTAAAAATGCTATGTTGTGTCTGTGTGTTCCCGAATTTGTATGGAGGCGGTACTCGTCATGTACAAATCCCCAAATTTTTCACTTGCAAGTACGGCCAGTTAGGAACAAGCCTTAAATCAACCTTCCAAAAGTCTAATAATCACGATTTCCAGACCAGAATATGCAAACCTGTCATATACATTGTCCAACTTGAATTTTTCCAAAGTTGTGCAGATTTTGTTGTCCAAAGAGATTTAACTTCTGTGGATTCTACCCCAATCGAATGATAAGATCAATCATAATTTGCAAAAGACAATTTGAATATCCACCCAAATCTGACAATCATTCTATTGAAAGTATAATCAAATATATCTGTAATCAGGCATACTTGAATGAATCTGCAAGTTGATCATTTAACATTTGCAATAGCATTCCAGCATTTTCTTTATTTGACTTTGGGGATGGTGCCTATTTAAAAAAAATATCAAATTCTATTATATGATGAAAAATTTCACATATTTATCTATAAAATGTTAACAGAATTAGTATTAATGTGTTCTGCCTGTTTTCCCAATACGTCTTTTGTGCATGATGCCATTGTTTATTTCCTCCTATCGGTGTAGTACATGCGAATCCTGCACTCTATTATGTCTGAAATTGTAGCCATGCTGCCAGCAAAATCATAGATCACTTTGTATCCTTTTTGATGTATCCTTTTATATCACAAATTTTTTGCTTGACATATTCAGTGAAACTACTTGCATGAAAAATGGAACATGATTTTGTAAATAATTGAAGAAAATTGACTTGGCTTAATAACTGCTTTGAAATCATGCAAATTAGGTGCAATTAGTAAATTAACTTAAAATCATTTGGAGGCTGGTGTAAACAAATAGCAAAGTAAAGAATGAAACTGAATATATTTATGACTCTTTTTAGTAAAAGATTGGTTATTGTCATTGTTGCAAAAGAAACCAAATATCTTTATGCTGTTTGTGACTCTTATAAGTGCAATTATTGGTGTATGGTGTTAACATGGTGACTAGCCAGTTTAATATGCCGTTGTGTAAATTTGGTAAGTGTCCATCTATCAAAAAGTGTGTATATTTTGTTGGTTAAGACGAGTTGATGTATACATGTCAAAGCACTAATGAATTTTGTTTTCTTGATGATATAGTTTTCTTTGCCTTTGTTGATTTCCTAAAGAATTTAATGAGTTATTTTTGCATAACACTGAAATCAGGGTTCAACATGGGGTTTAAATTCCACCAACATGGGATTTAAATTCCACATGTGATTTGCTCCTTGGAATGTTTTATCAGTAAAATCATTTCATTTCCATTTTCCATATTACTTTTTTTTGCGTACAAATTTTATAATCCAATTAGCTGTACTGAAATCAGGGTTTCCACAGTTGGACTAAACTCCACAAGTCATGTGATTTGCTCAATTTTATCAATATGTTTCCAATTCTTTGTTCCTTACAACTTTTTTTAGTTTCTCTTGTAATGTGATAAGTCTTTATCATATTCCCTTCACTGTATAGGTCAAGTCCCAAACAAATGAACATAATGTGTTATTATGAACAACAGGTACGGGCTCAAAATACTGCAATGTTATCTGAAAACCATTTATCTGTGCATAATTCATTCACTCCACTTCAATTTATCAATTTGATGGGGTAGGGAGGAGACCCTCTCAATTTCTACTACACACATCCTTCATTGTTTTGGGGGTTGGTTAGCTTTAAGACAAAGACATGAAGTTTCAAGTGTTGATTATGAGTGGATGAGTGCCATAAATCAAAAATAACTTTGATTATTTGTTGCACTTGTTGGTCTATTCCTTGTTGAAAAAGTATTAGAGTATTTCAATGTTGTTTTTTTTTTTTGGGGGGGGAGGTGAACTCTCATTGCTCATTGCATGAAATATGGTTATAATAGCAAAGGCATGATTTCAATACAAAAAATTACTATCAGCCAATCAGAATGAAGGATTTTAGTAGCTTTAAACTGTAATTGCATATCATTGTTTAAAAAGTTTTATTAAAAAGGGCCCTGATGCTCATAAACTTATGCCCATCAATTTTCCCTCCTGTAAAGCAGACCATAATCATTTCATTTTTTTTATAGAGTGCCATTGCTTTTAGAATGCTGGGGTGCTATGTACGTCAATTGCTATCTCTAATGAATTATCATTAGCAAATTTTCGCTCAGCGATATACGGCGGTTTCAGCGATGCAGTTGTATGGCAAGCCCTTTTAGCATTTATTCCTAGTTCTTGAAGGAAACCAAAACTTAAGAAGAGAAGCAATCTTATTGGAAAGAGTGAAATGAGAGGAACAATTTAAAACAAGTTTCATCAAAATTTCTTGTGAAATAAGCAAATTATGGACTTTTTAAAGGTCTTGTACTTTCTATGAAATCCTCAAATTGGTAATCATGCTTCAAAATGGCTGATTTTGGGACAACTATCGGTTTGTTTTGTACACAATTTTTCAGATTTTCCCCATTATCTTTCAAATTACATATTGCCTCATTCTGAGCAATAATGTATGTCATGGGAAAATATAATTCGCACCACATATGTCAAGGTCAAAAGGAAATGATGGGAAATATGTTAAATAAAGGGGAAAATCTGAATACTTGTGTACAAAAAAATGGAGGGTTGTCCACAAAATCAGCCATTTTGAAGCATGTTAGCCAATTTGAGGTTCCCCATAGAAAGTTCACCAAGACTTCTTAAACATCCATAACTTGCCTATTTCAAAACCGATTTTGATGAAACTTCTTTTAAATTGTTCTTGATTTACTCTTTCCAATAAGATTGCTTCTCTTCTTGGGTTTTAATTTCCTTTAATACCAAGAAATACAATCTTGATATAAAGAATTTAACTCTTGATATCAAAATTAATTTCTTGAAAGAAATAAACATTCTTGATACAAGGAATTGTCTTTCTTGATATCAAGAAATTTGAATAAATGTTAAAAATGTCTTGACACAGGCTCGCGTCATTAAAGTGAAAACTGACCATTCTGATGGTCTGCATCCAGTTGGTCTAATTGCAGATGGTCTAATGTTTACACAATCATAGCAAAAACCACTTGGTTCACTCTCATCAATTTCTATTTGTTCCATCCAACACTTGGTGTAATTTTTTTCTTTGCTCACATTTTTGTCTCACCTGCATAGCAGAATGAGACTAGCAGAGTGAGCGCCGCTTTTCCGACAGCGACAGCGACGGCGGCGGCGTCAACATCAAATCTTAACCTGAGGTTAAGTTTTTGAAATGACATCATAACTTAGAAAGTGTATGGACCTAGTTCATGAAACTTGGCCATAAGATTAATCAAGTATCACCAAACATCCTGCATGAGTTTCACGTCACATGACCAAGGTCAAAGGTCACTTGGGGTCAATGAACTTTGGCCGATTTGGTGGAATCTATTGAATTACAATCAAAACTTTAAAAGATTTTGGATCTGATTCATGAAACTTGGACATAATAGTAATTAAGTATCACCCAACAATCTGTGCAAGTTTCAGGTCACATGATCAAGGTCAAAGGTCATTTAGGGTCAATAAACTTCGGTCAAATTGGGGGTATTTGTTGAAATACCATCATAACTTTGAAAGTATGTTGGTCTAGTTCATAAAATCTGGACATAAGAGTAATTAAGTATCACCCAACAATCTGTGCAAGTTTCAGGTCACATGATCAAGGTCAAAGGTCATTTAGGGTCAATAAACTTCGGTCAAATTGGGGGTATTTGTTGAAATACCATCATAACTTTGAAAGTATGTTGGTCTAGTTCATAAAATCTGGACATAAGAGTAATCAAGTATCACTGAACATCCTGTGTGCATTATAGGTCACATGACCAAGGTCAAAGGTCAATGAACTTTGGCCAGAATGGGGGTATCTGTTGAATTACCATCATAACTTTGCAAGTTTATTGATCTGACTTTTGAAACTTGGACATAAGAGTAATCAAATATCACTGAATATCCTGTGCAAGTTTTAGGTCACATGATCAAGGTCAAAGGTCATGTGAGATCAATGAACTTTGGCCGCATTGGGGGTATTTGTTGAATTGCCATCCTATCTCTGTAAGTGTATTGGTCTAATTCATAAAACGTGGAAATAAGAGTAACCAAGTATCACTGAACTTCTTGTGCGAGTTATAGTAGTTTTCAAAGTCAGCACTGCTGCTATGTTGAATCGCGTGATGCAGGTGAGACGGCCAGAGGCATTCAACTTGTTGCTTTGTCAAATGAATAATTTGGTTCTAATCATATAAATTATTAAGTAGTGTGAGATGAAATTGGTATAAGCCAATATGGGTATAGCCTAACTGGAAATTAGACAAAAATAATAAATGTTAACCAGACCAAATAATCAGGAGATGAATTTGTTTGGATAAATTATTATGAGACCACGTGGGATAAGGCTGTATGGAAAGTATACATTGGGTTGAAGATCAAGTGGCAAAATAGTATTCTAATAATGATAATAATTTTGATATTATTAATAATTCTTATTAACCCATGGTAAACACTTCAGCTCTAATGAACTGTTCTCCCAGCAGTCCCTGCATAACATAACATTATTATTACCCTTCTCCATTCTAAAAGGTAGAGCGCTTGACATGAAGTCTTTGGTATGATTCGGTCTGGGATTGAATGGAAGACCTGGGCCCTGTTGTACAAAGAGTTACGATTGATCCGATCAGTCTTAACTCTATGGAAATCCATCAGTGTCATAATTGTTTCTACGAAAAATTTGCACAATGTCCTTTTTATGCAAAGAGAAGCACAGTGAATTTTCAAGAAAACAATGAATGCATGAATATACATCACAGCTAGAAAAGATTTTGAACAAACATGCATAATAGATGTTGACGTTGCTGGCCGTCCATAGTTGCGATTGATCAGATCACCGTTACTCTTTGTACAACAGGGCCCTGTTCATGAGGTGGATGCTTTACCACTGAGCCACCATGTCACTTACCTCTTAATAACCACTACCTGCCTTTTTCTTCGACACCAGTGGTTTGCTTTCAGTTTGCACAGACATTCAAACCACATGTATACTTCTAAGCTTTATTACTTGCCTTTCTCTCTTTGTTCAGCACATAAATGAATATTCTATTTTACCTGCATTGATACATACATACACTCCAAACTTGTATAAGATCTGCATGGAATGCCATTGCACAAATGTTTTACCTACATGTAATGTGGAGACCTAATGTAGATTTTAGTTACCTAGTGATTTTATGTGTTTACTTTTCATGGATTTTTTGCCATTTTCAAACTGATTTCTTTGCCAGCTGATTATTTTTTTTGCCTTCTATGTAAAATTAAGCTGTGGATTTCTGCAATCTTAAAAATGTATATGTGCATGAACAGTGCTTATACAAAGCTGAAAGGCTTTTAATTGTGAATTATGTTCCATCCATTAATATTGAACATAAACAATTTATGTTTTGACCAAAATAAAACAGGATATCATGCCTTTAGCAAGCTTCAGCAATCTTCCATATGCGAATCTTACTTTGCCAGTTTGTTGTCTGTGTAAAGTTATATGTACTTACCTATATGTATTCAATTTTTGTTGCATTAAGTATAGAATACCACATTCTTATTTCAATTATTGATCATTACATTTGATAATTTCATTAGGCCATGACATTTTAAAACTATATTGGCTTTTATTCCCATTTTAACTTGGTCAGTATCATACTATTTCTGATAAAGATTTAAATTTCATAAACATTCTGTGTTTTTGTCACAATTCCTAACATGTCGTACCTATTTGTTTTGTTTTTATCAAAGATTTATTTGCATAGTACTGGAATAAGCTTTAAATGATTATTAATGTCAGCATAGAGTTGTGTCATGATGGCATGAGTCTACTGCCAGGAGGTATTGTGTGTGGTTATGTACACTGTTGTACATGCTAATGAATCGAATTGAATCTGAATATTTAATGTCGTGTTGATGAAATGCTTTTGTAAATATTGCTACATAGGAGAGATTTTTTATTACATTTGGGGTAAAAGAAATCTGAATATGATTGAATGCCTTCTTATTTGTACCATTTGAATTTTTGTAATATGTCACATTAGCGAGATTGGATAAATGTGGTGTTAAGTGAAAAAGAGATGGGAATTTTGAGAAGGGCTGATGAGAAATCAATGGCGAGGGCGATTTGTGGTGTGAAGCTGATGAAACGGAAAAAGACTGAGGTTTCGATCCAGATGTTGAATTTGGAAGAGACGGTGGATAGGTAGCGAAGGAAGAACTTTGGTATGGGCATGTGTTGAGGGGGGGGGTAATAATCATGTTTTGAGAAGGGTGCTTGAGTATGAAGTGGCTTGTCAGAGGGGAAGGGGGACAACCAAAGAAGAACAAGGGTTTGGTTGCGGGAGTACTGAAGAACATTAAGTTGAGGGAGGGGTGAGGGTGATCTCTCTGAGTACGAGGTGAATCCGATCATGTCTCGTCATCTGGGGCTTTTGAATTTTCGTAAGTGAAACTGGAAGTTATTGCGCACTATTTCGTGAAAATTTCCAATTAAAGAATGTAAATTTTCAAAATTTCTGGAAAGCCCCCTGGCTGTGTACAACCACTATAATCATACTGTTGAATTTTAATGGAATGGCATCTGTCAAGCATACGGGACCCAGGTCACATAATTAGTGTAACTGTCACCGGAGTTGGAATTATTATTCAATTTGCTTTTAAACAAATATTTTATGTAACGGGACCTTGGGCGCCATTTCAGTGCCAAGTATCATAAAAGTTACGTTATGGTCACTGCCATGCAATGGTTATTTGCATGGAATTGCATGGATACCAGGCAAAGTAACCATATTAGTAACTTTTATGTACTTTTCAATTTTAAATGAGTATTTACTCAAATTTACAATGACTCGTTCCCTACATTTGGCGTACTTTATTCCTCTAATGAAATTCACAATTTCTCAAAGCACTGTATCCAGAATCATTACCCAATGCCTCAGAGATGATCTAATGCCAACGATCCCCTGATTTCATACTAACAAACATTCATATTTCTTCATCTTGTCAGGGGAAATAACCACCATTGAAATCTTTAAAACCACTAAATTACTCAAGATATCATTATGTGTAATGTGGTTTTACAACAATAATACAAATAAACACAAACAATATTATAAGTATTTTTTTTTAATCTAGCGTTTCATATTATTGATTAAAACGGTACAATGGTGAAATATATGAAGAGCTTGATTCCAAAGGAGCTAAATCCAGTTTTGACCAAAACTTAAAACAAATACGTATCTTACACTTGAGAATCAAATGCACCATATCGCATATAAAAAAAAATCTTGGAAGATTGGTAAAAATTGATTGCAAATTTGAGTTTTATTCAAAAGGAGCTAAATGCACTACTGGGTCATTTAAAATCTGTAAATTTTTACTACTTTACATAAAGTTATGCATTCAAATTTTTAGGGACATATTGTTGATAAACGTTCACACCATCTGTGCAAATTTTGATGAAAATAATATAATTTTACTACTTTTATGAATTTTTGTCTCGCCTGCATAGCAGAGCGAGACTATAGGCGCCGCTTTTCCGACGGCGTCGTCAACATTGAAATCTAAACCAAGGTTAAGTTTTTCGAAATGTCATCAGAAGTTAGAAAGCATTTGGACCTAGTTCATGAAACTTGGTCATAAGGGTAATCAAGTATTACTAAATTGTAAACATCCTGCCTGAGTTTCAGGTTACATGACCAAGGTCAAAGGTCATTTAAGGGTCAATGAACTTAGACAATGTTGGGGACTCAAAATCGAAATCTTAACCAAGGTTATGTTTTTGAAATGTTATCATAACTTAAAAGTGTATGGACCAAGTTCATAAAACTTAGATATAAGGCTAATGGTGTATCACTAAAGATCCTGCCTGAGTTTCAGGTCATATGAATAAGGTCAAAGGTCACTTACGGTCAACGAACTTTGGCCATGTTGGGGTTATTTGAGAAATTGTCATCATACATGTTACTTTGAAATTTCATGGATCTAGTTCATGAAACGCGGGCATAAGAGCAATCAAGTATCCTTCAACATCCTGTGCGAGATTCAGGTCACATGGCCAAGGTAAAGGGTGATTTAGGGGCATTCAACAAACTTTGGTATTGTCGGGGGTATTTGTGGAATTGTCATCATACATGTTACTTTGAAAGTGTATGGATCTAGTTCATGAAACGTGGACATAAGAGCAGCAATGTATCCCTGAATACCCTGTGCGCGTTTCATAAAAATGCAGGAACATGGCCATGATCAGACGTCATTCAAAATTCAATAAATTCTGGCCGTGTTAGGAGCCCAGGAGTATGTGTTGAATTGTCATCATAACTTAAAAAGTTTATAGATCTAGCTCATGAAACAAAATCTAGTTGATTGATTAAACAGCGAAGTAAAACAAGTTAAGTTACACTGGATTAATGCATTTTCACAGATTTCCATAATAGAAACGGGCAAATTAAAAACATCGTAATTGGGCTTCTTGCACAACTCTCTGGCTGCAATGCTATGACATCGTTTTTATGTGGACAGAGATTTTAGCCGTTTACCTGACGACAGTCGATTATTTCGTTCATTTTCCAGTTTGCAAATTGAAATATTCTGGAATATTTTTAATAGAATGATATTACTGGAAATAAAGAAAATGGAAGGCTTTACGCCATCAAAAAAATTGATGATGTCACTCACCCACTAACTATATCTTTGGTGTCTTCATTTTTTAAAATTTACTTTATTTCATTTTTTTTTGCAGATTTGATAATAATGGAGACTATTCATCAAATCAGAATAATTGCCAATCCACATGATCAAGCAGGACTTTTTTTTACATAAATTTGTTTCACAATAGGGGCCTACAATGAGAGGAAAAATTTCCTTTGATAAATACAAAATAAAAATACTGAATGGGTGACGTTATAGGTTCCTTCATTTACATAATGACAGGATGGGCATAATATCTGATTTGTGAAATTAAGCCAAATTTCAGAACAACACCATTAAAAAAAATAACATCCGATTTCGATGATTTTCTCAAGGTTATGCTTCTCTAATTTTTCTCTTTTTATTCCGATAAACATTTTATTGGGGTGAACATGCCCTTTAACTTGTCGTATATTGTTTATAATTTTCACAATGTTTGTCAATTCATAGACCATATGAGAGTTGAAAGATGGATCGATATTATGCGCTATTTTAGTGTTGATATCACTAACATCATGAACATCATTTTCTTTAGCATTATTGCCGCAACAAATATTTTAACATATACACAGCCAATGATTTCAAAGCTGAACGGCACAACGTAATAATTAATAAGCCACACATTTTGAGGGTGTCAGCCAGGGATGATGTATGGAACAAAATGTCTAAAATGTGCCAAAGTTTGTCACTTGTTTAACACAGATTTTGACATAATAGAACACAGAACACGATACCATATTCAATCATTTACCCTTTTCCTTTTTTTCCCTTTCTTTTTTTGTGGGGCGCAAGGCCCCCAAGCCCCCTTTCCCTACGGTATTTTTTGTTTATTGCGAAAGAGCAGGCAAACTGTCATATAGTTTAGGTCTCTGGGTATATAATAAAAACGGAATAGAACTGTTCAATTTGTCGATTGCACGATGTTAGCAGCTGTTATCTTTTACCATTTTCCTCGTGCTTCCGTTGGCCGTTATTGTTTCGTACTTTCTCTTTTGTGTCATTCCTCTGTTTCTTTCTCGATTTATTTCTCTTATCTCGGTCTCTGTTTTTATGAAATGCAGCATTTCCTTTCCGGGGCTTCACCTCCATTCTTGACTCGGTCTTTTTATGCGGGATGGGCCTGGCCCCTGGTACAAGTTCCAGGACTTTCTTCATCAACTGTTCCTTCTCAATAATGAAGGTCTCATTCCCGCGTTTCAGTTCAACCAGTCTATCCTCTGTTTGGACTATGCGACGAGCTTCACGCTCCAGCTTCATGTAGTCCCTTACACTCCGGATGGCGTAGTTGGTTTCTTTCATTAGCTGGTGATACTTCCTTAAAAAGGGAGAATCTAGTGGTTCGTCCGATTCTGGGCCTATTTCCCATGATGGATGCCTGGGAAGACAAAGAAAAATAAAACTTTAATTGATCTCACAGTTAAGGAAGGAGTTAACAGAAAATAGGGCCTACAGAATAATACAAACAAAGCAGAAAAGCCATATGCAGATTATGACACATTTTAGCCCCGTGAAGAGCTTTTTATATTTTCGCAATTTTTCTCGGAAGATCCTTGAAAAATAAGCTCTCGTGGTATTCAATATGTAATTCTATGGTCACACACCTTTCACAGTGCTCTCACTTATGCTGTGCTAACACACCTTCACTGTGTGTACAGCATTCATGTCGTGCCCACACACATTTCACGATGCTCTCACTTCTTTCACACTACTCACACACGTTCCAATGACTGTGTTCACCCTCCTGCGACACTGCTCTCACTCATCATTTTCGGAGTATTTCATTTCATGTCTATTTCGAATTCGAATAATAAATTATGGATTATGGATCATGCTATACTCACTCTCACTCCACTCTGCTCACCCACCCATGCCGTGTTCTCACTTCTTCGATCCACACTGTCCTAATACACATTTCATACTTTTCTTAACACACTCCTACACTCACTACTTTTACAACATCCATATTGTGCTCACACCTTTCACACGTAATGTGCTCACAATTCTTTCACACTTTGCTCACACTCTTTATATACTGTGCTCACACACCTACCATACTGTGCTCTCACACCTACCATACTGTGCTCTCACACACCTACCATACTGTACTCACACTCCTTCCATACTGTACTCACACTCCTTCCATACTGTACTCACACACCTACCATACTGTACTCACACACCTACCATACTGTACTCACACTCCTTCCATACTGTACTCACACTCCTTCCATACTGTACTCACACTCCTACCATACTGTGCTCACACACCTACCATACTATACTCACACACCTACCATACTGTACTCACACACCTACCATACTGTACTCACACTCCTACCATACTACACTCACAGACGTAGCATACTATACTCACACACCTACCATACTGTGCTCACACACCTACCATACTGTGCTCACACACCCATACCATACTGTACTCACACACCTACCATACTGTACTCACACACCTACCATACTGTGCTCACACACCTACCATACTGTACTCACACACCTACCATACTGTACTCACACACCTACCATACTGTGCTCACACACCTACCATACTGTACTCACACACCTACCATACTGTACTCACACACCTACCATACTGTGCTCACACACCTACCATACTGTACTCACACTCCTTCCATACTGTACTCACACACCTACCATACTGTGCTCACACACCTACCATACTGTACTCACACACCTACCATACTGTACTCACACACCTACCATACTGTGCTCACACACCTACCATACTGTACTCACACACCTACCATACTGTACTCACACACCTACCATACTGTGCTCACTCACCTACCATACTGTATCACACTCCTTCCATACTGTACTCATACACCTACCATACTGTGCTCACACACCTACCATACTGTGCTCACACTTCTACCATACTATGCTCGCACACCTACCATACTGTACTCACACTCCTTCCATACTGTACTCACACACCTACCATACTGTACTCACACACCTACCATACTGTACTCACACACCTACCATACTATACTCACACACCTACCATACTGTACTCACACACCTACCATACTGTACTCACACACCTACCATACTGTACTCACACACCTACCATACTGTACTCACACACCTACCATACTATACTCACACACCTACCATACTGTGCTCACACACCTACCATACTGTGCTCACACACCTATACCATACTGTACTCACACACCTACCATACTGTACTCACACACCTACCATACTGTACTCACACATTTTCCATACTGTGCTCTCACACACCTACCATACTGTGCTCTCACACACCTACCATACTGTGCTCACACACCTACCATACTGTACTCACACTCTTTCCATACTGTGCTCTCACACACCTACCATACTGTGCTCTCACACACCTACCATACTGTACTCACACTCTTTTCATACTGTGCTCTCACACACCTACCATACTGTGCTCTCACACACCTACCATACTGTACTCACACACCTACCATACTGTACTCACACACCTACCATACTGCACTCACACATCTACTCACACACCTATACCATACTGTACTCACACACCTACCATACTGTACTCATATACCTACCATACTGCACTCACACTTCTACCATACTGTACTCACACTCCTACCATACTATACTCACACACCTACCATACTGTACTCACACTCCTACCATACTGTACTCACACACCTTCCATACTGTACTCACACTCCTACCATACTGTGCTCTCACACCAATCATACTGTACTCACACACCTACCATACTGTGCTCACACACCTACCATACTGTGCTCACACTCCTTCCATACTGTACTCACACACCTACCATACTGTGCTCACACACCTACCATACTGTGCTCACACTCCTACCATACTGTACTCACACACCTACCATACTGTACTCACACTCCTTCCATACTGTACTCACACTCCTACCATACTGTACTCACACACCTACCATACTGTGCTCTCACACCAATCATACTGTACTCACACACCTACCATACTGTGCTCACTCACCTACCATACTGTGCTCACACTCCTACCATACTGTACTCACACACCTACCATACTGTACTCACACTCCTACCATACTGTGCTCTCACACCAATCATACTGTACTCACACACCTACCATACTGTGCTCACACACCTACCATACTGTACTCACACTCCTTCCATACTGTACTCACACACCTACCATACTGTGCTCACACTCCTACCATACTATGCTCGCACTCCTACCATACTGTACTCACACTCCTTACATACTGTACTCACACACCTACCATACTGTACTCACACTCTTTCCATACTGTACTCACACTCCTTTCATAATGTACTCACACACCTACCATACTGTACTCACACACCTACCATACTGTGCTCACACACCTACCATACTGTGCTCACACTCCTACCATACTGTACTCACACACCTACCATACTGTACTCACACACCTACCATACTGTACTCACACACCTACCATACTGTACTCACACACCTACCATACTGTACTCACACACCTACCATACTGTACTCACACTCTTTCCATACTGTGCTCTCACACACCTACCATACTGTGCTCTCACACACCTACCATACTGTGCTCACACACCTACCATACTGTACTCACACTCCTTCCATACTGTGCTCACACACCTACCATACTGTACTCACACACCTACCATACTGTGCTCACACACCTACCATACTGTACTCACACACCTACCATACTATACTCACACACCTACCATACTGTACTCACACTCCTTCCATACTGTACTCACACACCTACCATACTGTACTCACACACCTACCATACTGTACTCACACTCCTTCCATACTGTGCTCTCACACACCTACCATACTGTGCTCTCACACACCTACCATACTGTACTCACACACCTACCATACTGTACTCACACACCTACCATACTGTGCTCTCACACACCTACCATACTGTACTCACACTCTTTCCATACTATGCTCTCACACACCTACCATACTGTGCTCTCACACACCTACCATACTGTACTCACACACCTACCATACTGTACTCACACACCTACCATACTGCACTCACACATCTACTCACACACCTATACCATACTGTACTCACACACCTACCATACTGTACTCATATACCTACCATACTGCACTCACACTCCTACCACACTGTACTCACACTCCTACCATACTATACTCACACACCTACCATACTGTACTCACACACCTTCCATACTGTGCTCACACTCCTTCCATACTGTACTCACACACCTACCATACTGTGCTCACACACCTACCATACTGTGCTCACACTCCTACCATACTGTGCTCACACACCTACCATACTGTACTCACACTCCTTACATACTGTACTCACACACCTACCATACTGTACTCACACTCCTTCCATACTGTACTCACACTCCTTTCATACTGTACTCACACACCTACCATACTGTACTCACACACCTACCATACTGTGCTCACACACCTACCATACTGTGCTCACACTCCTACCATACTGTACTCACACACCTACCATACTGTACTCACACACCTACCATACTGTACTCACACTCCTACCATACTGTGCTCACACACCTACCATACTGTACTCACACTCCTTCCATACTGTACTCACACACCTACCATAATGTGCTCTCACACATCTTCCATAGTGTCCTTACATACCTTTCATACTACTATACTCCTTTCTCACTATGCTCATACACCTTTCATATTGTGATCACACACAATTACAACACTCCTTTCACACTTTGCTTACACACCTTTCGCATTGCTCACAAACTCTTACACTGATCACACTCCTGCCACAGTCACTCCTTCCACATTTCCACTCATGAACAGTGCCTTATCAAAGACTTCACACCATTTCAAAGTGCACGTTTTACGTATTTAGGTAATCTCAGTCCTTCCATTTAACTTGGTTTTCTACATGCATTTCATTCCCAATACATGTGACGTTTACATTGGAAACGCTTCTAATAGACAATTGAGGCCAAAAGTTTACAAACACCCATGGAATTCAGTGAAATTTGTTCGCTTTACAAACATCGTAAAATTTACTATATCTCCAGAAATATAAATACTACCATGACGAATCCGGTATCATATGAAAGAGTATAATAAGCTCTTTCACATGATTGGAATGCTGTCGGGATTGAAGTATATTTCAGGTGAATTTTTTTGGGAAAAAAGGTACATTTGTACCACATGTATTCTATTGTTTATTATATTTTCAAACATTATTTCGTAGAAATATATAAATGTCAAATCTATGATTTACATTACATTTTCTATCATGATATGTCACCAATGAACAACAAGTGGAATGCCTCTGGCGGTCTAGTCCAGGATAGGCCCCATAGAAACCTGACCAAACCTTGTTTTTTTATACATGTATATACAATATCTTTTTATGGTTTGTCAATTCGAGGGTGCTGATTACGAATCTGGATGATGCCAGTCATGTAACCTTGAGCATTTTCCGCAAATTGGCACAATCCAATATGGCCGCCAAAATATGCAAATTACCCATGAAAATCCTAAAATTGTCCACACGTTGGCTATGAAATGCATGAAATCGTGTGGCAGGAGTGAAATACTCTCAGAAATTTTTTTTTGACAAAATGATTATTTTCCTGATATTCAAAGTGGCCGCCATAGGCCCTTGTATACTCTATTATGTAAAATGAGCACTAAACCGCAAAAAAATCGCGATGTACGAACGAAGTAATATATGAAAATCATCATTACTAACGAGATGTATCATTTATTATGTCATATATGGGGACATTGCTGTATTTTGATATCTAAAATAGCCGCCACTAGCCCAAAGAGTATTATGTACAATGGCAATGGCGGGGCCAAAAAAATGACAAGAGTGAGCACTAAAATGCATATTATTAAGATAAACGAGTGGAATACTGACTAAGAACCTGTATATAACATTCAAAATGGCCGCCATAGGCCCTATATTTATCAAGCACAATGCGAATGAAGAAACCAATTTTAACAAGAGTGAGAATAATATCACATATTGGTCGTGGAGGTAATAAATGCTGTACTTTGAAATACAAAATGGCTGCCATAGGTCCTAAAAGTATTGAGTACATTGTAACATGGGACATACAAATTTGACAGAATTTGGCTTTGCTTGACTCGAAATATTGCATATAATTGTGCATTGTGATGTAAGGGTGAAAATTGTCTAAAACCATGGTTTTTAACGATATATATCATAATATTGTGTAATTACGGGGATAAAATGCTGCATTTTAAAATTGAAAATGGCCACTATAGGCCCTTATCGTATAATATACAATTTGAGTGGAGACAAATAATGTTCAGAAAAAGGGCATATGGCAGTCATTTTGAATGTTGAAATACAGTATTTATCATCTAAATTAAATAAGATATGATATATTTTGTAATAAATCAAGTTTTCAGACAAAATTTTACTCATTCATCACCATTTGGCCAAGCAAAGCCAAATTCTGTTGAAATAATTTGTTCCCATTCACATTGTGCATAATAACGTAAGGGTCTGTAGCGGCCATTTTGACTTTCCAAAGACAGTATTTATCACCTAACTGGTAGAATAAATGATATATCTTAATAGAAATTATGCTTTCAGACAATATTTTACTCATAGATCACTATTACGTGCATTCATGGTGCTCACTCCTGTGAATATTGGTTTCCCACTTTGCATTGTACATAATACTGTTAATGTCTATGGCGGCCATTTTGAAAGTCAAAATACAGTATTTAACACAAGCTTGAAGCCTAAATCATATATTTCGTTAGAAAATGTGTTTTTAGACAGTATCCCATTAATTTATCACATATATATGCATTTTAGTGCTCACTCTTGTGATTTCTTTGCTCCTCTTTCTCATTGTGCATAATACTTTTAGGGCCTTTGGCAGCCATTTTGAATATCAAAATACAACATTCATCACATTCATGGCATGTTAATAATATATTTTGTCAAAAATTATTTTTTTTCAGAGAGTATTTCACTCCTGCCACACAGTTTCATGCATTTCATAGCCAATGTGCGGACAATTTTAGGATTTTCATGAGTAATTTGCATATTTTGGCGGCCATATTTGATTTTGCCAATTTGCGGAAATGCTCAAGTTTACACGAGTGGCATCATTCAGATTCGTAATCAGCACCCTAGAATTGCCTAGAAACCATAAAAAAATATTGTATATATATATATATTAAAAAAAAACAAGGTTATGCCTCTTCTATCCTAGACTAGTCTCACCTGCATCACGCGATTCAATATAGCAGCAGTAGTCAGGCAGCATATGTCATTTACTTCGACAAATTGGGTAAGTCTGATTTTCACTTTTATGTGATTGGTGACATCACAAGGAACAACTTCCAACTTGGTGACAAATTTCTAATGGTCATCTTGACCATTTTGGGGTCAAAATAAGGTCAATGGGGGTCAATTTTTTAAATTGCCCCAATTCTCTCAAATGACACATCAAATTGTTTGTCTTGTTATACTGAACAAAAAAGTGTACACAATTATATACTCTTGACCTCCCGTTAAAAAGTTATGACCAGAAATGTCAAAGGTCAACGAACTTTCGTTAAATGGCAAATTACACCGAAGGTCTTAAGAAAGCTCATTTATTCCGTGTTTTTATGCATGTGTGTACTTTTTTATTTTCGATTTTGATAAGTCCATCGTCAGAAGTCCTTATCCAGAAGATATAAAGGGTCAAGACAAAGTCAGGGAAAGGTCAAAAGGTCAACAAACTTTAATTGGAGGCCAAAAATACACGTCTAATAGCGGTTAGAAGTTTAGAAATCTTATTTTTCGTGGGTTCTTTATTTTGAGTCTATATCTCAGAAGATATTTTATATATAAAGGGGTCAAAATATGCTTATTTAGGAACAAGATAGATCAACAGAAATAGACGTCGAATACATTCAGTGTGGTATGGTACTGCAGGAATACTTTGAAACCACTTGACAAACCCTATAATGCCCTTAAAAGTCGTATCATCTTCATGATGTACTTATTAATGCAACCAGCTCTTTTCGAGTTTCTTGATTTTCTTGATTTAGGAATTCAATTCAAGTTCAATTCATTGTCAATTTACTAGTCTTTGATATATAAAGATACATTTAGTCCGTTTGCTTTGTACATAATATTTTAATCAACAGAAAGTATTGTAATGTATTGGGGTATATAATTATGTGCACTAAATGTATGTTAACAGACACATCGCTTGATCAGTGCTCCCAGCTCCTAAGAAAGATGCCTAACATCTTATTTGTATTAACTTACGAATAAGATGAGGTAAGGAATGAGGATGATATGATAAGTTGGACTCAAATTGCTATTAATTCTAATGTGTGTGACTGTTATTTATTTCTGACAAAGAGGCAACATCGTTCATGCATGCTCGTTGTAGTCAGTCATTGGTGTCCATCATGCTGATGTGATATGTTCTGACCATTACTCGATCTCTGGAGCCAACGACTACACATTCCTGATTATGTGCTGACATTAACACGGCTTGTACTATTTTATCAAGTGTGTTTTTCCAGAGCATACAACGTGAAACTAAATTTAATACCAGATGCAGATTTTGTTTTTGTTCTTTTGTCGTTCTTGTTTTTTCCTACTTGCTGAATTACCTGGATGTTACTAAAAAGAATAATTATATAATTGAAGGAAACCACGGCCATACCGCAGCGGGAAGGGGGGGGGGGGCAGCGCTGCCCCCAGAAATTGTGAAGACTTGCATTTTTACAAAAAATAAATATAATTGACCAAAAGTATGCACGAAATCCTTGTAAATTTTCACTTTACAAAATGCAAAAGGGCCCAATGATAAGCTTAGAACAGCACATGAACCATAAATGTGTAGTCCTTCTTGACTCCAGAGATCGAGTAATGGTCAGAATATATCACATCAGCATAATGGACATCCATGATTACAATGAGCATGCCTACACGATGTTGCTTCTTTGTCAGAAATAATATAACCGTCATACATTAGAATTAATTGAGGAGCAATTGGAGCCCAACTTATCACCCTCAATCGTAACCTCATTATCTTATTTGCAAGATAATCCAAATGAAATATTAGGCATCTTTCTTAGGAGCTGGGAGCACTGATCAATCGATGTGTTTATTCTGTTAACATAGTATTATACTTGTACCCCAATACATTACAATAATTTCTCGTAATTAAGATATTCTGACAAAGCAAATGAAGGAAATACTTCTTTACATATCAAAGATGAGTAAATTGAAAATGAACTGAACTTGAATTGAATTCCTAAATAAAAAAAATCCCTGGTTGCACTTATCACATCTTGAAGATGATAAGATTTTAAGGGCGTAAGGGTTTGTCAAGTCTTTTCAAGGTATTCTCGCAATACCACACTGAATGCATACGACGTCTATCTCTGTTTATCTATTTTTTTCCTAAATAAGCACATTTGACCCCTTTATATATAAAATGTCTTCTTAGATATAGACTCAAAATAAAGAACCCACGAAAAATAAGACTTCTAAACTTCTAACCGCTATTAGACGTGTATTTTGGCTTCCAATCAAAGTTTGTTGACCTTTTGACCTTTCCCTGACCTTGTCTTGACCCTTTATATCTTCTGGATAAGGACTTCTGACGATGGAATTATCAAAATCGAAAATAAAAAAAAATTACACATGCATAAAAACACGGAAAAAATTAGCTTTCTTAACACCTTCAGTGTAATTTGCCATTTAACGAAAGTTCGTTGACCTTTGACATTTCCGGTCATAACTTTTTAACGGGGGGTCAAGAGTATATGGTTGTGTACACTTTTTTGTTCAGTTTAACAAGACAAACAATTTGATGTGTCATTTGACAGAATTGGGGCAATTTAAAAAATTGACCCCTATTGACCTTATTTTGACCCCTAACATGGTCAAGATGACCATTAGAAATTTGTCACCAAGTTGAAAGTTGTTCCTTGTGATGTAACCAATCACATAAAAGTGAAAAATCAGACTTAGCCAATTTTTCGAAGTAGCCTGCTGCCCGACTACAGTGCTGACTTGAAAACTACTATAACTCGCACAAGATGTTTAGTGATACTTGGTTACTTGTATTACCACGTTTGATGAACTAGACCAATACACTTACAGAGATATGATGGTAATTCAACAAATACCCCAAATTAGGCCAAAGTTCATTGACCCTAAATGACCTTTGAACTTGAACATGTGACTTGAAACTTGCACAGGATGTTCAGTGATACTTGATTACTATTATGTCCAAGTTTCATAAATCCGATCCATAAACTTTCAAAGTTGTGATGGTAATTCAACAGATACCCCCAATTCGGCCAAAGTTCATTGACCCTGAATGACCTTTGACCTTGGTCATGTGACGTGAAACTCATGCAGGATGTTTAGTGATACTTGATTAACCTTATGTTTAAGTTTCATGAACTAGGTTCATATATTTTCTAAGTTATGATGACATTTCAATAACTTAACCTTCGGTTAAGATTTGGTGTTGACGCCGCCGCCGCTTTTCCGACAGCGCGCCTATAGTCTCACTCTGCTATGCAGGTGAGATAAAAACAGTGTAAATATAAGAAGTAAGTTTTGAGAAGTAACTAGCACAAAAAATTGAAATGTTTTTGTCAAGTTTTTAATTCTAATTTGTCTAAAATATGAATATATTTGGGGAAAAAATGACACGTAAATATTTTTCAGCTCCTGGTGACAAAGCAATGTGATGAAGGGGCATGACATCCTTATTTGTTTGATATCAAAAGGTCATGATAGCACAAATATTTTATAAGATACAGTAAACTTTAGGATGTTTGGCAAGTGTAAATTTTTCTTTGAATTTCCTGGGTGTATGTATACTTTTGGCCTTAATTGTAAGTTATAGTAAATTCATAGTAAACATGGTAATAATTGATAAAAAATTACTTGAAAGATAGTCGATGTTTCGATGCCCATCGTTTGAAAACAGCTTTCTCTGTGATGAAAAGATGTCCCCCGTCAAGGCGCGTTTCACTCACATTGTAGTAGGTGCACTCTTTCATCCCCATCGGTTCGTAATAATGGTAAGGGATTTTGTGGGATTCATTGCTAATTATAAGCCGAGAAGAAAAAAGGAAGAATAATGTAAAATGTATTAAAAGTCTTATATAGCAATTATCAGGAATCATAATGACCTGGACCAAAGGATTCCCGATTCTGTTAAAAAATATGACTGTTTTTTCCTAGAGTTCTGACTCTCTCTAAAAAAAGGAATTTTTGAGACAGGGTTACAGTACACGAAATAGTGTTAGCAGATAAATGAAAAAAAAAACACATGAAATTCTTCTCTTTCGAGGCTTATATTCTACTAAAATTCCAATAAATCTTGTCTTGAAAACTGAGTTGATGTGAATAAAAGGTGAACTCTTGACTGAGTCCGTATACTGAACTCGGTTTTTATATGGACAGTCAATTATGACACAAATCTCTAACAGCAAACATTCGATTTATCGTATCGGTTCAATTATTCAAATCAGTTATAAGCTTGAGTATCGAATGTCTGACAATCATAACTAAATCATTATCCTTCATCATTTAAGTATATACTGTATAAGAAAAGGGCGCAGTAAATATTAAGAGACATACGAAGTAAATAAAATTCTGACAATTTTGGCATCCAAGGTCTAAATTCTAAGCATAGACATACATGCATAATAATGGTCTGAGGTGAACCAGAGTAAAGAATACTACCCTTCACCTTGTAGATGAGCAGTAATCATCATTAGCCATTCCGTAGACATTAATTTCATTGCAGATATCCATAGCAGCAAGCATGGTAAACCAACCAGTACTCAGCCACGTGTTGGCTTGTTGCCTGCAAATAAACAGTTTCAATTTTTAAAGAAAGTATATATTACTTAATATAAAAAGACAAAACTTTAGTGACGCGAGTAAAGGCTTACATGGGTAAATATATTATCAGGGCACTTTTTCCAAACAAAAAAGGGGGAGTTTAGAGCAATTAACAGCCAGCTGCCCCAGACACTAACACATGGAAAGATGTAGCCGATATCCGTCATCTAATGGAGAGCTACTGTTAGTGATGCATTGTAAGCTAGACGGTGCACTGCAAAAACTCCGTGTTCGATTTAACACCAGCCCGAAATCTCTATCTTTCCACACCAGAGAAGTGTTAAACAACACCAATTTGGCTTTGGTCTAACACCAATGATATGTGTTAATACAACACCAATTAGTATTAAAACAGCATCGGTTTGATTCCAAACTGGTGTTATTTCAATACTTCTCTGGTGTGGACAGAATATAGATTCCGGGCTGGTGTTAAATCAACACCGGAGTTCTTGCAGTCTAGAAATTACACCGGAATGCTTAATTGGCAGACCAAAGAGCTAGGAGAAAGAGCAGCATCAGCATATCGCTCTAAGCAGCACCTTCCTCCTTCATCTGCACAAATTGCTCGAGATACTGTCATTCGATAGCGGGACTCAAAGGCCACTTTAGAAAATGTATCACCTAGCGCTACGCCGCTTTTGAGACGAACCGTTGCCGAGATAGCGCTTTACACTATACTTTCTCTCTAAGCGCTTTACTGTAACAAAAATAATACTTTAAATCGTGCACAATTCACCAAAAAAACCGTATACAGATTTACAACGAAAAATAAGCTAAATTGCTACCTTGTGAGTCCTGTCTCATCTCTGAAGACCTTCTCTGCATATCTCATCTGATCTGAATTGAAAGCATAAAACTTCACTCCGGGGTAGAGGTGTGCAAGTAGCACGGCATAGCGGTATTCACGGTCTTGTAGTTTCCTTACATTCACCTATAAACATAGTATTTAAATAATTCATATTTGATTTATTGGTTATAATATTCTTTGTAGTTACTGATTTTAAAGTCTTTTAGATGCAGAAGGTCATTTAAAGAAAAAGTAGATGTGAAACTCGTGTACTTATCGTTATATAGGCCTACCCATTGGCCCCTTTTAAATTTGTAGGCATAATATTGGTTACAAATATCATTTTTTGGTTGCCTCTTTTTATGACATCTTGAGACTTGAGACATCAGTATTAACTAAAAACATGTAAGGACACTGAAAATGTACAAATCTGAAGAAGAAAATTGTTTGCTTTAGATCTGTCTCTGCACGGGATCTGTTTATTGCTTGCCAATTGAGAAAGAAATGATTAATATCATGTCGAATTTTGACAAAGCTGCTGAAGGCGTGAATTTTCTCTTTATGAATTAACAAACATACAATTTTAATGCTTATACGCTGCAAACGACGCCAGTGTCAATTTTAACACCAGAGGACCACACCAGAAAGGGACTGGAACAATACCAGTTTAGAATCAAACTTATTTTGTTTTAACGCTAACTGGTTCTTTAAACATCTATTCGTTGTCAGCCTAACTTCTAACTCACGTCTTTTTAACACTTCTATGGTGTCAGTGGTCAATTGGGTCCCGTAACACAAAGGTCGGCCATTAGTCGTAAGCCTGACTTTCATGATTAATTATGCATTGAAGTCAATGCAATCAATCGTAAAAATAAAAAATGTTCAACGATGATTGCTAAACTTTGTCTTGCCATGTTTCCCAAATGGTACACTTCACATTGGTGTTTTGAAATCTTCTCACCCTGTTCATCCAATTAATCAATAAGTAATCACTTTTGGTGTCCACGTCTTGGAGCAACTCTTTACGCGCCTTGTCAGTCTTCTCAAACGACCTCACCAGATTGACGTGGGCGATCGACCTCAGTGTCGTCCTGGTACCGACGTCATTTTCGAACCCCCTCACGGGAGCATTGTTCATTCGGAAGACACACTCGGTCGCATCGATCTCGGATCCCGAGCTAGTGTTGAGGAGATGGCCCGAGCTGGATACCACAGCACAGGAACTGCAGAAGAGTCGGAGTGGCTATAATACAATAATGATAATCATATTATGAGTCATAATTCATTTCGCGTGAACAACTAGCCCCGGCCCACCCCCAAGAAAAAACAAGATCGGGAAAAGATGTGAAAATTCATCACTATTAATACCGTTACCATTATTTTCTCCGCAAGGGTATAATTTCATGGGTGGGGAAGGGGGAAGGCGATCCGTTTTTTTTTCTTCCTGACATGAATCATTGGTAATGTATCGTTACAAAAGCAGCCATACCTCTTTATGCTCTTCTTTCACCTACCTTTTCTTCTTCCTTCATTTTTTTCACAACTTGAAAAATCTCGGGCCCTATAGCCTCGCCCTTTAATTTCCCTATGAACAATGCCTCATATTGGGTTATGGCCTTTGCTTTGTACCTGTATGAGATTTTATGTATTTATTCATCTGAAAGGAAGATCTGGCACGCAAGAAGCTTGGTGTATTTTCATTGCGGCATCGAGCGTAATGGTTTAAAATGTACGTGTATTTAAGCTTATAGCGAGTTCTTGTAATCGCGACAGAGAGGGGCTCTATTGAAAATGCCCGTCGAATCACAATGAACAGCGAAAAAAACTGATACCCTTTTTACACAGGATTTTCTTAACCCCGGACTATCGCTAACCCCGTACTATTTTTTTTTCCTTTTCACACATGCCAAATTGTTATTGCTAACCCCGGATAAGGAATGCTTGCTTTTTACACACAAAACTCGCTAACCCCGGACTAGTGTTTTTTGTCGATCATTCGTAGTACAAGTACTTCACTCGTACACTTTTTACACACGCTAAAATTTCCTTAACCCCGTACTATAGGTGAGGCTAAATTGCTATTTAGCACCACCTATAGTACGGGGTTAAGCTTAGCCCACTTTCGTTTTACACTAGCGATCTTAACCCCGTACTATCGCTCTTAGCACCGCAATTGCTGGGATAACCCTGCTTTTTTGCAGGGCCAAAAAATCCCGTACTATAGGTGGGGTTAGCCCACTTTGCAAAAATGCTGTGTAAAAAGAAAGTGGGCTAAGCTTAACCCCGTACTATAGGTGGGGCTAAATGGCAATTTAGCCCCACCTATAGTACGGGGTTAAGGAAATTTTAGCGTGTGTAAAAAGTCGAGAATTGTTAAACCGGGAGAGCTCTTCATTGTAAGATTCTGATCTGACGAAAAATTGCAAATATATCGTTTGTCCAGAGTCCAGGTCCAGGGGCCACTTACATTGCCGAGTGGATAACATTTGCGACCCCCAACCCCCCATAAAAAGAACGTCTTTTTCATAAAAAAAATATCGCTTACTTGTTTAGGGGTTCAATTCAAGGAATACTTGCCAAGGGTATCGTTTTAATTCCAATACTTGTTAAGGGTAGGGTTTTACATGTCAATACTTGTTAAGGTAATAAGGGGTGTATTTTCAGAATATGGAAAATACTTATTTAGGGTGCTTCTCGAGACCCCATGGTCACGAATTGGTATCCACTCTTGAATGGAAGTGGCCCTCCCGGGAGTCTAGGTCGAAACTGCTGATTTGATTCACCGATTTCGACAAAGACTGCTTTGTCACGAAGGGCTTTGACAAGATGTTTTCTGTGTTGTAGAATCCGTCGCGATTAAGAAACGCCCTATTTTGTGACTGGAGATTTAAAGGTACTTGGAATAGTACTGCATTACTTAAATAAGAAGAAATCAACTCTTCAATTCATTACCTCCCCTGACAATATGTCAATATATCCCTCATGCTGAGCCCTGCGAAACTTCTCAGGAGCCGGTTTGACTTTCTGAGGAATCGGGTCTGAATTCGATGTTGAGTTTGTCCCCAAGATTGGATTGTTGTTTCCATGTTTTCGTCGGGATTCAAGCTTTTGTCGCATGGAACGTGATCGGTCGTTGGAGGCGGGTTCGGTCAATTCTCCGGTCGGTTTGTAAATGAGGGTGACATAGACGAGAGAGAAAATGAGAGAGTATGTTGCCATGATCACCAATACCTGTAGAGGGCGCTATATGCATCCAGGGAGAAACAAAAATAGAAATGGAAGTTTATATCTAGCATTGTAATAGAGGTTATTTAGTTATCGGTTCATCCTTAATGTAATTACAGGCACGAAATTTTGAATTCGAGAGGCATTTCCCTACTAAAGGATATGAGTATACGTGTCTGCTTAATCTTTCCGTGTAACGTACAGCCACGCAAATTTCGTGCCTGCTTACACTCAGGATCGACCAAGTTATCAGAGGACTACTTTGATGGACAATGCAATGTTTTATCTTGTCATCTACCTTTCTATACTAAATGAGAACTAGCCACTTATAGTCCAGGGGGCCATTTCATAAAGCTGTTCGTAAGTTAAGAGCGACTTTAAGAACGACTGGTGATCCCTAACGCGCTAAACCATTGCTAATATAAGTATACCATTGATCATAAGAAAGGATCACCAGTCGTTCTTAAAGTCGCTCTTAACTTACGAACAGCTTTATGAAACACCCACCTGGATAGAAGAGGCTAACCTTGTTTTTTTTTCATATAAACAATATTTTTTGATGGTTTCTAGTCAATTCGAGGGTGCTGATTACGAATCTGAATGATGCCACTCGTGTAACCTTATGATATGATATATGATAATTTGATATATTTCGTTAAAAATATGTTTTTTTTAGACAGTATCCCATTACTTTATCACATATATATGCATTTTAGTGCTCACTCTTGTGATTTCTTTGGTCCTCTTTCTCATTGTACATAATACGCTTAGGGTCTTTGGCAGCCATATTGAATATCAAAATACAACATTTATCACATACATGGCATATCAAATAATATATTTCGTCAACAATTATGTTTTTAGTCAGTATTCCACTTGTTTATCTTAATAATATACATTTTAGTGCTCATTCTTTTGAATTTTTTGGCCCCCATTGCCATTGTACATAATGCTGTTTGGGCCAGTGGCGTCTAATTTAAATATAAAAATACAGTAATTTTCCCATACATGACATAATAAATGATATATCTCGTTAGTAATGATGATTTGCTTACAGTATGTCGTTCATATATCACGATTTCTTGCAGTTTAGTGCTCATTTTGAAAATTAGTTTTCCCTATTAATTTTGTAAATAATAGAGTATACAGAGGCCTATGGCGGCCATTTTGAATACCCAGGAAATAAATATTTTGTCAAAAATCATTTTTTTAAAGAAAGTATTCCACTCCTGCCACACAATTTCATGCATTTCATAGCCATTGTGAAGACAATTTTGTGATTTCATGGGTAATTTACATATATTTTGGCGGCCATATTGGATTTTGCCAATTTGCGGAAAATGCTCAAGGTTACACGAGTGGCATCATTCAGATTCGTAATCAACACCCTCGAATTGACAAGAAACCATCAACAAATATTGCATGTATGAAAAAACAAGGTTTAGTCAATTTTCTATTTCCTGGACTATTAGTAACTGTTCCATACAATGAATCGAAACATCCGCATATACTCCTTGATTAAATAAAAGGTTCACTCGGGTTATACGTCACAACCATTGGCATCAGCATGATAAACCGGGGACTGTTTTATGACAGATATCATCATTGACAGGTTATCAAGCATTATCAAACGTTTATTATTACAAGAGTCATACCCATGTGGTTTTCAGGCAATCAAAACTAAAGAATTTTTTCAGGTGACATAGGCTGACGGAAAAAGACTCCCCATCCAACTGCTCTCTATCTCTTCATGATCACCAGGGGCCGTTTCGTAAAGCAGTTCGTAACTTAAGAGCAACTTTAAGAACGACTGGTCATCCTTTCTTATGGTAAGTGGGATAACACCAAGATGTTCATTGGCGATGATTTAACGCGTAAGAAAGGTTCACCAGTCGTTCTTAAAGTCGCTCTTAACTTAAAAACAGCTTTATGAAACACCCACCCGATATGCCCACTAACACAATATGAGACCCACCCTCTCCTCTATATACCTCGTGACCAGGGAATTTGATTTTTTTTTCTTATGGAGCATGATGCGTTCCCATTTTTGAGGGTGTTTATAGCTGTGTCCCCCATGAACTCTATTATTTTTCGATATGACAGGAGCTTGTATCAGCTTTTCTGCTTTTTCAAAATTAGCATCTAGTGGACAAAATCAGTCAGAATGTTTCTTCATAAAAAACAGCTTTTCCAAGGGGGGGGGGGGTGGAGCGCAACCCCCCTAAACCCGAATGGTAGTGTCCGACCCATGAACTAAATTACATCAAAATTACACTTGTATGGTTGAGAAATGTCTATAAGCCCCGGTAAATTACTATTCATTTATGTTTTAATCATATTTATATATTTATTTATATCGTATATACATTGGAAGCCTTTCCATTGTGTAGAAGCGTCAGCAGCTACTTTACGTGTAAGCTCATATTTTTTAAAAATGTACACCTATATTTTGTCATTTTATTTATCTTGGTTGAAAAGGGTAGATTATAGTACCGGAGGGGCGTTTTCGAAAGGGGCGTTCTCGAGGGGGCCTTAGACAAGCTGATAGACGTTTCCTGAGACATAGATATTATTTTAAAGTTCAGACCAAATGTGCTCAGAAAGATGAGTCAATGGTAATTCATGTTCCCAGACTAAATTATTGTTTTTCTTCCTTTAGCACAAATTCCGTTTCCATCTGAAAAGGTTACTGCCTTGATTGACTGACATAGCAATAACAATGGACTCGTAACTTCAGACTTTATCGTATGATTGAGGAATCATTTGATAAACCCCCACGAAAACATTAAAAGATAAGGAAAAACCATTCAGTAAATGGTTCCGGAGCCTGCATCACACTGTCACAGGAAAGAAAGTTGTTTATATTACGGATCATTTAATAAAAAAACATAGATTGCCCTAGTTTGAATGCTATTTGATCAACCTTAATTGGTAATACCATTAATTTTGGCGTAAATTCTTATACGATTATGAATTATGGTAGTTATGATTAGTGACCCGAAGTGTATATTGCTAGTGACCCTTCTAAAGTTCAAGGATAACGAACGCAATTTCGAATTATTAAATAGCGATAAGTATGATAAATGACCCTCATAAGAAATGATGAATAAATCTTCTTTGCCTATTATTACAATTTTTGCGTATTATTCATCTATTTTTTAAACAAAATATTTGAATTCATAAAACAGTGATATTCAATGCTTGACTTTCTATTCAAAGTAAAACTTTTTTTTTGGGGGGGGGGATTGACTTGTCGTTTGAAGGGATCGTAAGCTCTAACATGATTAAGCTTGTCAGCATTGATCAACAATAACCTATATATAATTACGTGATGCAATGTGAAGAAATTCGAGGGAGAGTCTCACCGAAATTGGGAGATCAGTTTGAGGTTATAACGCAGGGAGGGGGCGGAGGGAGGGGAGGGGCTGCAGAGAATGTCTTCGATAGTTTGTATGCCTCTTGCCCGACCCCCCCCCTCCCCGAAAAATCTGCGTTCCGTCATCGGGGTACTCATAAGTGCTATGGAGACGAAATGAATAAAAATAGCTTAATCAAATAAATTGAAAAAATAAATAGAAATCGCATAAAAAATAACACACTTAGCAAATGTTGCATTATTGTGGTGGAACCTATAGTCTCCCTGCATAGTTAGGCAAGGAGTGTACAGGTCGATAGTGCCGCATTCCAACACTTCGTCTTGTGTATTAAAGGGGGAAGCACACCCTGACAAAAAGTTTATTGAAAAATAGCAGAAACAAATATTTAAAAAATTGCCGAAGGTTTGAGAAACATCCATCAAATGATATATGTATGATTTTAATCATTTCATTTGTGACGTCATATACGATAAGTTTTTCTACATATCGTATGGTAAAAAAATCAATGAAATGTCATTTTCACAGAAAAATGAAAATGGTTTAAATTATTGTACCTTCAATTATCAATAGGCAAATTATTTCACACCCTTTCCTAAAAAGAAAACAAAAATATATCATCAAGAACCATCAAAATTTTGAAATTTATGCAAATGTATATTACATAACATATCGGGCAGCTAAATACTCGTTTATGACGTCACAAACCCAAGACTTAAAGTTGTAATAACTCTCTTAATCTTTATTTGATTTTCCTCAAACCTTTAACAATGTTTTTTTCTTCTATTTTTTTACCAAAACTAAAAAATCTTAGGATGATCTTTCCCTTTAATAATTGTTTGAAACCCATTTTTACGCTTGTTAGTAAATAATATCTCCCTGCAACAAAATCATGACCTTATACATTATCCTGATTATTTCGGAGTCAATCCAGATTTATTGGAGTAGAAAATTTTAATGACTGTAATTTCATTATCAAAATGCAACGAAGTGGGGTTCTAGCTTTCGAAGTACAACCATGGTAATATGATCACAACTGCTTCACAGAAATATTTTTTTTAAAATGCCTTAACTTCTTATTTTTTAACTGATTTTGTTCAAGTTGCCAATTATTAATTTATTAATTCATTTTCATTTGAAAAAATTAAGCGGTCGATAAAACAGTCATGAAAATAATGGTATCTCGTTTGATATATAATTTTACGATTGCATATTTTGACATTTTGTAGATCACTTATTTTCTTTACAAAAAACATTTTTGGACAATCTTGCCTTGTGTTAATACCATCTGGTGATCCTTGTCACCACGTTTGTCATTTTTAAATCGGACTCGGCTAGTCTTAAGGTGACGAATGAAAAATCTAATAGTGAAAAAGGCAAATTTAGTGATAGTTGTTTGCGTTTGTTGAAGTGGTTTAACTTTTGGTATAAAATATAAAAATTCAAACCCTTTTTATCGATAAAACTATCGACTGAATGTTTTTCGGTGGCGGTTCTTCAACGTAAATGTCGTCCGACAAGTTATCAGATCCGACAAATTTCTGTGATATTGATTAATTGGGAAGCACATTTCCTACCGGGTGGCTTCTGGGGAAAAAATGCGGGAAAACACATTCGACAAGTTCCTTCATCCTGTTCATGAAACGCTCCTCAGATTTCGGACAAAATCACAGTGCATGGAGAAAAAGATGTCGTTTTTTGTTCACTCGCTCTCATTTTCAGTAATTATACTACATACAGAATGTTAGCTCATGTGCCACTGGAAGATAGAAAACACACTTTTCACTTAATAAAACTTATCCAATATTGGGTAAAGTGGGAACATGTATGTTTGTTGGGCAAAAAGATATCAGTAAATTTTACGCAATATGTTGCGTTGACGTTTACCCTTAAAGGAGAATGAAACCATTGAAACAAGATAGCTTGTGTGAAAACAAAAAAAATCAAAGAAACAGATCAACGAAAGTTTGAAAAAAATCGGACAAATAATGAGAAAGTTATGAGCATTTGAATATTGCGATCACTAATGCTATGGAGATAGCAAATTGGCAATGCGACAAAGATGTGTGATGTCACTTGTGAACAACTCTCCCCATTACTTTAGTATATATTTCACTTGAATTGCCTCTTTAATCACATCTATCCATAAATCATACATTCTTTCTACATGAGGGCATGTAATACATATTTTTTAAGAATACATCATGGATAAAGAGTTTGTATCATCATAAGAAAAAGCAAAAAGAGACATTTTGAGGGTATTTTATAGTCCACCAAAGGAAAAGTTGTTCATCCGTGACATCACACATCCTTGTCGCACTGCCAATGTGAGGATCTCCATAGCATTAGTGATTGCAATATTCAAATGCTCATAACTTTCTCACTATTTGTCAAATTTTTCTCAAACTTTCTTTATTCTTATTATTTGATTTTTCTGTTTCTACACTAGCCTATTTGTTCCAAAGGTTTCATTCCCCTTTAAAACATGCATTTTACCCAATATTGGAGGGAAAAATACCCAGCAAACATGCATGTTCCCTTTTAACCCAAAATTGGGTATTTTTTTACTCGATGTTTTTAGAGTGTAGAATAATAAAAGAAAATTGTGTGATTTGAGGTTAACTGCTTAAAATAAGAAATCATCAGTAAGGGGTTTGGTGAATTTGTTCAGCTTGGACCTGACAACAATGTGTACGGTTAGTGAGATAGGCGGTTAATATTTATTTTCTTCTTGTTTCTGGGACAATCTTGACATGAAATAAGATGACAGTTCTTTAATCTTCTTTTAAATCGGTTTTGAATACAAGAAAAAAAAACACTTTCCTGTTTCCGGGACGATCTTCATACGCTGACAGTCATTTGTTTGTTTTTTTTCCACTCGCTTCGCCCACTCTCATTTTAAGTAATTACACTACATACAGAATGCTATTTCATTATGTCACTGGAAGATTGAAAAAACACTTAAGAATAATAAAAGAAAGAGTTAAAAAAAACGTGATCTAAAGTGAAAATTGTGGGATTTGCGGTTAACGTACTGCTAAAAAAAAAAAAAAATCTGCAAGGGGTTTGGTGAATTTGTTCAGCTTGGACCCGACAACATTGTGTACGTTTGGCATGTTTGGTGAGATAAGCGGTTAATATTTGATTATGATGTATTGAATTTGTTCTTGACATGTAATAAGCTGACAGTTCTTTAATCATCTTTCGAAAGGTTTTGAATTTAAGAAACAAATAATATTTTCCTGTTTCCGGGACGATTTTCATGTGTATACGCTGACAATCGTTTAGTCATGTTAAAAGATGATTTGAACCAATTAAATAAATACGAGTTTTCTTGTTTCCGGGAAGACCTTGAGGTACACACAAGCTGACTGTGATTTAGTCATGTTATAAAAAAAAAGTTTGAACTTGCATTTTGTGGCCTGTGCCAGACAGTTGTTGTTCCAAAGTTCTTATGTCAGACGTGCGGAGGATGATCATTGCCATGTCGCAGTCACACTCAACAAACTGATCCAGACTGATTTACAACTATTACGTTATTTTTCAATATACCACGGGTGGGTTTGGTTTCTTTGATATGACTGGGACACCCAAGCAGGCAACAGTTTCACCACAGGTCAGACAGGGGCTCCAAATTGACATTGACATGCCTGCTCCTTCATGTTTTAAAGGGACTAGCAGTGGCGAAATGAGTTAAAATTTTTGAGGAATTTAGAAATGGCGTATCGGGCAAAATTTATAAAAAGTTAAAGAATTTTGGCATTCTTATTACAAAATTGTGATAGATTTTGTCATATGAAATATTCAGAAAAGAACATCATATTTTATTATTCTACCATTCATGTTCTTTCCTTTTTTGTCTTTTTTTTTCTTAATCGTTGATTTTTTTGGGGGGGGAGCGAGAGCCCCAAGCCCCTCAAAAAAGTCCATACACCAACGGGACTAGCCATCTACGATGTTCAGGTTAAGATATTGGCATCGAGGCTCGTCAGTTCCTTTTAACCCTATCTAGGCCGGGGTATTTTGGGAGTTCATGTGGCCGGGGGGGGGGGGTGGGGCCTCCCAGGCCCTCCCCCTTGAGATCTCGGCCGTCGACCGCGCGATCGCGCCGAAAATTGGCACGTGAGCTGTCTGGGACATAATCTACAAAACTGTATAGTAATTTATTTCATGCGAACTGCTATTAAGTGATTATGCTAATTTATGTGTAATTAGTATGCGAAATCATACTTTTTCCTCTAACTCCCCAAATACAGCTCCAAATGTTCTAATTTTTGGTATAGAAACTCTTTGTGGTGTTCTTTATTGCAAGTGTACATGAACAAAATTGCGATATCAAATCATTTTCTTATTTTTGTATCATATTTTTTTTTTGCAATTATTTCTTACCTTTTGTTTTTCATTAATTTTTCAATGAAATTTGTTGGGGACACTTCTGAGATCATAAAAAGCATAAAATAAATACATTTAGACCAGCAAAACTAAATATAAACATACAGTTATGATTTTGGTTGAAAACACAATTTACATTGACTTTGTACACAAAATCACATTTTTGAGCAATTTTTGGTCTGACATGCACTTACATAATGTTTCGTAATGTCGGAACCACGTACCCGGGTAATGCAAAATTGGTCTCAAAAGTTGCGCAAGACTTGAAAATAAAAAGTCAGCGAGCGGCGCGGTAAAAAAGAATTCGCGCGGATCGTTGAGGGGGGGGGGGCACCCCGGCCTAGATAGGGTTATGTTATACACTGCAAAAGAGCTTTGTTAATTTAAAACCAGCCCGATATCAATACAGGGAAAGACCATACATGCCAGAGAAGTGTTAAAGCAAACACCAGTTTTTCTTTGGGAATACTCCAGATGAGCGTTTAAACAACACCAATCAGTGTTAAAACAACATTGATTTGATTCTTAACAGGTAATTCTAGTTTTAGATACCGGCCTTACCGGGCTGGTGTTAGATTAATGATTGTGTTTGCAGTGTCTTACCCTTTCTTCATCCAAGCAAACTGTTGGACTTATCAATAAAATCAATTAACGTTTAAACAGCACGAACTATTTGAATGATCCGAGACTGGACAATTCCCTTTCGCATTTCCAAGCAATTACAATATTCCAGTAGTCTAGAAGCAACGTATACAAGAACGACTTGTACAACATCTACAATGTAAACAGTGATATTCAAAACAAACTCCAGCTCTAGATTTTCGTTATCATTACCTAGAAATATGTCTGCATGAATTTAACAAGCCAAATTACATTTCTCTTATGTAAATGTACAAAATAGAAGTTATGACCTGTTAGATAGTTAGGCTATTTATATAGTTTTTGTAAGTATTTATAAACTTTCATGTGGATTTCACCACTTTTGAAGCATGCTTGCCACACTGTATGATACTGTAAATTCATGTTTAGCATAGCCTAGGTTTAGAACATCTTCATACTGTTATACATTTGTATTTTAGTGTTGTTGTTGTTTTTTTTGTACACTGTATTCGGTATTTTTCTTCTGTATTATTATCATATGTTTGTATACATTATTTTCTTTTGTATCATTATCATGTCATGTAAATGTGTTGTACTCTCATACCCCAGAAGGGGGTCGTAAGAGTCAATAAATTCTATTCTATTCTATATGTTGTCGTTGCCGCCGGGAGTATTACGATGGCGGGTTTCGGAAAGCATCTACCCCTCTTTTTTTCTTCAAAAACTGATTTAGGGAATTTCAAATTTTCTTTATATTTTGGACTGATTCAATTAGATTTTTAGCGAAAATTTCACAATGAAATTATTCATCAAATTGAAAAATATCACATTTTCGCTCGCTGCGCTTTCTCGCAAATCATAGTTCACAACGCCGAAAATTCACCACCTAAAATACCATAGTGTAGCAATGGCCGTCATCCTGAATATATATTTAAATAAATAACTAAATAAATAAATTCATAATTATTGGTCTCTCCAAAAGATTTTTTTTCATCTGTTTAAAAAAAATGTTGATTGCATTAAATTGCATTTCTATAAGTCAACCAAGGCACGTAGAAGTAGAATTTCAATACTAGCACGGTAGCACCATAGGCCTTCCCTTTTAGTTTTGTGTCAAAAGTCAAACGACAGACCGACAGTGTTTCCCTTTAAGCTCACAGGTGAGTCCCCATGATGTGTGCATGGTCTATTTTATGCCTATAGCTACGGGACATAGCGAAAACAATTTTACATTCTTTCGCACCTAAACTTCTGTCTCTGCTCTGTCTGTCCTGTCTCCCCTCTCTCTTTTTCTTTCACTCTCTTTCTTCAGTGTCCTTTTTTAGTATAATTATTCTTGAAATATGCACCAAGCATTTATAATGTCATGTGTGTATAATATTTGACATGATTATACTTTCTTTACTTTCATTATTCTCTCGCATATATTGTCTCGAGTATAATGTAGCCCAAATATGTGCGTTGCAGTCACATTCGGGCAACAGTCACTGTTTTGGAATGTTATACCATAGACCTATAGGTCTGATGTTAATACCAAGAAACGCTCTTGTTTGGTACCATTGACGTAAGCAAACTTCACAATGCTAAGCTTTACTGGTGAAAATATCAATTTTCTTGTTTAGTCGTTATGCTGCCTAGCACAAAGACATCTCTTATTACCTGGCATTTCTTACATCGATTCGTGGGTTCAACATGCTGATTTTCACTGGTATAAACTCACGAACGGCATTTCACTTGAGCTCCCTTTTTAATTTACACCGTGTGTGTTCAGAATCATATATTCAATGGATAACGGTGCATTTTCTTGCTCGCTTGCTTGCTACACTCTCTCGTACGCGTAAACATCCGAGCATCCGTTCACTACGATGTCTTATCTGCCTATAGACAATTTCGAAGATTAAAAATTTTCATTTTCACCAGAGAAAACTTCCAAATATATCCCTTTCAGTATTCAGGGCCCAATTTTGGGCCGTATCTATATATCAAAGATGATGTGGCTTGATGGCTTTGAAGACTATAGCCAATGGTTTGGTAAAGTATCATTGTTTATGTTGATGAAGAGACATAAATCGAGGACCCGATCTTTTATTTATATTTTGATACTGTTTGTTGATCGCACCAGGATCCACGGTTTTATTTTTTCAGGTCCCATCATTTTCTTTGACTTAAATCAATCTTTAACTTTATATCTTGTATCGCCATGTCATGTTATCTGCATACTTCCCAGTTGCCTATAATTTAATAGTTATAGTTGCTGCTTCTTTGATTTGAATGAAATATCAAAAGAAAAATATGAAAAAAGGAAACGAAATGAAATATTTCACAGAATACGCTTTCTTTTCATTCAACATTGAATTCAAACTTTGAAAATAAGTAGTCTTATATCTACCAACATTTGACACATTTTTATTGACAATTTTAGAAGTTTGATAACAGAAACAAATCCATTAAAAGATTGACTTTATAACTGCATGTTCTGCAGAGAAATAAACCGCATGAAAAAACGCCATACCTCCCAAAGCATGATGAAGATTTAGATTCATCAGATTCCGACGTTCATGATGATGGTCCTTCTGCAATTAAACAAAAACTATATTATATATTTTCAACTTAAAATGACTAACAAATACGAGTTTTGATTCCCCCAATATAACTTTCTCTATGATTACTGAGAATAAATTTACCCCCGAAAGCGAGTCATATAAAATATTTAATTAGATCGTATATGACACAAGTAATGCCATATATATAGGACACACAATATAGCTCAGTCCGTCAAAGGGAAATTTGAAGTGGTACGGTATGATTTGAAATTCATTATTATGATCTCACTAAATAAATAATCCGAGCACGAAACGCTAGCTGAATGTTTGTAACATATTGACCTCAAAATGAGACATTTTAGGGACTATTTGCCGAAATCATGGACTCAATACGTATCTCAATAAATTAATAGTGCAAGCGCAAAGCGCGAGCAGACATTTTTGGATAATTCGATCTGAAAAATTGACATTTTTAAAATCGTGAACATGAAACTTATCTCCGGAACATTTACATTTAACAATTGATAAGAGCTCAAATTTGCGACCGGGACATTTTGATAAGCGTGATTTTTAATTGTGAACCTTAAACATGTTTCCGGGACATGATATTAAACGAAATAATGCGAAAGTTTTAAAGTTTTAAGCACATGTCATAATCGTGCACAGGATATCTCCTGGACATATCTCATTATACAGAATATTGCGAGAGCAAAGCCCGAGCTGAAACAATTAAGTTTATTAGTAGTCTTTATTGCACTAAAAGCACCTAGAAATCGTTGATTAGGAGCTTGTCACAGGGGATTATAGACAAAGTATAGCACGTGGAAAAAAAAAACATTTTAAGCGTGATTTTTTTTTGACATGTAGTTGATTGCTAGTTACTCCTTAATTATCATGAATCATTCATGGTTTTGGGCCTTTGGGGCACTTATTAATGGTACGGATGCAAAAGAGTGACATATCACTCACATTAAACGTTATTAGACAAAATTATTTTAGTTAGAGACGAAATCATTCACCTACCTTTTCGCATCATATTGCAGTGAGATCAGCGGCTTGCACACACGAAATTTGTTCGGAAACTATCTACGTATTCGAAGTCATCGATTCCCGCCAAATTAAAACTTTCGAAAGAGAATATCATTAAGTCACTGAAGGGGTATCCCTTTCCATTGTCTCGAGATTGTTATCGACTCAATGTACAAGTGACGTCACTATAGAGCTAGTTGAATTTGATTTTCGTCAGTTACGATCTTGTTCATTCATTTCAGAAAACGGAGATCATATGGATATTTTTGTCTCAGGAGAGTTCATTATCATCCATGCAGAAAATAACATTTGTTCAATGGTTCGGGTGAAAGATATATCTTGTAAAATTGGAGCTATGTAGTTTTTCGACCTTTCCGATGACTCGGCAGCACGAACAATGATGGAACGAACCTGATCTTCATATCCAAGTAATCAATCGATGAAGCACAAAGGGGGCTTTATCTCCAGGAGCGGTTTAATCATCGCAATAAACCGAAACACATCCATAAACATTCCACTTCACACATCAGCACCAAATTCAGTCGTCAGCCAAAAAGAAAAAAGAAAAACCACACGAATCACTCGGCATCATTCGTGTAGATTTTCGCAACCAACACGGGCGGGAAAATAAGCACAACGTCCATCTCAAAGTCTCGCCAAAACAAACATCAAGGAGAGGGAGAAAGAGAGCGATGAACATCTTTCCCCAATATTCCGTCTATCCCGCCTAAAATCACCGGTGTTTGACGTATGGGTTACCTTGAGTTTCCGATTGTTCCTGTAACTCTTGCCAATTCAGTTAGATCATCCGAGTTAGCGACTCCGGCAATGGTTAATTTGCTCACCCCAGGTATTCCACTACTGGGCAAGGGCAAAGTTGAATCCATAAGCCGCGGCGTAATTAGCCATCCTCTGTTGCAGAAGAAATGCTCACACCACCGGGAGGCGCATGGGACAATTTAGTTCAGGGATTTGGACAGTGACGCATGTCCCAAGATTGGGAATGTTAAAAATAGCTTTCACTTTGAATGAGCACCAGATACTTTGGAGATGTAAAAATGATTTGAGCAAAGATTGATAAAGGTATATACGGATGAAAGTGGACGTAAAGAATGAAGAACATGCATGTGCAATAGATGAACTTGAAGCAGTTCTCCACCACTACATCTCTTCCATTCCCACTACCACCAACCCACTAGCGTTCTGATGGGGGCTTGCTTGGGGGAATCTGCCCCCCCCCCAAAAAAAGTAAAAGGAAATAGGGCCTAAGTTCCACGACCAAGCCTCTGCTAAAAATGGGGGGGGGGGGGAGGAAATGAAAAAAAATGGAATATGATTATAATTATATATTATCTTTTTAACATTTAGCAAAAATCTATGGCGAAATGATTTCATCACATTTCGTCACATACGCCATTTTGTGCCTCTATTTTTTTCTAGTTTATTTTTCTTGTCGCCTCCACAACCACGGTACAACTCAATACCATCGCGATGAACTGATAAACATATGTATTTACTTTTAACGTAACAGTGAACCCCAATTTTGGCAAATAATGGGTTTTATTTCACTGCTACTCCTCGATATCCTGGGTAAGAAATATAAAAGTTGGGCGGAGAAACATGTATAAAAAGACGTTTGAAATGTAAATGACTTAATAAAAGACTTAGGCCTCTCTTGAAGTACTGAAGATGTCTGAATTGAATTTTCATTTACATTAGTTTGTGCCACATGTCCTCAGCTCCAGCTGGCACAAAGATCAAAATAGAATTTATGTTCATTCTAATAGAAATTTTGTTCAAAAGGATTGAAATGTATCTGTTCTATTATCATAAACAAGAAAATGCAAATGTATTATGGGAATATTCATGAACAACGTGCGATGTTCCTCAGTGAAACCTTTTAGGTCCATTTGTATTCATGGTTCACATGTATTAAATGCTTGTTTGAAAGACTGAATGCAAAGTTGATGCTGATAATAAGCTACTTTAATCTTTACCATATCATATTCATGTTAAATTTTGATTTGTCCCAAAAGTACAACTTGGAAAAATGTTTTTAGGATATCAAAACTACGTTCATTGAACAATCTTGAGAAAACCTTTTGTTCAAGCGTTATACATATTAAGTTTCTTACCATAGTTGTTCTTCCATGGTAAAATAATCGTTTTTTCCGGGCATATTCTTATGGGGCTTGTCACTTACACAAACATTTTTTTTTCTCGCAAGCCTCTCCACTCAGATCAACCAATATAATTTTCCATTTCGTTAAGTTCCCCTTTTCACTGTACTGATGATAATTGTTTAATTTCACACGATTGATACTGAAATAGATTGTTTGTAATATATTTAAGTATATCAAACTGATAATATATTAAACTGAAACACAATTTAAACATTCAAGTAAATCTGAATGTAATCAAAATGAACTCAAGTGTAAGACGCATAAAATGTTTGTTCATACCACTTTATTAAGAGAATATATTACATGACAAATGACTACATTATTTTATCACTTGTATTTGGGCAAGGAATTTTTGTAGGCTATACAGTGCGTCCCAGAATAAACGAAACCGAGATTTAGCGATCATTTGTCATAACTTAATCATAAATAGAATAGACAAATTACCTACCAATTTAATGCTTAGAATCTCCTCTTTCATCTGATCTTACTTAGGTTATTTCTTATTCACGCATGAGTGAGCAAAAACAATTTGAAGAAAGGATACCAAAAACTCATTTGGCGGGGGGTATCTGGGTTTCAAAAAGAAGACCACATTTCTGAAAAGTTCAATATCTGCTCTTTAATTTGGTACCTCAATTACAGAAAATGGTCAAGAAATAAAAAAGTTCTGGTCATTTGAAATAAGGCTTGTATTTCCATAATTTCACGAGATAAACGTGTTTTCACCGGTTTCCCACAGAAGCTTTCGGATAGTGAACAAAAGATTTAATGCATGGCTGATCGTCAACAAAACGGAGTGTCGAGTGAGTTTGAACGCTAGCCTGTAGAACCTCTTCATTTTATGAAATTATTGAAATTCAAGCCTTATTTCAAATGACCAGAACTTTGTTATTTCTTGACCATTTTCTGTAATTTAGGCATCAAATTAAAGAGGAGGTACTGAACTTTTCAAAAATGTGGTTTTCTTTTTGAAATCCAGATACCCCCGCCAAATGAGTTTTTGATATCCTTTCTTCAAATTGTATTTGCTCACTCATGCATGAATGAAAAATAATCTGAGTAATATCAGATGAAAGAGGAGATTCTAAGCTATAAATTGGTAGGTCATTTGTCTATTTCATTTATGATTAAGTAATGATAAATGATCGCTAAACCTCGGTTTCGTTTTTTCTGGGACGCACTGTAGAGCGAATACTGTAAAACGCTGCGATCGTTTGGTATATCGTAGATAAAAAAATGTGTTATAAAATTATGACCAAAATGATAATGAAAAATACCCATTACATCCATAGCTGTACTGAAATGAGCGACGTTGAGCACGCTTGATATTTAGTTTATTATATTGGTATAATTATTGAAATCTTCTCCCTAATCAGATTATATTGAGAGAATAAACAGAGACGAGATGCAAATAAATATCAATCAGACCACTATTCTTTTATCATCCAAATGGGATGTTGCCCCCCCCCATCCTCAATTTGTCGCTGGTGAATGTTTCTTTCATGCTAGCCCTTGCGTATACTACAAAGTGAAACATTCCATTCGTGATTTAGGTTGGTTAAACATGTCCTTTAAGGAGGGGCTCCATGCTGTCTTTAACTAAATCGTCCTGATTAACAGAGGGCATTATCTGGGTTGTTAATGGTGTTGGTCTTCTGTCAATCAAACCATATAAAAGGTGCATGAATTAATACGAGTAAAATGACATTTTCCAGAAAGAAAAAGAGACTACAGTAACTGAAATTAAAGGTCAAGTCCATTCTAGGAAAATTCTGACTTGAAAAAAGGAAAAAAATCAAACTAGCATGGTGCTGTAAATTTCATCAAAATCGGATGTAAAATAAGAAAGTTATGACATTTTAAAGTTTCGCTTATTTGTCACAAAACAGTGATAATCATGCACAACTAGGTGCGTCAGTCGATGATGTCCATCACTCACTATTTCTTTTGTTATTTATCATTTGAATTATACAATATTTCATTTTTATAGATTTGACAATAAGGACCAACTTGACTGAACCATATAGTATTAAACAATGCTAATTCCACATGTTCAGGGAGGAATCGTTGTATCACTTGACAATTAGGAGAAAATTAGAATATTTCATATAATAAAATACAAAAGAAATAGTGATTGGATGACGACATCGTCTACTCATTTGTATACAAACGAGGATGTGTATATTACTGTTTTGTGAAATTAAGCGAAACTTTAAAATGTCATAACTTTCTTATTTTACATCCGATTTTGATGAAATTTTCAGTGTTATTCTTGTTGGATTTTTCTTTTTATTCAAAGCACCTTTCGTGGTGGGTGGACTTGTCCTTTAATTATAATGAAGTTGACAATAGAGGGCCGAATTTTAGGTAGGCTGCGTTTGGATTAAAAAATAAAATAGGATATTGCATTGGTTAAAGTTAAAACGACATTTCAATCAAATTCCAGGTATTCATAAAGTACTCATTAGTATTACAGAATAATAGTTTACGCATAATATACACCTGTAGGCCTAATACAATCTGTACGTTGATTTACTTTTCAGAAATATTGTTCATACATGTGCTAGCAGGGGCGGATCCAGCCTTCGCCAATAGGGGGGGGGCCGGAATTTTTTTCAGCCGATTTTCCCCGATCGGCCACTCGAATATGATATTTGCCGGGATTTTTGGTTTCTTTAAAGGGGTAGTCCTATTAGTCAGCTCTTAGCTTTATCTATATGAATAAACATAAATATATAATACCATCATCCTTATTTATATAATGCGAGCGCAAAGCGCGAGCTATTTTTTTTTTTTGGGGGGGGAATCTTATGTACTTTTTTCTAAAAGTTTTGAACATTCTGGGCAATCCTGAGAAAAGATGTGTATGCAAGTGAATAATTATTACGAACGTGAAGTGCGAGCAGAAATGAACTGATGGAAAATTTTTATATACGTTTTGAGCTGATCGAGAACGTATCTGTTATGGACTGCTTGAACTTAGCCATGAAGACGTTACATATTTCAACATTCAAATATTGCGAGCACGAAGCGCGAGCTGAAAATTTTTGACATTTCTTCCTGAATAATGGAAATTTTAAGCACTTTTTGTAATCGTGGAAAGGATAAGACAAAAACTGAACATTATTGATGCGAGCGCAAAGCGCGAGCGGAAAAATTCTGGACACTCTATTAATGTTTTGTAAATCATGAAAAGGTTAAGCTATTGGAAATTTTCATACATAAATAATGCGAGCACAAAGCGCGAGCAGACAATTTTTTTTATATTGTTATCTGAAACTGGATAATTATTTAAATGGAGAACAAGCTGCGTATCTGAATAAACCTGTGTTTCAGATATCGACCTAGAATTTGGGTATTCTAAATACCTTTTTTTACCATGAAAATCAATAAAGCGAGCGCAAAGCGCGAGCTAAAAATATATGATATTCAGATCTGAAAAGGGATCACTTTAAGCTCTGTATTGCAAGCACTTTGTGGAAAAGTTGTGAGGTGAAAAAGGATCACAGTTAAAACAGAGCTGATATTTTTCATTATTGTTACTTTGAGTTTTGACATAGGACCGGGATATTCTATAAGGACATTATGTCATCATAAGAAAATGATGACTATCTTCCTATTTCTCTTCCTAAGCATGTGAGCGCGAAATCTATTGATATTATGGTCTGAAAACTGGACATTTAAAGCACTTTTGTAATTATGCATAAGATGCATGAGTGTAATATATATCAATGCGAGCGCAAATCGCGAGCAGAAATTTATGATTAATTGTCATCAAATGGTGATTTTAAGTAGTTTGTTTTAGAATTAATATTGAGATATACATAACTCACTAATCAAAATGCAAGCGTGCAGCGCTAGCTGATACGTTTTGACAATCTGACCTAAATAGGGATATTTGAGAACTTCATGGAATAGGCCTACATGAAAATAATAGGTACCTGACAAATCAAATTTTGAGAGCGCGCAGCGCAAGCAGAAATTGTTAATATTCAGACCATAAAACAGAAATTTTTACACTATTAAAAAATCAATTTGTAAATAAAACAAAATAATGAAAGTTCAATTTCCCAGCTGAAATTTGTTTTGTATATTGACTTCAAAATTTGGTATTATTGAGCAAGATATCACCTAAAAGGCAATGCGAGCGCAAAGCGCGAGCGAAAATTTTATATCCCGACATTAAAGATTAAAAAAAAATATTTTCCAAGTCTTCCTCTAATCTTATTTTATTCACTCTTCTTCCTCCTCTTATGCTTGCCTTCCTTCTTTTCACCTCTCTTTTCCCCTTTTCTTTTTTCCTTTCTTTTCCCCTTTTTTTTCTTTTTTTTGCTCCGCCAATAGGGGGGGCCCGGGCCCCTCGGGCCCCCCTGGATCCGCCTATGGCTAGGGCCTTGTTAACCAATTTAAGATCAAATCTTTCACGACGAAAAATGACGGTTGGGACCCATAGAATTCGAAACAAGAATTACATGACTGCGGATTTTGGAATAACGAAAAGGGAGAGAAAACAAATAATTAAATTCATATTCCGGAATTGTTCCCGGCGGGGGGGGGGCAGTCAAATACATTGCTGTACACACGCGTGACCAAGGAACTTCCAAACACCCCCTAAACGTGTTTTTCTATGTGTGCAAAATAATTCCCTAAACAAGTTTTTCGGGGGCTTTATTTACAGATTTTGGTCCACGCGCGGACCGCGTCCAAAACTGAAAAAAGACCACTAACGCGTTTTTTTTTATCACGCGTGTGTAAATCAATATATTTGACTGCATCCCCGGGGAATTGTTATTTAGCCTCATTTTTTGCTGTTGCTCTGTAGTGATATTCATCCGTATTTTGCAATAGAATGATTGACATCATACTCGGTCAATACCTTTGTTGAAAGCAGAATTCGCCTAGAGTGAAAAGGGCCACTATGATTGCTACGCCAATCTGTATGCCACCGATGACGGTTGCAGACCAATTAAAGCTATACAAATGTACAACCACGCCACCTATAGACGGTCCAACGAAATTCCTGTTAGTCGGGTATTACAAAAAAAGAAAGAAAGAAGATTAGAAAATGCTTTTCCTCATGTGGGTAGAGGTAACAAATGGCCTATGTGAGAAGATCATGATCTTACAAGGGAGGACAATTGTAATTATTAGGCTTACTCTCAAAGGTAAGCTAATTTCATGAATTTCGGGTGATTTCTGAAGGGGGAAAAACAAATTATTGTTTTTTCCGTATCGGGGATATTGATTGTTGTCTTTTGTTTGGGATTATCATTCTAGTCTTTGAAATCACCATCCCTCCACCACAAATAGCCCATTTAATGCGCAATATCATTTGTAGGTGACTGTGGACTGGACTAGTGACGTTTACGTTTTACTCGAAACCAGGAATTTCCAAGCATATGACTCGATGATTATAAAATAATAATCCGGATAGTCATCAAGGTCATCTTATAGGCATCTTGGTAAGATGTCAACATGTCAGGTGGAAACATTGAACAACGATATCCAACATGTAATTCTAATTGCTTCTCTACAAGGTATAAGTCACTGATAAACTGACAAACTACAAGTGCCTACATACCCAAGAGCTAATAAACTCGAGAAAATCCCGGAAACGACTGCCTGGGTGCTCATATCATCTGGAAAACCATTCTTCCTGCAGTCATGTTGGAAGAGATTTTTGAGATGAAGAGAATAATGATTTATACAGTTATATCAAATTAATCTGAATTTCTTCTCATTCGTTTCGATATTTTAAGATTACACATTTTAAATTTATATTTGACATGCCCTACTAAAAATGAAAATTAGCGATTTGTCTGTCGATGAAACAAAATGAGGGGGGGGGGGGAGGGTGTGGTTAAAAGGAGTCATTTTGAAGAATTCAGTAATGACGACCTTCATTATGAAGAAAAAACACTACTACATCACGGTAAAATAGAATAGGATACTTCGTTTGACGGCCACCGTTGCAGCGAATTCAAGGAGTTGGAAAAGTAACAGCCAAAACGCTACATAAAAAGAATTACTTGAAATTATGAGATTGGTACTCGGCTTGACGCAAATGACATGTCTAGCCATATTTCTAAATATTTGTAATTAAATATTTCTTTGTGGTGTAATTTGAATATAAAAAGATAGCCAAATATGGCTGAAATTATAGTTGCACCCCGCAAACATTTTCATTTTTAACTAGTTCGGAATGTATCTAGATGCATATATAAAAAGTCACCTAAGAAAGGTGTTTAGCCCTACTCTTTATATTCATTGCACATTTGCATCCATATTAATGGATCTTATACCTTACCATGCTTACCCCGAGTTCACTTCACTCCTTTTGGACGTAGGATAAACGTATCAGATGAAAATGCGTTTAAGAATATAATACTTACATCGCTGAGGTAAGATAATCATTGAAAGAGCAAATGACAGAAGCTGAGAGGAAGATGCCACATAGGGCCAAGCTCAGGCAAATAATCCACAGCTCACTGGATAGAAGAACAATAACACATTTGCATAAAAATACATCATATGACTTGCCTGAGATGCTGTATAAATATACAGTAATAAACCTGTCAACTTAAATGAATCTATTTCGCCAATTTAATGGAGTTAATAGGCATCCCTATGATTTATTCTGTGCATTATTTGACCATAATCATTAGATCTTACTCTATTTATACCAATGATTTTTTATTTGATTAAATTTGAATGCCCATATGAATTTGTTCATCATCTTTTTTAATTTGTTTTTGTGAAAAAACACTGCACTATTCATTAGCCTATATCTTTACTTTGGGCGCATTCAGGGAATAGTTTTTACCCCGCATTAATGCTAGTCTGTAGACCAAACTGTATAGATGGCGTGTTTTTTAAGCAATCAGTCGATAGTTTGGCCGTTAAGATAGAGCCTATGCAATCAGCGATGCCATACTAATTAATTAAAACTTACTTTGGAAGATTCAGGAGGGGCGACGGTCCCATCAAAAGAAAAGCTCCTCCACTCATTATAGTTCCAATTATTACCATTAAACGAGATATATTCTGATGAATAATACATAAAAAATAGCAAAATAAAATCAACATTTTTATCAATATGGATCGTCTGTAAGAGAAATGTCTGTTGAAAAAAAGAAAACGTTTTGAAAGGGCTTCAAAGTGCATCACGTACAGTGATCAGTGAATCTCTTCATGCTAGGAAGAGATCACTTCAACAGATTCTCAGAAGTCTATTTGTGTTTCAGAAAACATCTCCAACATAGGTAAAATGTATTGATGTGCACTGACAAACATTACAAATTATTTGATTGATTCTTTTGTAATTACTGCCAAGATTTCTTAACACCTCGGAAAATATATGATATTCACGTTTGGCACTTCATAAAAATAACAAGGATCTACTCTGTTCCTACCAGTTTCTCCGCCATCCAACCCCAGAAAGGTGAGCTTAAAGCATAGCATCCTCCGGACAGCAAGAAGAGTAGACCCACTACCATAGCACTCTGTGTGAACTGCTCCACGTGAAGGGAGAGGGTGGGGTCCAAAAACCCAAAGGATGCGCTCCCAACGAAGATACTTAGCCCGACGGGCCAGACAGACGGGATGCGAAGGAAATCGGAAATGGAACCAGTTTTCATGTCCTCACTAACTGTCGAGTTTCGGTCATGGAAAATGATAGAAATTCAAATGTACATTCAACTTGTCATTACTCACGATAATTCAAACTGAAAAGATATAGGCTCGTATTCTCAATTCCAGTTTATTTAAAAATCTGTTAAGTGTCAATTGGACTGAAAAATTGAACATTCAATATTTGAAAAAAATGAAGTCCATGCAGCTGTCCATAGTAAAAACAACAAATTTGGTGCGGAGCTAAACGTGTAGGGGTTTTGTAGTCTGAAAATAAATATACCTGAATGAAAAAAGGGTGAAATTGGCAGAGCAAAAATTTAATGTGAATACAGATAACGAAGTTACCGAATTTGAATATTTTGTGAAAACCGTTAGATGCATGCCGTCATGACTATGCATTAGTTTGGCCGACGATGTCATATCCCCATTACATGAAGACATCACTTTTTGATATTTTCATACAACGACTGAAATGTTCGGTTACAGCCCGATAGTTCCCGGGTCCTATAGTCCGCAGGTCCGTCAGTCCGCGGTGTGTGTATGAAAATTATGATCAGAATGCAGTGAGATATTTTTTATTACACCACATGTGGGAAAAACTGCTCGGAAATGACGTCACGGTTAAAATGTAACATTCTAATAGCTTTTTAAATCTTTCATGGATTCCCTAAAACCCTCACCAATATCATTTTAATTATTTTCTGCTATTTGTACAATAAACTTTATGTCAGTGTGAATTTCCCCTGAATGAATTAAGTATAATACTTGGGATCCAAAATGTGCTTCAAATTTGAATAGTAGACGAGCGATTTGACATGAGAAGGCCGTGCATATTAGTCCAGCAAAAAATAAGAAATACCAGCTCAAGTGTTATCAATTTGCTGCAGAAAATAAAAAGTATCATTCAAAAATGTAACCATTTTCATTAGTCAAACATTATAATTCCATTTTTCTTCTCAGAACCCTTCTTATTTAAGACTGACCATGTATACCTCTGTCATTTTTACCTCTGCCATTATTACCTCTGTCATTTATACCTCTGCCATTTTACCTTTGCCATTTTATGGATCCGCGCCTGATAGAACTCCATGGTCTCATATCATTTGACCTTTTGACCTCTCGATGACATTTGATCTCACTATATCCTGATCATAATTTTACACACACTGCGGACTATCGGCATGATCGGGATGTCCCCAAATGTTGAATGATAAAGTCCGTACATATGGGTATTCGTCATTAAAAAGCTACTAAGTATAATATGACGAGGTACGTCCTGATCGTTTCCTACCTATTGGGGGCAGCAACGCTAAGCTGAGTACAACACACACCAAGTCAGCGCATCCAAGTACTATAAATGGAATCTTGTAATCGTTGCCTCCAACCTATGTATGTAAATGAATAAGATATTGAACAAAAAGCCTGTCAATTTACATTGAGAAAAAAATAACAACAAAACTATTACCAAATCAATTAATCATATCTGCACACTTGTTCATTTAACGGGACTTTAACCCCCCCCCCCGAAAATTTGAAAACAAATTCACCAAAGTGTGCACGATATTTTTAAATTTCAACCTAATAAAATATCCAAAGTCGCCGATGGCAAGTTTGGTCTCTTCGCTCACTCGATTTCGAGTTTCTTTTTTTTTAATCTGCGTCATCCCCCGGAAAATATCTGCGTACATCCATAAGGGGGGGGGGGGGGGGTGACGGAAAGTCACGCATTTTGAAGTCTTTGTATTAAATACCTGCAATTTAACTTTACTCGTGATTATGTATGCCTATTCAAAGAGCCACTCCTATTTGTGACAAAATCAGAAGCATTAACAAATTAATGTTCATTTTTCTACATACTACCAGGAATTGATGATGGCAATGATGAAGACGATAATGATATGGTGGTGATGATGATGATGATTATGGTGATGCAGATGATAGTGATGATGATGCAGATGATAGTGATGACGATTATGATGATAATAATGCTAATGATGTAATAATCACAATAAAATAGCAAAAACAATGTTAATAGAAATATGTTACAATCCTTCTCCATTATACTATGCCTCTACAAAATCTTGTACTTTGTCTGAAGCTCTCGTTATAATTCTTACCTCATAGAGGAAACCACCAATGACAGGACCAATCATGTATCCAAGACCACCAAAAGTCTCCATTAAACCCTGCAATACAATCAAAAGAAATAATCATTCTTAGGAAAAAATGTGAAGTTAATTAAATATGATTATTCATTGAACAGTGAGCTAAATGTGCAAGACAAAAGAACATCAAAACACACATTAGGCTCACCACGGCGTGGCACGAGTATCAGTCTAAATATATCAACGTTATTAAATGGTCAGTTGGTCTATTGACTAAGTGGAATGTAGGCCTATTAATGAAATGTTCCCCGGGGAGTGAGCGGTGCACCACTGGCGTAAATCCCGGGGGAATGGGGGATATATTCCCCCCACTTTTCGAGGAGGGGGGGATGGCCTGAACAAAAATCCCCCACTTTTTACGGAAGAAATGAAAAAAATTCACAAGAGATAATTGTTTTGTTGGTGAAAATTCTTCCTAAAATACCATTGGATCATAAAATGCAAATAAAGAGCCAGTTCACCATTTGCAAACGAAATACTTTTGTCCTTATTATAACATTGAAGAGAAATCCCCGTTTCTTCCAATTTATCAATGTTGGGGTTTTGGGGGAGGGATTAAGATGGAATGTCAAAACATTTTGAATGTAATCTCTAATAAAACCATTAAACCATCATGGGGTAAAAAAGAAAACAATATCGGAGGGGCATTGCCATATGGACATACAGTGGCGTAACTACCGGAGGGGGGGCATATGCCCCCCATCGGCTGACCACCCCCCCCCAAAAAAAAAAAAAACGGGGAGAAGGAGAAATGAGGGAGACAGGATCAAAGAGAAATGTAGTGGGAAAGAAGAAAATATAATTCATTATAATGTTATATTATAATTATTTATGTTACATTACATAAGAAACATTTTTATTATAACTTTATGAAACATAATTTGCCCAGGGCCTACGTCTTCATTGTTCCTGGTGCTCGCATTGTCTGTTTAACAAGATATATAATCCTGTTGTACTAAAACATCACGTTTTCAAGTCAATATAAGCCAAATATATTTCCTAGCACTCGAGTTATCATATATTGACATATGCTTCTTTTACATATGACTCAAAAAGTGATTGCCCCATGTTAAGGTCTCCGTATATATACATTTCCTGTCCGTGATTACGTTTGCATAAGTGGATTGGTGAGATATGTCTGCTCTTCGTGAATTCCTAAAGTCAGTCCTTAAAATGCCCCTTCTTCGGATCTGAATATGAAAAATTTTCAGCTGGCGCTTCGCGCTCGCATCATTTGGTTAATGAAATACCTATATGGTCCTAGTTAATTCCTACAAAGAAACCTTAGAATGCCCCACTTCAGGTCTGAATTATCTAAATTTTCAGCTCGCGCTTCGCGCTCGCAATATTTGTTGGTGAGATGCGTATGATAATCATGATTGCAATGACTACAAAGAGTGTTTCATGTGTTCAGATGTAATTCTAATAAAATCAGCAAGCGCTTGGCACTCGCTTTAGATGACTATGGTGAGATATGCATACTCTTAACGGATTCCTAAAATATATTCCTTAAAATCTCGCTGTTTGTGGTCAAAATATACGAGTGGTCAAAATATACGAAAATTTCAGCTCGCGCTTCGCGCTCGCATTGTTTAGCAAGACAGGTACCTTTCATGATTACATAAATTTGATTATAATGTCCCTTTTTAGGTGTGAATGTAAGAAAAAAAATCAGCTCGCGCTTCGCGCGCTCACTCAGTGATTCAAAAAATTTGCTAATGCCCCCACAATGCCGTGACCCACGGAACGCCAGTGTGGACATATCAATGACAATTCCTTGCATATCTAAAAACATGATAGCAAAAAAAAATGCCAAAATATTTCAGTCATCCCCCCACACCCATCAACACGGATTTACGCCAGTGCGGTGCACACATTGTATACGGTCATGTCAAGATCTGTTGACTCGGTCGATAACACGTAAAGCATGGTTAGAAACGTCGCGACGCGTCGTGACGTTGTGATGTTTTAAGAACAATAAACGAATTATTATTATTATGATCATTATAATTATTTTCATTATTTTCATTGTTATTATTATTATTATTATCATTGGTCTTATTATTATTATTACTATCATTATTAGTACTAATATTAGTAGTAGTAGTAGCATAGTAGTAGTAGTAGTAGTAGTAGTATAGTGGTATAGTAGTAGTACTAGTAGTAGTAGTATCATTATTGTTATTATATCATTGCTATTATTAATATCATTATTATGATGATGATGATGATTGTTATCATTATAATTATTACAATGATTATCATCATCATCATCATTATCATTAACCAAGGGTCTTTGCTGTACTGCAATCTAGCCATTTGTATGACTTACTATTGTTTGAGCAACATGACCAGGAAACGTCTGAGCGGCTATGGTGAATGACGCGGTCACGGCCGCAGCGGTACCCAAAGCTGCGGTACAGCGGACGACGTAACAGAAAATTATAAACGTTAAAGTGGAAGATATTTCGTCACAAAATCTGCAAATAAGAGAAAATATCGCCTGTTCATTGTTTGTAGTGAATAATTATGGAGTGGTGGCTACCATAAGGCATATCAGTGGTAGGCAGTGGCGTAACTACGAGGGGGCGGGGCATGGGGGTACGTGCCCCCCCCATCGACTGGCAAAAAAACGGGGAAAAGGAGAAAAAGAGGGAGAAAGTGAGAGAAACGTAGTGGAAAGAAGACATTATTTTTATGTTAATTATAACGTTATATTATATTATAATTATGTTATGTTATATTACATAGAAAAGAAAATATCATAACTTTATGAAACACAATTTGCTCAGGGGCTATGTCTTCATTGTTCCTGGTGCTCGCATTGTCTGTTTAACGAGATGTATAATCCTGTTGTACTAAAACCTCCCATTTTCAAGTCAATATACACCAAATATATTTCCACGCACTTCGAATTATTATTATTTTATGTAGTGACATTATTTTAAGGTCTTAATATAAAACATTTCCTGCCCGTGCTTACGTTTGCATTAGTGGATTAGTGAGATATGTCTGCTCTTCATGAATTCCTAAAATCAGTCCTTAAAATGTCACTTTTTCTGATCGCATCAACAATTTTCAGCTAGCGCTCGCATCATTTGGTCAGTAAAATACGCAAGGCCTACGTGTATTCCTACAAACAAGCCTTAGAATTCCCCTCTTCAGGTCTGAATTTCCTAAATATTTGACTAGTGAGATGCGTATGATAATCATGATTAAAATGACTACAAAAAGTATGTCTTTAGGTGTAATTCTAACAAAATCAGCGAGCGATTGGCACTCGCATTAGAAGACTATGGTGAGATATATGTACTCTTAATGGATTCCTTTTTAAAAAATAGTCCTTAAAATATCCCTGTTTGGGGTCAATATATACAAAAATTCAATCTCGCGTTTCGCGCTCTCATCATTTGGTTAGTGAAATACGTATGGTCTTCGAGAATTCCTACAAATAAGCCTTAAAATGTCCTTCTTCAGGTCTGAATTTCCTAAATTTTAAGCTCGCGCTTTGCGCTTGCAATATTTGCTTAGGAAGATGCATATTTTAATCATGATTACAATGACTACAAGTGCTTCATGTGTTCAGATGTATATAATTCAAACTAAGTCAGCAAGCGCTTGGCACTCGCATTAGATGACTATTGGAAAATGTGTATACTCTTAATAGATTACTAAAATATATTCCTAAAATATGTCCCTGTTTGGGGTCAATATATACCAAAATTTCAGCTCGCGCTTCGCGCTCGCATTGTTTGTTTAGCGAGACAGATACGTTTTATGATTACAAAAATTTGCTAATAATGTCCTTTTTTAGGTCTTAATATCAAAAATTTTCAGCTCGCGCTTCGCGCTCGCATTATGTAATAACTGAGATACATGTCCGTTTAATGGCACTGTCCTTAAAATGTCTCTATTATGTCAATTCGCGCGCTCACTAAGTGACTCAATTCTTTTGCTGGTGCCCCCCCATGCCGACACCAAAGGTACGCATCTGGAGGTAGGGGTCGCGGAACTGGGGTGTGGGCTGGGTCGGGCTTCAGACCGTTATTTTTTTTTTGTAATTAACGTGCACTAAATTATAACAATTACCATCGGATATTGATTTTGTTTTGAATGGCCAGCCCCCCCCCTTCGGATTATTCCCCGTTTCAATCTGTGCTCCCTGAGTGGTCCCGATGCTGGGGAGGTATATATTTGGCTTGTGACACCCTACAAGTATTGGAAATATCCCTTTTTTCAGTATATAAATCATCGTTTTGACACCCTTATAACGTTACATAGGCCTATACGTAACGTACTTACCCACTCTCTCCCTTTTTACGAGTGGCCGCGCCTAGTATCCACTCTTCAATGGAAGTGGGCCCCCCGGGCGGCCTCTCGAGCTCTGGGAGGAACCAAATGTTGCTTTGGAAAGACGTCCTAAATCGGATATATCGCTGTTACCATAGTAGCAACCAGAATTTTGCACACGAAACGCAAATTGAATGTTTCTGTTCCAGATGCGAAACGGGAAAAAAATCTCATGTCACACAATTTGCATTGCAGGACAGAGTTTTACGACCATGACGACAGGCCCAAAAGTCTCTTCCAAAATCAACTACCGTCGTTAATAAACGTTCTGGCGTGATCGATAAGGGACCTGTTGAGGACTTTATGCAATTACCCACGAAGACGATACATGTTTCAACAATTAGATAATGCGAGCGCGAAGCGCGAGCTGATATTTTTTTACATTTCGACCTAAAAAAAAATTGTCGTTCTAAGCACTTTTCGAAATCATGAAATGGAAAGGTATGTTAACAATTGATACGAGCGCGAAGAGCGAGCGGTACACAATTTAGATTTTAGACCTAAAAACGAGACACTATATCATGTTTTGTAAACCATAAAAGGATGGGTAATTGGGTATATTCCTACATCAAAAATGCGAACGTGAAGCGCGAGCAGAAAATTAATGTCATTCTGATCTGAAACTGGATAACAGCCTCCCTATATCAATGAAAATCCGTGCGCCTGCTTAGACTTAGCCCTAGAATCTTGACATTTTACAATACATTTTTGCTCTTGAAGATCAATAATGCCAGCTTGAAGTGCAATCTGAACAAATGTATATTCTCATCTGAAAAAGGTCAATTTAAGAACTATTTAAAGCACTGTGTAGAAAAATTGTGACGTGAATGTGGATCACACGTGAAGCGAGCGCGAAGCGTTAGTTGATTTTTTTTTTATCATTTCAACCGAAGACCGGGACATTCTAAGGACATTTTGTAATCATATATGAAAATGGTGACTATCTTCCTATTATTCCTAAGCGCGAGATGAAACTTATCGATATTCCATTCTGAAAAAAAGGGCCAATGTAGTTATTAGGAATTCATGAAAATGTTTACTTACATTTAAATTTAAAGTTAAAAAATCACTACTTGCCCCCTACTCCCAACAAACCTCGTCGATTACTTGATAATCACACAGATCCCACCTCCCACCAACCCCTTCCCCCACTCCCTTTTCCTTATTTGTTTTCTTTTTCCTTATCGTTATTTGTATCTTATTCTTTCTCCTTGTCCCCCGTCCATTGTTCTGTTTTTTTTCCATGACCATAACCATCCATGACCATGAATTTATCTTACACACTTTCAGCGAATATCCTACTATTTACTTTCCTTTGATTGATCATTTACCAAGTTCAAATTAAAGTTAATTACATTATTTACGTATTCGAGAGACAAGCCAAGCTTCTCAGCTGGTCTCTCTTTTTATTTCACCCCATTCTCTTTTATTTTTTAACATACACACGAATACTCATACTTTTAAGATTATTTAGTTTTATAAGATGATGATATAAGTATCGCATTTTTTTGCAAATGTGAGATCATTACTTTTGTTCATTTTTGTTTGTAATTGTATTTATGTATTTTTACTTATGTATTTTTCATTTGTATGTGAAAAATGGAAAGAAAAGAAATTAAATAAATCAATAACTGGCATACCTACCCAAATAGGATGTTGCATCCGGCTACTATCCAAACCCCGGAAACGAAGGTGAATTTTGCACCAAGTTTAGGAAGCTGAGTTGGAAAAAACAGGGAAATACTCTTAGATATGGCCACAGATTTGACTCTGAACGATTTTTTCCAACAGTTCGCATGTACTAAATATACTGGGATTTAGAATTAAATTGGTTGCTTCCTTAATTTATAGGCCTTAGTATGCCCCCCAAAGGAAAATAGCCATTAAATATCAATGATGTAGGTCTAAAGAATATGACTGGTCGTTATAAATATTTTATTTATTAAATCCTTGAGAGAACATATTAAGCATCACACTAAAGGACAGCTGACATGGGAAGGAGAAAGTACACATTTGTTGTCTGTTGCGAACCCCCCATCCCCTTGTCAGATCGGCAAGCATCACCCCCCCCCCCGCCGAAACACCCCTACCGTCCCACAAGACATACCCTGTTATGTATTTTTAAGTAAATATACATGTATATACAGTGCGTATCAAAAAAAAAAGTTTACACTTTGAAAAAGCCCTGGGAAATGAAAAATATACAACACGTGGGTAATTTTTTTCACATATATTCGAAGGGCCTGGTCACACCGCCCGAGCGTTGTTGGAGCGGTCGTGGAGCGGTAGGGAGAGAGGGTCGAATTTCGACAACGCTCGTCACCGCTCACAAAATTGGGGGAAAAAATCGAAAACATGGGCGTTGCCTGAGCGGTGCACCGCTGAAGCCAGCGTAGCTTTAGCGTTGGTTTAACGGTGGCGAGCGCTCGCGAGCGTTGGTTTAGCGGTGACTCGAGCGTTGATAGAGCGGAGTTCTGCGCATGCGGGCGTCGGCTGGACGGGGTTTAACACTATGATCATGATGACAAAGAGAGTGTACTATTTATGCAGCTACTCATTTTACTCGCCACAATTACTCTGGTAGACAAAGTACTTCCCTTCATTGCTATTATTTAACAATGAATGGATGAATGCACCGTTCCAGCAATCCCATGTCCGCTCGGAAAACGCTTACAACCACTCCACCGAAGTTTGTGAACCGTTTGATCACCGGCCGGGCAACGCTGGTGAAGCAGCAGTTGTCCAGCGTTCAACTTTGACTGGGCGTTGTTAGAGCGGTAGTCAACTTTGCTGGAGCGGAAAATTGCCCGCTCCTCACCGCTCGCAATATTTTGAGCAGCTCAAAACTTTCGGAGCGGTAGGGGAACAACAGCGGTGGCCGAGCGTATTCGGCGTTGCCTTAACGGAGGCCAACTTTGGTTAAACGGTGGTGAACGGTGTGATTTTTTCTCTCCGCTCCACGACCGCTCCATGACCAGGCCTTTAAGGCATGGTCACACCGCCCGAGCGTTGTTGGAGCGGTCGTGGAGCGGTAGGGAAAGAGGGTCGAATTTCGCTCTCAAAATTGGGGGAAAAAATAGAAAACAAAAATCGAAAACAAAAAAAAAACAATCGAAATCGAAAATGGTGAACGGTAGCGAGCGGTGATGATTTTTTTTCTCTCCGCTCCACGACCGGTCCAACAACGCTCGGGCGGCGTGATCATGCCTTTAGGTTTTGGTCTCATCTATCCAATAAAAGTAAAAGTTTTGACAGAGTGTTATACTTGAGTGAACACTGTCCATTTTTGTAAAACTCGCAGAAATCTGTTTGCGCAGAAATGCTCGTTTGCTTGTCAAGGGGAAAGGCCGAAATCAAACTTACCCTGCACAACATTTCTCATACAATTCCTTTGCACTTTTAGTCAATAGAAATAAAATGGATACATTCAAGCATTTTGTAACGATTTCGCCACCCAAGTTGAAATTTCAACAGTTAGTAAGCACGACCTTTACCCTTTTTGTGCCAGCTAGATCTGAGGATATAACTAAGTCTAAATAAAAGTTTATATCAGACATCTTAAGCATTGTTTCACTAAGTTTTTATCATTTAAAGTGGGTTTACATTTCATTTTTTCTTTACTTGTTTCTCCACACTTTTTCCAAGCTTGAAAATGATTAACAACATGAAAATCAAGCCTAAGCTATTTCATGTAAATGACAGCTCAGTGTAAAGTAAACTTTTTTATCGTCGAGATGGCCTCGATGTGTGGGAGAGTGGGGTGGGGCGCAATGCACTCTTCGAAGTTTTTTGGGCAAGGAAACAAGTTTAAAAGGGTAAAAGATATCTTCAAATCAATTTTATTAGCTAGATTCACCGTGTTCATGGTGTTCTTCATGATTAAGGTCTTCTTTTATTCGCATAACTATATTTCAAAGTTCCGCGCAAATCATTTTTCATGAACTTTTCAGAGGTAAGTGGTGCTCACTCAAGCGGAAATATTTGTCGACACCTTTATCGTCATTTGCTTAATTGGATCTGTACCAATGTTAAAATCTTCAGGATACTACATACTGTATGTATAATTTACAGGATTTTTTTGTAAGTGTAAACTTTTTTTTGATACGCACTGTATAACAGTCAGTGTCCTGAAGTTATACCAACGGAAATGACTCCACGCTGACCTATGCGGAGTATATAGTCCCCGCTGGAAAAACACAGTGTCACACAATGTGATCAGAGTGTATTTACAAAGTGGACTATGTGAAAATATCATTCTTAAGTAGTAGTAGCAGTTAAAATGTTCAAATTCAACAGTGCGAAGATATTTTCACACTGTGGACGCCTAGACATTGTGACTGTTCACAGTGTGTTAACATATTTGATTATATGAATATGTGAGTCACACTGTTCACTGTAAAAACTGTGGTGTTAAAACATAAACCAGTATGTCTAAGTAGAGGACCACACCCTGAGGTGTTGAAATAACACCCTAGAGATTGAACATAACACCAAAGAGTGTCAATGTAACAACCAAAGGTGTTGTAATAACACATATAGGTGTTAAACTAACACTGTCAATTAACACCGGTGTAAAATAACTGGTGAGGTCCTCTATGTGCACTGGTTAAAACCACAGTTTTGCTATGTTGAAATACTTATAATGTGAAGGTGGTGGTTTCTCATTGTGATCCAAACAGTGAACACACTTTGATACACGGTTTATTTCCAGTTCGTCTAATATCAATTCGTTCAATCGCCAACTCGTCTAATATTATTTGGTCCACCATGGCACTTCGTCCCCTCTCCACAGGGTCTAATTGCCAATTCGTCCACTCACCATGTCGTCAAATAGCCAGCTGGTCTAATAGCCATTTAGTCCATATACCATTTGGTCTTGGACTAAGTGTTAATTATGCAAATGAATGAAAATCAAATGGATATTTGACCAAGTAGTTATGAGACTTAAAATGGTCAAAGACGAAATGGTGATTAGGCAAAGTGACGATTAGACCAAATGGTTTTTAGACGAGATGTTGAAGGACGGAATAGCATTAGACTAAATGAAAGTAGACCATGTTGTGAGTGGAGGAATTGACAATTTACCTGACACACTCTGTGGGACAATGTGTTCTTTCCAATAGGGACGCAAATGGTTGTGTTTGTTAGTGTGACTCGATCATTATACCCTCTATCCCTACACCTCGTGCCCATAAATCTAATAATATCTTTCATAATTATACTCACAAATTTTCCAAATATTGGTGAGAAGATAACATTGACGAGAGCGAAGGCACCAAAGATGAAACCAATCTGTAAACCCGAAACACCCTTGTCCTTTGCCTAATATGACGGTGGGAAAATAAACTTACACTTGGAACGAAATGAAGAAGTGAATTTAAACTTGATGAAATAGTTTGATGGCAATATGCTTTCAAAATCAGAAAGTAAAGAGAAGGTATAATGTACTTAAAAGTATCACTATATCGAACATGCTTATAATTATGTCTTGTGATAGTCATCTTGTCATCGGGTTGAAAATATCTCCTTTGTATGATATGACAGAGGTATAATTTTGTTCCTATATCTCGATTGCTTTCTGAACCATTTTCATGTAATCAATTCAAACATTTTGATTACAAACATCTTACAAAAATAGGGGGTGTCTGCCACGACAAAAAATGGGACTTGAAATAATACTTCTATTTTATTCTGACGATACAAATACCCACCTCTCTTGGAAAGAAAGGCGCCAAAACCGAAAAAGAGACTTGATCCAGGAAGATGGAGATAGCCAGACTGAAGAAGGCAAGAACTTGAGTCTTGGTAAGCTTTGGAGACTCCTTCGAGTCCTCTTCTTCGGATACACTCTTACTTCTTTCATCCCTCTGATAACTACCTTCACTGCCATTCCCGTTATGCTCATCATGGTTTATCCCACTATCAACAGGTCCAATCAGCAAACTGGAGTCCTCCGATTGGTTAATGTTTCGAATGGTAGTTCTTGATTGGTCAGATATCAGGAGCGATAGAGATGGAGAACTTGACTGGGGACGGGTCGACTCGCAACTTGAAACCTCTTTATATTTTTCATGGATATCTGAATTGCATGTATGCACTTTATTTGGAGATTCCGGAGCTGTAGTGTCGGTGGATTCGTGCTCACTAGTAATAGTAGTTCTATCTATTGCTAAACAAATTTTATCCTTTGTACGTATAGATGGAGAAGGCGATTTGGACAGATTATTGCTCACTTTGGAAAGGTCATTGGCGCTTTCTTCCGATTGGTCCATTTGTTCAGAATTGACGGGTGAAGCTCTGCTCTTTGATTGGCCAATGGCTTTTCCATCAGGTAGTTCATTGCCTTCCGTCAACTCTGATTGGTGAGGAAAATGTGCGTTTCGCTGAATATTCAGATCCATGATACCTTATTGGTTCAGCTTGATTCAAACAAGAAACATCTCTAGCTACATCGGGTACGGATCTGAATGGGTCTCACGATAAACCTAGAGATTTCTCGACCTTACTGAATCATTAAATATCCGTAGTTTACTTTCTTGCTTTGGTTGAATTTATTGTCATTTTGCGGGAGACTTTGGCTTTCTGAAGAAAGCCAACATTACATTGCCAATTTTCCATTTTTAATTTATCATTTTTACCTATAGTGGCTTATCAAATTAATTGCAGCAAACTGAAAATGAAAAGAGAAAATAATTCTGATTATTTTCCTGACACAAATTTAAAACATTCTCAAACAATAGTCTTAACTTCATATTTGAGCAGTATATCTGAAGAGGGAGAGTGTGGGGGAGGGGAGAGAGAGAGATAGAGAGAGGGGTTGGGGGTAGACAATGAACGGATTAACACCTTATGGGAGTATCAAACTACATTTTTTTTTCTAAATAAGTTGATATGTTTTATATCCCTATCAGCTCTACTTTACCAATAATTAAGATTATTATTATCTACAATAAGAACCCTAAAAAAGTTTAGTTTTATATTAAGCAATTAAATTTTCTCATTTTCACATTTTCATATGAGATGTACACGTGTGCGTGAGTGGGGAAGGTATATGGTTCGTTAGTATCGGTTGTGTTCGTTATTGTTTTGATTATGTGAAACAGAAAAATAGATATTAAACTTGTTCTCCTTTCATTTGGTGAATTTTCACCAAACATCCATAGATTTCTTTTTTTCTTTTCTTTATGTTTTTATTTACCACATTTAACACATAATGGACTTCCATTATTAGCTCAAAGATCTGTTATATTTGGCCTGATGCCAAGTAAATGTACTTTGAACCCGTTAAAACTATATACGTACACGTGTTCAAAGATTTCTTATTGAAGGAAAAGTAGTATGGTTCGTACTAGCTATTGAAATGTCGAAACTTGTTCACTCTAATATAGCTGGGCCTATATCACGCCATGCATCAACCCAGACTGCAACTTCATACAAGCATACCAGTACATCTGTCACATAACACTTCAGTCATAATATACCATGGCAACTAGACTACTGAGATCTAATGACTACTACAACCACACTAACATGCAATATCTTCTACAACTGTTATTGTCAGACTGCTAATATGGACTAATATAGGGACCTTTGTATAGGGACCTTTGATCCGGGGGTGGGTGGGGGGGGGGGCTACTTTAGCTCCCCCGCCTTGCATTTTGTGGTAGTAAATGTTCCCAAAAAAGAGTCAAACATAAATTGTGAGTTGACACTACAGTGTAGTCAAGCGTCCCCAAACTACTACTACTACTACTACTACTACTACTACTACTACTACTACTACTACTACTACTACTACTACTGTTACTACTACTACTACTACTACTACTACTACTACTACTACTACTACTACTACTACTACTAGTACTACTACTACTATTACTACTACTACTACTACTACTACTACTACTACTACTACTACTACTACTACTCCTAGTACTACTACTACTACTACTACTACTACTACTACTACTACTACTACTACTACTACTACTACTACTACTACTACTACTACTACTACTACTACTACTACTACTACTACTCCTAGTACTACTACTACTACTACTACTACTACTACTACTACTATTTCTACTACTACTACTACTACTACTACTACTACTACTACTACTACTACTACTACTACTACTACTACTACTACTACTACTACTATTATTACTACTACTACTACTACTACTATTATTACTACTACTACTACTACTACTACTACTACTCCTAGTACTACTACTACTACTACTACTACTACTACTACTACTACTACTACTACTACTACTACTACTACTACTACTACTACTACTACTACTACTACTACTACTACTACTACTACTCCTAGTACTACTACTACTTCTACTCAGGGGCGGATCCAGCCTTCGCCAATAAGGGGGGAGGCGGATTTTTTTCAGCCATATTTATAAATATTAAAATATTTGATATTCCGATCTGAAAAACGGGGTTAATTTCAGCTTTATATTTCAAACACTTTGTAGGAAAATTGTAAGGTGGATATAAATCGCACTTGATAAACAGCTATTATTTGTCATTATTATTTTGAGTTTGAGACATAGGACCGTGACATCCTTAGGACATGTTATCATATGAATATGATGACTATATATCTTCCTATTCATCTTGCTAAGCGCGAGGTTAAACAAAAGGGACAATTTAATTATTAAATTGATATCTTATTTATCAATGCATAATGAGGGCGCGGCATTTGATGGTATTATGGCCTGAACACTGTACATATCAAGCACTTTTTTTTTATTATGAATAGGATGCATCAGTAATCGGTTGATAAATTTTTAACCATTTATGCGAGCGCAAATCGCGAGACGAAATTTTTGGGCCTTATCGTCATCCAAGTCACTGGGGACAAACTTGAGACACACCTCAAATATCAGCAATCTTTCAATAGAATCCACGGTTGGAAGATTTTCAAAAGAAATTCATTGTTCGCGATGCGAAACTGTGCGAAGCTTCTCACTGAGCGGGGACTTCCTTCCACCACACGTTTTCCCATTGACACAAAAACAACTGACTCGGACACTTTTTCAAACGACAAAAATAGTCTTTTTCTTTTCTCTCCTGTGGCGGTATATTCTTCCTAGTTGATGAAGCAATGATCAAAACAATTAATAAGACAAAATTAATCACACAAAAACACTATTTAACTGTCTAAATACTCCTCGTGATCCGAGTCCCCTTCCCGTGTCAAGTTCGTCCAATCTCCCATAGGAGGGGACTTGGATAACGAGGAGTAGTATTAGTCGTTATCCAAGTCCCCTCCTATGGGAAATTAGACGAACTCAACACGGGAAGGGGACTCCGATCACGAGGAGTATTTAGACAGTTAAATAGTGTTTTTAATGTGATTTTCATTGATTTTAATGATTCGTATTATCGAAAATATTCATTAACCATGTCTATTAAACTGTCTTAAAGTGGCAGAGTGGTTTTGAAGAGGAGGGAAATGAGGGGTAGATGAATATCAACGGGTTAATTGCCGTTTTGTATTTTTAGGATAGGGGACTTGGATCACGAGTAATACTACTCCTCGTTATCCAAGTCCCCTCCTATGGGAAATTGGACGAACTTAACACGGGAAGGGGACTTGGATCACGAGGAGTATTTAGACAGTTAAATAGTGTTTTTAATGTGATTTTCATTGATTTTAATGATTTTTATAATCGAAAATATTCATTAATCATGTCTATTAAACTGTCTAAAAGTGGCAGAGTGGTTTTGAAGAGGAGGGAAATGAGGGGTAGATGAATATCAACGGGTTAATTGCCGTTTTGTATTTTTAGGAGAGGGGACTTGGGTCACGAGTAATAGTACTCCTCGTTATCCAAGTCCCCTCCTATGGGAAATTGGACGAACTTAACACGGGAAGGGGACTCGGATCACGAGGAGTATTTAGAAAGTTAAATAGTGTTTTTAATGTGATTTTCATTGATTTTAATGATTCTTATTATCGAAAATATTCATTAATCATGTCTATTAAACTGTCTAAAAGTGGCAGAGTGGTTTTGAAGAGGAGGGAAATGAGGGGTAGATGAATATCAACGGGTTAATTGCCGTTTTGTATTTTTAGGAGAGGGGACTTGGATCACGAGTAATAGTACTCCTCGTTATCCAAGTCCCCTCCTATGGGAAATTGAACGAACTTAACACGGGAAGGGGACTCGGATCACGAGGAGTATTCAGACAGTTAAATAGTGTTTTTAATGTGATTTTCATTGATTTTAATGATTCTTTTTATCGAAAATATTCATTAATCATGTCTATTAAACTGTCTAAAAGTGGCAGATTGGTTTTGAAGAGGAGGGAAATGAGGGGTAGATGAATATCAACGGGTTAATTGCCGTTTTGTATTTTTAGGAGAGGGGACTTGGATCACGAGGAGTAGTATATACTGTTTTAATTCAAACTTATAGACAGTTAAATAGTGTCTTTAATGTGATTTTCATTGATTTTAATGATTCTTATTATCGAAAATATTTATTAATCATCTCTAGGAAACTGTCTAAAAGTGGCAGAGTGGTTTTGAAGAGGAGGGAAATGAGGGGTAGATGAATATCAACGGGTTAATTGCCGTTTTGTATTTTAGGAGAGGGGACTTGGATCACGAGGAGTAGTATATACTGTTTTAATTCAAACTTCTTTAGACAGTTAAATAGTGTCTTTAATGTGATTTTCATTGATTTTATATGATTCTTATTATCGAAAATATTTATTAATCATCTCTAGGAAACTGTCTAAAAGTGGCAGAGTGGTTTTGAAGAGGAGGGAAATGAGGGGTAGATGAATATCAACGGGTTAATTGCCGTTTTGTATTTTGAGGAGAGGGGACTTGGATCACGAGGAGTAGTATACTGTTTTAATTCAAACTTCTTTAGACAGTTAAATAGTGTATTTAATGTGATTTTCATTGATTTTAATGATTCTTATTATCGAAAATATTTATTAATCATCTCTAGGAAACTGTCTAAAAGTGGCAGAGTGGTTTTGAAGAGGAGGGAAATGAGGGGTAGATGAATATCAACGGGTTAATTGCCGTTTTGTATTTTTAGGAGAGGGGACTTGGCCCACGAGGAGTAGTATACTGTTTTAATTCAATTCTATTGATCTTAATAATTCATCATCGAAAATAGGAAACAAGTAACACAGTGGTTTAATTCGGATGAAGGGGGACTTGAATCACGAGGAGTAATTATAGACCGACATTTTTTTTACGTACCTTACGAAATAATAAGCAATGGAGACAGTTAAGAGAGAGATATGCATTTTGATTTATTTAGTAAAAACGTGATAGACGAAATAAAGCATAATATTGACAAACATATCATGAGATTTATTCATAGCATAATTAGAAAGTACGACGAAATAAAGCCTATATATACTGAAAAGAAGTAGATGCAATTTTGATTTATTTAGTAAATTAGGGATAAACGAAATAAAGCAATGTCTGCAAAAGAGGGATATACTCGGGGCCGATTTATTTAGTAAAAATGTAAACGAAATAAAGCAAATTTCATAGTGTGGGAAACATAAGAAGATGAATATAATCTTGATTTATGTATATGAAAAGTACTAATTTACGAAATAAAGCAATGGAGATTGAAAAGATGATTCAATCCTGATTTATTTAGTAAATTAGGAATCAACGAAATAAAGCAATTGAGACTGTTCGAGGGATATAGGGGCCGATTTATTTAGTAAAAGTGTAAACGAAATAAAGCAAATTTCATAGTGTGGGAAACATAAAAAGATGAATATAATCATGATTTATTTATATGAGTACTAATTTACTAACTAAAGCAATAGAGATTGAAAAGAAGTATATAGATGCAATTCGATCTGATTCATAACGCCAATAAAGTGAAGATAGACCAAAGATTGTAGAGCTCGCGTACGCGGCGCTCTACAATCTTTGGTGGAGACTGAAAAGAGACAAGTCACACACCACACACTTACGATGGAGGTTGGTAGAAACAGGTAGGACATGTTTTACGTTGTGAAAAATTGTCCGTGGATCCGAGTCACCGGGGACTTGGATCACGATAATGCCAATTTTTGATAAACTGTCATGAAAAGGGGATTTTAAGTAGTTTGTTATATAATCAATAATGAGACATACATAACTCGCCAATCAAAATGCAAGCATGGCAGCGCAAAACCGCTGTGACTCGAATAACACACCGACGTACACAAAAGCTCTTTCCAGCCCTATGTGTTGAATGCACGTCGAGTGTAGGTTTGCTCTGATCTTCGGACATCAGTATCACAAAGAAAATCTCCTCTGATTTGATGATAAAAGTGGACTATTTCCTTATTAACCAATGTCCATGGTTCTTTCATGAGTATTTGCCTTACAATGTGCCCTTTATTATAATCTGGGCGGAAATTCTTGAGACCATCACCAACCGATGTGACGGCGGATGTAATCCACCCGGGTACTATAAAAATGTCCCCCCTAACCCATTATCCCAATACATATTCCTGACTATGGATGGTTTTTAGTGATTTTAATGTTATAAAGTGCCATATTTCCCACCAATCGAATGTAAAAAAAATCATGGTCATGATCTGATAGAAGAGGTTGTAAACATTCATTTCAGGGGGGCGGAAATTCTATCTGAATCAACGCTTGTCCTTGATACACATTAGTTTGTGAAAAAGGGGTATGATGCAAGGGAATTTTGCGTGTTGTAAGGGTGCGCGCGTGCAGCGAGGACCTTCTGTCCGCTAGTTTTCCATATGTACTACTACTACTATTAGTACTACTACTACTACTACTACTTTTACTACTACTACTACTACTACTACTACTACTACTACTACTACTACTACTGCTTCTTCTTCTACTACTACTTCTAATACTACAACTACTACTTCTACTACTAGTACTACTACTGCTGCTGCTACTCCTCCTACCATGTAACAAATATACAGTGGCAATGACCATGACGATTAATAAAATCATAAAATTTACCTTCTCCTGTGACTTGTACGATACGCTTTTATCACAACGGCTTGTCAATATGATTACAGCTACACTGAACTTGTTGCTTACATACCTTTCCGAATAGGCCTACATCAGTACATGTGCGTAAAATACTCACCGATAGAGCAGTTTCCCTGTAAACGTGATAAAAAAGTTTTTGCCAGGTTTTTACTACTCGACACTCAACGAACCACTCTCTCCTCTCTCTCTTCCCGTTTCCTATTCAAACGTCCTATTCATTGTTCCGTTTCCAACTTCCTATAGTACTTTAAGGCGGTTTTCCACTAGGGAGCGGACAAGACCAGGAAGGAATGCGGAAGCTACTTTTGTCATTTCGGCATGCTGTCCGCAACCAAATTCCGTAAAAGATTATGCAAATGATCTTGTCCTAGGACACAACAAGAACTGTCTGCGTATTGTCGTATTTTTCACTCCTGGGACTGTCCTAGGACAAGATTATCTAAATAAATTTGTCGGCGTTCGGTGCGGACAGCATGCAGATCGTATTAGGACAGAACCGGAGACATTTAGGACAACGTCACGAGTGGTAAATTCAAGGACTAGGACAATCGGACAACTTGCGAATACTCCATGAAAATTATCATCCATATATTTTTTTATGAATTTAGGGGTGTTATTTTGGTTTTCTTCGACTACAAAGACTATATAGGATTTTCTTTTATTTCAAATCAAATTGCATACATTGGTGGACATCCCAGGGGGACAGGGGCGACGCGTCCCCTCACTTTTTGGAAGGGGGGCATTTGATATCAAATGCCCCCCTCCCCAATATTTGGAACGAGAAACAAAATAAAAAAATGGAAAGAGAGGGAAAAGAACCAGAAGGGAAAAGAGAAGAGAAAACGAAGAGGAAAAACAAGAGGAGAAAGACGAGTGAATCATATAAGATGGGGGGGGGGGGGGGGGATTTCATGTCACTATGTTAAATTTTCGCTCACGCTTTGTGCCCGCATTGCCTAATCTATGAGATGTATAACTTGCTCAATAGACTTATATTGAGCTTAAAAGATCAAGTTTTGAAGTAAATATACAAAACATTTCTCGGAAATTAAGTTTTCAATTTGTTTGATTTACAAATAGATTTTATAGTTTTCTGTAAGATGACTATATCTTATGGTCTAAATATGAACATTTTCCGCTCGCGCTGCGCGCTAGCATTATTTGATTTCTCAAAAAACTATTCTCTTCGTGTATTCCATATTTTTTTTTAAATATCCCTTTTTAGGATGGTCTGATCGTGAATAGTATCAGCTAAAGCTGCTCGCTTGCATTTTGATTGGGGAGTTATGTATACCTGTATCAATTGTAACAAATTATTTTAAATTCCTCTTTTATGACAGTTTATTAAAATTTTCGGCTCACAGTTTGCGCTCGCATTATTTTTGTTAAAAATATATCAATCCATGTATCCTATTCATGATTACAAAATGTCCAGTTATCTGACCTTAATATCAATTTCGAGCACTCATTTGATTAATAAGTCATGTAACAATATTTTCATGATTTCCTAATAATCATTGTCCGTTTTTTTTTTCAGAATGGAATATCGACAAGTTTCATATCTCGCTTAGGAAGATAGTCATCATAGTCATTTGAAGACAAAAAATGAACTAAAAATGTCCCGGTTGCTACTCAAAATATATGTAATGATAAAAATATAAACTTGAGCTTCGCACTCGCATCATTTATTAAGCGAGATCAATATCCAATTCGTAACTGCGCTTAAATTTTTTTTTTTTTAGATCTGAAAATCAAATATATTTAGCTCGATCATCGCGCTCTTATTATTGATATTATAATAAAGAATGTAATTGGAAGTTCCTGATTCTAGGTCCGGATCTAAACACACGCACGCATGTTTATTTAGATACGAATCTTTTGCCAGTTTCAGATCAGATTACCAAATATTATCATTAATGAAGGAATATTATCCATCTATCCAATTATCCATCCTTTTTCTGATTTACAAAACGTGATATGTCGAATTTCGTTTCGGCTCGCGCTTCGCGCTCACATCAAGTGTATAGTCATACTCCTTTCCTGTTCATGCTTTTAAAAGGTGCTTAGAATGCCCAGTATTAGGTAGGAATGTAAAAAATGTTCAGCTCGCGCTTCGCGCTCGCATTATTTGATAGTTGAAATATGGAGGATAAAGGAAAGTGTGTTAGCGGTGTAATGTAGTATTCACTTTTTGAAAGCAGATTTTGTGCATTTTTATACATAACAATAAATTATCTGGGATCTTGATTTTTTTCAACTAAGGTAACTTTAAAAAGACTGCATATGTTCATAGCAAAGTCGGGGCTCTCTTTATAACATTACTTATAATTTTTCTACAATTTAATACATAATCATATATTACAACAGAGGAAGAAAACAGGAAGTTAGGATGCAAATTGCATTCGACAGGCACATGCGGATCAAGGGGTGAAGTGGTCTTGCTCCCCCTTTAAAACAATACAAACAGAAGAAAAATAAGTGAAATGGAAAGGAAAACTTAAAAAAAATGATATGGTGGAAAAGAAAAAGGGGGTGCCGTGCTGATGCGGCCCTCCTCTCCCTGCTGCTGGCTTACCCCTCCCAGTATTAAATAGATATACAAACAGCACAAAAGAAATAGGAATAAACGAAGGAGATGAATGAAATAAGGTGAAATAGAATCGAGGAAAAAAAATCGCGATAATGAACAGAAAATAATTGGTCGAGATTATGAAAGTGTAAGATTAGAAATATCAGTTTTAATTTATAGACGAAAATGTGAATCCAGTGTCTAATCGCCTTTGCCTCCTCTTGTACCAATTGAAATAGACTAAGTAAGAAAATGTAAATGGGCAATTCCAGGAGGCCGAATGCGAACGCTACGCCCTATTGACTGCGTAAAAATAGGAAAAATGGAGTAACCAAAGAAGAGGGGAAAAAAGGAAGAAGAGTGAAGAAATTGACAGACCTGCAGACGGGGAGAATATCTGCGTTTCAGCTAGTTCAATTTGTAGAAAATAATGGTCCATTTCACGCTTCATACTTTCAATAGTTTAATCACAAGAAGATTGTGCACGCTGTTCATTTTTTTACGAAAAATACTCAGGTCTTTTCTTTTTCGTCCTTGATGTTTGAAAGAAGTGAGTTCGCGCTTCGCGCTCATATTTTATGTTTATGAGAAACATGCTCTGTGCACGACTTTTTTTCAGGAAGGCCTATTTTTTTGTAAACAGTCGTGGTGTAGTGGTTCTGACTCCCGCCTTGTAAACGGAGAGTCGTGTGTTCGATTCTCACCGCGGTCTAAACCGTCCTTCGGCAAGACGTATTGCATACCTTGCCACTCTCCACCCAGGTGCTAAATGGGTACCCGGTTGGAAGCGAAAGTTATTGTATGCTTGAATTTGCCAGCGCAATTTTTAGAACGGGATAAATGCAAGGAATGCTTCCCAGGGTGTGGAAATTGTGCACTTTTCATGCGGGATTGAAATGAATCCTGGGGTAAATCGTTTTGCCCCTGCTGTAAATCGTTTTGAGCCGTTCTGATAAAAGCGATATTTATAAACTTGCTACCATTTATTATTATTTCTTATTAATGACACCTCATTCATGATCAAACAAAGTGCTTAAAATGTAATAGGAATATAAACTTGAATTTCAGTTTGGAATCTACACCTGTATTATTAATTTTGTTATGATATTTGTCCTATTTGTAAAGTCAAGCGCTGCCTATAAGGTCCTTTTTTCAGTCGAGTACATTAAAATAATCTAGTTCATAATCAAACGTTGCATGAAACTTCTTTTTACGTTCAGTACAGAATAAAATAATCTGCTCGCATCATTGCCAGTTTAACTATTGCAAGAAATATTTGAAAAGTCCACTTTTCAGATCAGTAGAAAATGCTTGAAATATTCCTTCTTCAAGTCTGTAACCCCCCCCCAAAAAAAAAAAATCAACTCGTGCTTTGCGCTCGCGTAATTATGTTTAAAACACTGCTTGAAATACTAGGTTCTCAGGTTTGTTTAGTATATACTAATTAGGCCCCTTGACCCCGTATTTCTTTACTTTTTGCAATTTTCTTGTCTTGTATTATCCCGTTGCCCCATCTAGTGCTTTTGCAAATGGTTTTTGCTACTTGTGTACTCGTTCCATACATATTAGCATTGGATCCACACATTCCTGAATCACTCCGCTTGCCTTCCTATTCCAGTCCGAACGTTCGTGAAACAGCCCGCCTGCCTTCTTATTCCTGTCCGCACGTTCCTGAAACTGTCCGCTTGCCTTCCTATTCCAATCCGCATGTTCCTGATAAAATCCGCATGGCTTCTTCTTTCCTTCTTGAAGCTGACCTGATTGCGGATGGTTTCCGGAAGACGCGGAAGGGTTTAGGAAGGGCAGGACATCATCAGGACATCGTCAGTACAGGGTCCCGAAGGTGTCAGGAATTCATTATCCGCGTCCAAATTTTGGTCTCGACCAAAATTTGGATGCGGACAAATTTTGATTTCCCGAACACCAGAAAGGGTTTAGGACAGCGTGCGGACACTCCTAGGAATGTCCGGACAGGTTGCGGAAGGGTCGCGGATTGTAATTATTACATTCCTCGCCTTGTCCTGACGCTGTCCTGGCCCTAGTGGAAAAGGGGTTTTAGAGGGCGTATTTTTTGTTTGATTGAATTTATTTCTGCATTCAAACAGGGTATAAAATCAATGATACAGAAAAAAAACACGTTTTCATACTTGTTGGGATTTTCATTCAAATCCAAAGGGATTCTGGTCCTACAAACTAAATCTGAACATGAAATGCCCCAATATAGCAACACCTTTGGCGTGCCATCGTGCACTCCATATTGAATTCATGTTAAGACTTTAACCTTTTTGTACTGATTGCACTTGTTTGATTGCACCATAAATGGTGCATAATCGTGTCTTTAAAGGTGGAGACAATTTTACAGTCAAACGGATGCAAATTTGCACCTTCCTCAGAGGGTGGTACAACATTTTAGGGCGTACTATGTACATGTATATACAGTGCGTATCAAAAAAAAATTACACTTTCAAAAAATCCTGTAAAATTATGTATTTGTAATATCCTGAAGATTTGTCCACATTTTAACATTGGTACAGGTCCATTAAAGCAAATAACGATATAACTGTCAAAAGATATTTCCGCTTGAGTTAGCACCACTTACTTTTGAGAAGTTAGTGAAAAATGATTTGCGCAGAACGGTGAAATAGTTATGCGAATAAAAGTAGACCGTAATCATGAAGGACACATGGAATTTAGCTAGTAAAATTGATTTCAACATATCTTCTATTTTGTTAGACTTGTTTCCGTGCCCAAAACACTTCGAAGAGTGCATTTCGCCCCACCCCACTCCCCCACACACCGAGCCCATCGTGACGATATTTGCTTTACATTGAGGTATGATTTACAAGGAATGGCTTAAGCTTGATTTTCATTAAGTTTATCATTGCTAAACTTGAGAAAAGTTTGTAGAAACAAGTATTAAATGAAAAATGAAATGTAAATCCACTTCCAATGATAAAAACTTAGTAAAAAAATGCTGGAGATGTCTGATATAAACGTTTCTTCAGATTCAGTTATGTCCTCAGATCCAGCTGGCACAAATAGGGTAAAGGTTGTGCTTAATAAGAGTTGAAATTTCACTATGGGTGGCAAAATTGTTACAAAAATGCTGGGGTGGTATTCTGTAACTCTGTCATAACTTTTGTCATAAATTTTGTCATTTCTCTCCGAGATATGACACCGCTATGATTGTCACAAATCGGTATTCTGAACATTGTCTTTTCCCTGTCATATCTTTCAAAGTTCCCACCCATCTTTTCGGAAGCGAGCCAATCAAAATCATCGTTAGTTCCCAGTTGGAGCCCTTCTAGCCAATAGGAAAGCCCCGTGGCAGGTAGGGCCTATCCCCCAAACAGTTGCTGGCATCGCGCAACTACGCGTATATTGATGCGCTTAATTAAAAAGAGAGACAGGGAGCTGTGAAGAATTTTAGAGGAGAGGTATAAAAGAAAGGAAAACAGAGAAAAAAAAGGAATAAATATGTAGGGCCTAACTAACTGTAGCATAAAAAATAATTTTGAAAATTGTCATGGAAGATGAGTGAAACTAATACCACAATCTAATCTAAATAATATAATTGTTTGCTTGACATTCAGTCGGCAGGGTATCGGGATATTTGGTACTAAAAGATATGACAAAATTTATGACTGCTACCCCCCTGTCATTTTTTTGTCATATCTTTTGCTTGTATAAAAGGATTACGCGCATTTAAAGCCGCGTATTTTTGCTGCGCGCTAAAGAGAAGAGACAAAATTTATGACAATTTTTGTGACAAAAGTTATGACATCCACCAGAATACCGATTTTGTCATATCTCTGAGATAAGATAAAATATGGAGAAAAGACAATGTTCAGAATACCGCCCCTGGAATGTATCCGTTTTATTTCAATTGACTAAAAGTGCAATGGAAATGTATGATAAATCTTTCGTAGGATAAGTTTGATTTCGCCCTTTCCCCTTGACACAGCATGCATGAAAACGAGCATTTAACAGATTTCTGCGAGCTTTACAGAAATCGACAGTGCTCACTCAAGTGTAACAATCTGACAAAACTTTTACTTTCATTGGATAGATGAGACCCAAACCCAAGATTATATGTGCAAAAACTACCCACATGTTGTATATTTTTAAATTCCCAGGGCTTTTTCAAAGTTTAAACTTTTTTTGTTACGCACTGTATAACCATGAAAACTATAAAGGTTCAATCCCAAGGGTTCAAAGTTGCACTCAAACAAAAGGAGTAGATTGAAGAGCGCATTTTTTCGTTTAATGTGTACGTGCTATAAGCGCAATTTATAGGAAACCCTGAGAATCTATAAAAAAAAAACATTTCATCAACCAAAATTATGTGATTATTGCCTCGTTAAAAGGTGAAATGTTACACTATGAAAGTCATCAATAAACAACCCGTTTGTCGTGGCCTGAAGGTTTATGTAACGTGTAAGAAATTATTTTCTATATAGTATATCCCGAAACAGAACAACGTTTGATGGAGCTGTTGCCTTTTTTCTTGCGACTGTTAAGAATATTAATAGACATGATAGATGATAATCGCCTAAGACACAACTGGTATAAACTAAGAGCTATGATAATGAAACAAACGAAATGATCGATATTAGAGCCTAAAGAATATGCTGACAGTTATAGTAATAGTGATTGATGTCACAAAATGATGCATTAAAATTGTAATTTTATCGTGCAGTAAACAATTTTGGTTGACACAGATTTACTTATTTTGTTTTAGAAGACGTATAGACAGGTAGAAAGATATGAATGTATATAGGTACGCTATATATATATATATATATATATATATATATATATAGGTAGATAAAGAGAGGTCTATATGTACGTTGGCATGTAGATACTAGATTAATATATGGATAGGTGGATAGGTAAATAAATGGATAGATACGTGTACACACACACACACCCTCTCACACACACATATATATATAGATTAGTAGATAGATAAATGTATTAGATAACAGAAATGTGAATGACTGATTATTAACAAAGAAAATATGCTGTCTTGATGAAAGTCTGGGTAGTACTATTATTTCCGAGACGAATCGTATTTCTCTGTATCTTTTAGATGCAAGGTTGTGAAAAAGTAGAGTGTCAGTACATCGACTTACTTGAATTTCTCATTAATCGATGCACCCTTAATCATGTTAATTCTTAACATTCTTATCATTAGGTTCAACAATACATTCTATTCTTAGTAAAATTTCATGATATTTAACACATAATATTTACCACATAATGTTGAAGATGTAGTAGAGGAATATCATTGTATGAATTATAGCACACAAACACACACATACAAACTTATGCACACTCTCACCATTCATGTGGACACACTCCATACTCACTCCACACACACCCAAAAACACGCACTCCCCTCTGTCCTTTCGTCGGTATCGAGTGGAAAGTAATTCTTTGAAATACTTGTGACAGTATGGCATAAGACTTTACCGGACAAAAAACAGGATGATAATAATATCCAAGACGTTAAGTGAAAACGTGGTAAATATACACTATAAATGAAATTATTGCCATTATTCGTCATTGTAATGATAATAATAGTAATAGTAGTAGTAGTAATAATGATAACAATAACAATAATATGCACCATTTACATAGCGCTTAATACAAATGTTTCTAAGCGCTGCATACTATAACCCCGGCTTTAGCATGGCTACCCTGATCGGGTGCATCGAGCATTCAAGGAATTCCTTCCTACCGGGTACCCATTTACTACACCTGGGTCGAGAGTGGCAAACGTAGATAAACGCCTTGTGCTGCGGTAGGATTTGAACCCCGGATCTTGTTGTTCAAAGTCCGAAGACTTATCCACTGTGCCACAAAACCTCTAATACTTGGTCAAGAAAGGATTCAATACAGTACTGTTTAGAATGGGTTACTCACAAGCTATTATGCAGATCCTTTAAAACTGCAAGTAGGTTTATACTGCAGCTTCGGCATTTTCCAACCCTCGTCAAAATTGTGCTCTTCCCAAGTTATAATCAAATTAATAGAGCCCATTTCTAATAGTCTACCATTCGCCTTCTTTTGTAGTTGTATTCTTATTTTCAGAAATGTTTATTGTACTTTCTCCTTTCCTAACTTTTATGTATACTTTTTGTTCTTCCACATCTGAATATATATACTGTATTTGATTTGTACCTTTTAAAAGGTATACTATGAATTTTTTTTCATTCTTCGCTCATCCCCCCTCCTCTATTTCACATTGTCCACTTTCCCTCTAATTCTTCATTCCGTGATTTTCCGCTAATCTTTGGCTTTTCCTTTGTAGTTTGATTTTTCTTTAGTGTCCGAACTTCATAATTACTTTAAGGAATTCTGCAGACATTACAAGCTCTACTTTTTATGCAGGTTCCTTCATATTTCACTTTATTTACTGCCATTATCTTTTGTATTTTATTTGTAAGCAAATGTATTTCATGTACTATGTTATTAGTTTGTTATCTTGTGAAGTATGAAAATAAATTCAATTCAATTCAATTCAATCCGTATGTTTGCAGCCCTTGAATGTGGCCCCCTGGGCACATGCCCCTTGCTCCCCCCAACATGGATACACCAATGTCTACCTCACAATATATTATCCTGTTTTTAAAACACCATTTTTTATTTACCCTAACATTTTCCTGGTGCATATTTTCATTTTACTTAATTTAATATGCATTACAGTTATCCTTGGGTGCAACAACCCGATAACTTTTCATGTTTGAAGATTATCTTAATTTTATCGTCATCGCAATAATTTGGGAAAAATCCCTTTAAAAGGTTTATATAGTGGATTGGAAACCCTACAAATTAAATTGATTTTACATTAAGTAATTAATAGTCACTCGGGGCATGTAGTCGGGGTAGTAATGGGTTGGTGCAGTTTCATATAGTATATACTTGGGTAAAATAACGGAAATCTCTGCCTTGAATTCAAGTATTTCATTTCTGTCCCCTGATTAATTAGCCTGCCTCTTCTTTTTATGAAATGATATTGCATTCAATTGCCGAGATTATCTCCGAACAATTTTCCTTTCATTTCTATTCAGGGTTTTATAGATTGACATTGAAAAAACTTTCCTTCCATATTGGTTCATTGTCGTTTCTATATGATGAGCTAAACTCTATGTTAAATAATTACGATGATTGTATACTGTTGTACTGGCATACACAAATTTCAGTGAACATGCGCATTGAACACTTACTCAAAAGCACGTAATGTTTTCTAGTTGTTTGAACCAACCAGAATGATAATTTCTTTTTTTTAATATTCGAACAAGGTCAAGGTCGCGAACTTCATGTTTTTCACAAGATACTCAATGGCTTTGTATATTTGACATTTAATAATTGATTCTAAAGTCACACTTTCATGAATACATCAATCACGAAAGATAATTGGAATTAGTACCGGGATAATTCAATAATTTTTTAATCAGTTATCAATTCATTACCATCGCCGTTTGTCAGCCTTCATTCATGTATTCATTAATGAAAGTAGAAAGTCAAGGAAACTTTATCAGTTCGGTTGCAACAATTTGTATTAAAAACTACGTTACCGGATCGATGATTTATACATTGACTCCAGGCAATATTTTTGTTACAATAATAATCATCGTGTACCTAAAAAGAAGATAGCGTGCATCATGATCGTGATTCTATCGCTTACTCCACCCAACCTCTCTTCATATGCGATCGTGTTGCCATGGATACATTTTAGCGTACAACTGGAAAGCTCAACATATTTAAGGTGAGATTCGTGTCCAATCATATTTCAGAAACGAAAATCTCGCGATGAGAGGTAGCGTAATTGAACGTCTAAGTTTAATCGTGAAAGAGGATATTGTGAGAAGCATATCTAGTGACAGAAAGTAAAGGCAAGTACGTCGAAATTGAAGACAAAATGGTCAGGCTTTTGAGATGCGCTGAATTTAATATGACGGTATATATCGTAAAACGTCGTAGCAATTAACTGAAAATAGAGATCATTATACTCTTACAAATTAAGTAACAATTCGATTCAAGATCCGTTTTCTCTGATCCTTTCCTCCGCTATCGTCAAACTCAAGATTGGCGTTGATATCGTAAGTCTTATACGTTTCTTGATAGAAGCCGTGATTGACCTTTTCTAACAATTCTGTTGCTTTCTTTCTTTGCCGATTTGTTGTTTTCACTTATTACTAAATCCTTAAACAACGTTATCTTACCACATTAATGTTTCGCTATTCCTGATCTTTGAAGCGAATCTATTTTAAAGCAAACTGATATTGCAAAGAAGTAATTTTGGTTTCTGGGATAGAAATTGAGAAATAAAATGACCCGAATTACATGAATTATGATCCATGTCATTGTCCTGATAACTCTCACCTAAGTAAAATCCTCCCAAAACAATTTAAACTTCATTGGACATTTTCTCATTCCTCTTTACAGGCACTGATGTAAAGACATACGTGATTTCATGTAGAGAATCCAGCGATGTCGAGGATAATATCCATTTTCTTTATTGCATTGGTTACATTTTCATCTTCATATAACGCTCAAAGATGGACCACGGATTCAGAGGACGAAAAATCTTCGATAAGTTCTGTTCCTACAGTAACAGAAATAACAATATCTCTAAAAACCGTCTCGGGATCGTCCGAAACATCACATGGAAATACGCCATCTTCTGATAGAATAACTCTGAATTCATCATCATCATCATCATCATCATCAACAACAACAACGGCGACACCACTATCGTTTTCACAATCATCATCATCACCATCAGCATCATCTCTGAACTTACCAACTGATTCTTTGTCGAATACTTTTAAATGGACTCTTTTGGCAGAACAAGGGACTCCTGCTTGGTCGACAAAAAATGTGTCTGGTGCTCCCAGAAATCTCACCGAAGATGCTTGGATTTGGGACCCGGTCATTTTTTCTTGGTGGCTTAGTCTCCAAATGATCTCCGTAATACTTGGCTTGGTAGGGAACTTCCTCGTGATGTTGGTCCTCTTTCAAAGACGCCATACAGGTAGCTCTGCAGATATTTTTATCGGAAACCTTGCGGCTGCCGATTTCTTAACTTCTTTGTTTCTCATTCCGCTACCCCGCGCAACTCAGGTCCCTTCGACGCTCTTAGGTAAGTTGTACTGTAAGATCATCTTTACATCTTTTCTGGTTTGGTTGTGCATCTTTACATCGACTTTGACACTCATGGCAATCTCGGTCGAGCGTTTTGTCGCTATTGTCTATCCGATCCAATTCGCTCGTTTCAGGAATCGGAGGCACATTAATGCTGGCATCATCTCCATCTGGGGATTGTCCTTAGTGGCGAATCTCTTCATCCCACTAACAATTCACGTGAACGACGAATCCAATCAATGCAAAGTGGAATTCATGACATACACGATCCAGATCATCATCGGTGTAATGACCGCCCTGGTATGTTATATAATCCCGATCTCTGTCATGTTGGTGACCAATGTCACTGCAGCGCGCAAACTGCATCGACAATTCAAGCGATTCAAAAGTACGCTGCCAGGTGAATTCAAAGGACAGTCAACGGCATCTTTGAATCTTCTCCTTGCAAGGAAACGTGTTTTGTATATGCTAATCCTCGTTGTCATTATTTATGCCATCTGTTGGGGACCGAACACGATAGCATATTTTCTCTATAATATTCGCATCTTAGACCCTTCGTACCTTTACGGTCCTGTCGATAGGATCCTGGTCCTTTTGGCATTTTATAACTCTTGCGCCAATCCAATCGTCTATACCCTCCGGTATCCCCGATTCCGCAAGGCCCTTCGCAGTGTCTTCACGTGTTCAAAATTCAGCAGCAATGCCATATTCGAATTTAATAACACTAGTTCTAAAACAAATGATGATAGAGACAAAATAACAATGACAGCTGTGTAGTCATGTGAACAAAGTGGACTTGGATTGCAATCTGTAGCCTTTCCCTTTGGTTTTACCAGTGTATCTGCAACCGCCAGTACGTTTCTTCTAGAGGTGATTAATTACGCACCCTGCCAAAATGATCTTCAAATATTCTAGTTTGAACATTCTGCCTCCAAAAATGTTTATTTCGGGAGTAAAGTTGTTAAAACACGTTGGTATGTATCCTTTTTAAATTCGTAGATAGAGAATGCAAAGAAACTATGAAATGTACGCCATGGTTAATTTGTTTTATTGCCTTATTCTGAAAATTGACATTTCTGCGCAAACATATATCTGCGAGATTTTCAACATTTGATGCTTATTCAAATTTGAGCAAAAACCATACTGGAGCCCAAGAATTTATGTGACAAAATTATCCCCATATTGTAAATATAAAAATTGCAAGAACCTTTTCAAAGTGTTTTTTTTACTGATACGCACTGTATATATACTTCTCTTATATCTATAACCTATCCATCACACCAATTTATTGAAGCAGGACTAAAGAAGTCTTGCTTTTCAGTGGATGCTTCCATTCATGCACCCTTTCGTTAGGATATGTATATACGATGAATAATAATTATCATTGTTTTTCGGGGTTGCCACGCAGTCAAGCTTAGCTTAAAGTTGCCACCCCTGCAGCCTTCTAAAAATCGATAAGTATTAATGGAAAATGCAATTTTATTAAATGTTTTGCCTGTCAGTTATACATATATTTTTATTGTATTTTCTTTGGTAATGTGTTAATGAAAAAGTGTTGCAGAAACCAATAAATGAATGGATGAAATTTCCTTTACTCTATACATTTGATAAATCTGCTCGTCATATACACTGACATAGTAGTAGCCAAAATATATATCATATAGTATCAACCATTTCATGTGTGTAGTTACTTTGAGTTAACTAGTTCATGTAGATGTTTCAAACAAACTAAATCACCCACCGGTCGTCAAATTGAGAGGAAGTAATGAAAAAAATATCATGCAACCTCATTCAATATGTAGAATAAAAAATATCGAATTTGTTATCCCGTGCTCTTACAATGCATACACACTCTCCATAATTTCATATTTTAAATGTAAATACAACCTTTCCATACTTATGCCGCACGATTTACGCAGGGTGCCCGTAATTTGATCGCATCTTGGTACGATTTCTTTAGGGTGGCATACTAAGATCGTATGATTCTTAGGCGGAATCGTGATCATTCTAGGGTCTAGGACAAGATCGTGACACAGGCGTATCGTACGGTCCAAGGGCGCCGGAAGCGGGGGGGGGGGGCACTTGCCCCCCAAATAATTTTTTTTTTTGGGGGGGGGGAGCAAAACGAGATTTTGCCCCCCCAACGTGCCCCCCTAAAAGATGAAAAATGATAAATTATTTAAGGACAAAAGTAAATGAAGGCACTTTTCTGCCTGAAAATTGTCATTTCCATTGTCAAAAATTTAAAAAAATTGCCACTGACGGGGCAAATACATTATCATAGTAAGCCTCGTGTCTTTTGACGAACAGTTCCTCTGTGAAACATAGCTTTGATAAGCCCCTTTTCCATCTTATTACAGTGTGATAACGTTTAACTTTTTAATGAATACATTTCAGACTAAAAGCGAATGGCAAATTGATAGTGGTCCACCAATGATTAGGTTTATAATTCTATGATGCTGGCTGTGTCGTCTAACAAACGCGCGGTCGCCCAGAAACGCTCAGACCGGACCCGATATCACTAACGCGCGTGAACACTAGTTACTCGAGCAAGATATGGAATCTATGTCATAGCTGTCAAGCTCAGAAACCATAACATCTCGAGAAACTTGTTTCAGTTATTTCATTTTCAACTAAATATGAATTGAGTTAATACAGTGATAACAAGAGAGCGGTGTTGGCTCAGTCGGTAACGCGTCTGCCCGTCGAAGTCGAACCAAAGATCGTAGGTTTGAGTCCACCCTGGGCGGATGACTGAAGTCAGTGCGTTGTGTGCAAACGTCTCTCCCATATGTTTCATAGATGCAGGCTATGTTACAATGGAAAACACTCCGTCCCTCGGATAGGACGTTAAATGGAGGCCCCGTGCAGAGGAGAGTCACCAGCTTTGCACGTTAAGAACCCACTGCACTATTCGTATAAGAGTAGGGGGAAACCCCGGTGTCGAGGTCCACCTGCATCCCCCCCCCCCCAATCAGTTATATCGGGAGGAGAGACCTGTGGATCATAGTGATTCAGTTCGCTTTTCGCCTCCCAGGCACAGGTGACGCCAAACAAATAATAATAACAGTGCCCTAAAGAAAATACCAAGGTCATTTCAACTCAATATAGACATGTTATCAGAAAATTACACTCAGAATAATCATGTGTAGAGGATTATAATTTATAATTTGTAAAAATGGTGAATCCCACTCGAAAGCAACTTAGAGATAATGTTTAGACATGAAAAAAATAAAATCATCTGTGAAAGTGTCTTCTTGACCGGACTCATATTATCCGAGATATGAATAAAAATGTAAAGAATATAAAAGAAAAAATAAGCGTTACAGTACTGCTCTACTATAAAAAAATTCAAGAGATATTTTCACAGCCCCGTATTTTCCTCTATTCCTTTTCATTGGCATGATTGGAAGGCGTTTTGTCTGATACTACAGTGCCGGCCGCGGGAAACGTCACGCCCGAGCACGCAAACAGCCTAGGGGGCTTTCGCGTCTAACCGAGGGTATTCAAGGGGAGCAGTCTAGGCGTTTAGACGCGCCCGCGGTTTCCCGCGTGCTATATAATATTGGCCGTGCCCGCACTTACCCTCGGAAATCCGAGGGTACGTACATTGCACTATGTTTACATGTACATGTACTTCGATTATCTTGTGATAGACCAATATGTTTTTAAACTAGCGTGATCGGGATCTATTGTAGGTTGAATTTTTGATTTAAGATGTTATTTGTTTTCTTTTCTTTTATTCTTTAATTTCTGTTTCCCTTTTAATTCTTTTCCCTTATTATTTCTTTCCCTTCTTTCCTTCCCTGTTTCCTTTCCGTTTTTCTTCTGTCTTTGTTTCTTTCAAATAATGAAGGAATTATTTTTCTTTCTTTTCACCTCGGCTGGAACGTCGAAGCTATTATCGCAATGAATCTAAACTTTTCGACAAATAGATACATGCATATACTCTCGGACGAAGGCCTTCCCCGAGTCTTGACATTTTTTCAGTGCTCATTTATCCTTTCCTTTCGCTGGAATAGTCACAATGATCGTTGATTACGATACAACGTTACGACGTGTTTATGACATCGGTCATGCGCGAGGTCGACTCATGATATTTCACCGCCTCCTTTTTGTGCCACGATCTTTCTTTGATTTCTTTAAAGGGGGTGTCGATTACGATCCGACGTTGGTGTGTTCTTTCGACATCACATCATGCACGGAAGGCAAGAGCCCCACTTATTGTCATTTTATCTCATTTCGGTATTGATATTTTATAAACCTTTATCATAATAAGCGGGGTATATAGGGGGCCGGGGGGGGAGCAAAAAAAACCCTCTCATATCGGGGAAAATTGTTCTTTCTCACATCATAAAAAGTAGACGCGCAAAAAGCGAACCCCAGCAAAACTGGTTGTGCTCATCGATTTTTTTTATTTGGTTCTTTTGTTATTGTGCAGTCTGGGAGAGTCTTGCTCCCCGTCCACGCCGACCCCTCTCCTTTGATCACATCCGCTTCCCAATTTATGACAGGATGTTCTTAGAAATGGGGGGGGGGGGTATTAATTATCTGATGCGTCAACAACAATGAATAAGGATATTCTTTTCAATTCGGTTCAAATCGGGTCTTTAAAACCCCCACCCTGTAAAAAGTATAAATTTACCCCCAATGTTGCAGATTTAACAAGTTTGTCTTTTTGCTAAAACATCTGATTACATTATCTGCTCTCGATTGCGGTGTTAGTTACATCGGTAGATATTCGGATTGGGAAGATAATAATAATTAACATAATCAAAGTAAAGATTACTTGTCCAACGCATTTATTACGCGCAATTTTATAAAAAGTTATAGATGGGTTTAAAACGAATGTTAATATCCTTGATACACTTATATGATGATCGTCGAAGTAAAGATTAACCTATCATTTTTACGAACTGCAGTTTTATATTGATAGATTAGTTGGATATCATTTATGTCCTAGACATTGTTTCAATTATTTCATTTCAGTGAAACAATATTTTCCTTCGAATATATTCACAAAACTCGTATTGCACTCTCTTACTTCTTCTCATTCGTCTTTTTCTTCTTTTTCCTTCTCCTTTTCTGCCTTCTCCTTTTATCCTGTTTCCCCTTCCTTTCATTCGTCACACTTTTTCCACCTCCTATTTCCCTTCATAAACTCTACTCATTCTATCTCCCCTCTATCCTCTCTTCATTTCAGTTGTAAGGGAGTGTGCTTGATCTATTTCATTTTTTTCCTGCAATCACCATGTATAATCGTTTCATGTAAATTTGATTGTGATATGTTATATATTGTGTATCTGTATTTTTTATTAGTCCTGTACTTCGTCCTAAAAAAACAAGTAACCTGGACTTATTTTCATTGTTTTTAACTTCCCTTTGTTTTGTTTTGAATAAAGGTGATATTAAAAAAAAATGTTATATGAATTGGAAATGATAAAACGAAATCACAAAACCAAACCACAGCTTGGTACAATACATAATTCAGTGTTATATGGAAGATAAAAATAATAATACATGAGATTTGTAAATCGCACTTTCCATCTTGATTAGATGCTCAATGTGCTCCAGAGCAGAACAACAAAACTATTTGCATATATGTAACTATGAAAAACTTTCCTAACACATTTAGCTTAAATGCTTAAACCCAAGCAAAAGTATGTTTTTGAAAGCTACTATGACGTGTTGTATGGAATGGGTACTTAGCGAGTTAATTATCACTTGCCGACAAAGCAAGAATGGAGCTATACAAACCCTTCTTTTCTTTTATTAAGAATTTTAGCGGGTGCTCACGCAAACGCTAACTATCAAACCTAACTTCTTTTCGGGGAACAAAGGAGTTAGTCGAGCCAAGTTGAAGAATAAAAGCCCGTCCGGGTTCACCTCTATACAATATAGTCGAAAATCCCTTTAATCATCACGCTCGATATCCCCCGCTATATTTTCTCTCCCTTTCCCCTCCTTTTACCCCCCCCCCCCATTTATTCACTCTTTTCCTTCTTGCTCCCCTTCATATTTTTTCTTTTTCCCTCCTGCTGTCCCTGTATATATTTTTTTTCCCTTTCCTTCTTTTTTCCCTTTCCTTTATCCCTTCTGTTCCCCCCCCCCTTCCTTTTCTGTGCCCCCTTTCACTCCTTGATTTGTTTCTCCCCTTTATTTTATATTGCTTTCCCTTCCCCTTCTTTTGTAATACCCCCTCCGTTATATTGCGAAACAACAGTTTCTTGTATTCTATAGAAATGTATAAGTAGCTTAATTTAACATAGCATTATATGTTGGGAAGAGAGAATGAGTAGTTTTATAACTAAACGATAAATGAAAATAAATTTGATGATGAGAGGTGCATATGAAAATGATGTCCACAGATAAACATCGGGAAAAGATGAGAGCTAGTGGTTGAGATAGATAAAGGTAAATCAGGAAGGGGATAAAAAATTATGAAAATTAGAGAGGGATTCCAGTATTTTGATAAGAATAGTCGTATCCTTTTCTTTCCCTTTCCTTGTTTCTTTTCTTAGTCCCTTTCCTCTCTCTTTCTCGCCTTCAGTAACTTTTATCCCCGCTATTTCATCTTTCTCAATTTTCCCTTCCTTTTTAATTTCTCACCCCTTATTCCTTCTCTTTATCCTTCTTTCTTTTATTTGCCTTCCACCTTCCCTCTTTTCTTTCTATCTCACCTTCGCTTTTTTTCATCACCTCTGTTTTCTTTCTCTCTAGGTTCTTCTTGTTTTAATTTCCCCCTTCCTTATCCCTTCTCCATTTTACCTTTTCCCTCTTTCTCTTCTTCACCCCCCCCCCCTATTCTCTTTCTCCCCTTTCCCCTTCTCTCAGTCCGGGCTCCCAGTTTTCTATTTCTTTTATCAGCCTCTTATTACCTTTTGCTTCCGATTTGAAAGATAGTTTTCGAAAAGTTTTAGTGTTACAGTGCCGGCCGCGGGAAACGTCACAGTGCCCCGGGGATAGACGCGGGCGGTTCCCTAGGGCAATAATTTTCTAGGGGAGTGGACGCGGGCGTCTTCCCGCGTCCGCTCCCCTCAAATGCCCGCTACGGGCTACCGCGTCCGCCCTAGGGGGCACTGTGACGTTTCCCGCGGCCGGCACTGTATTTCAGCTCATATACATGTATAGCACTTATGTATTTTAGATTCGAAAACTTCTTCCCATTACCTGTTACTAATCAGATCGAGATGGCAGCTAAGTTCTCTGGTTCATCCCAGATTTTGTTATTCATGGACGTGTGCAAAAAAAAAAAAAAAACCCGGGAGTGGGTGGGGCTGCAAGACCTAAATTTTCGAAGAAACGTAAAAGCGAGGGGATTTGTGATGAGGGAGCTTTTGTATTTTCTAGAATAAAATTGAAGGATTTCGTGCACACTTTTGGTGAATTTTGCCCTCTCGTTCGGCGGCCCCCGGCTGCGTACGGTCATGTTTGTCATCTTAAAGTCTTTAAAAGGCCTATATTACATTGGTTTGAAACAATTGCGTTTGCAATAAGGCTCGTTATTTGCCGGAACTGCGACCCTGGTCATGAAGAAACACCAGGCTGGGTCAGAAGGGAGGAAACAGAAGGAGCAAAAAGAACTCCAAGACTGTTTAATTCTCAAGAAATTTATTTTTGAATGCACTTAGAAACGCAACTTTTATACTCCATTTTTACACAAAATCCTTACCGGGGGGGGGGGTGTCCCATAGCCTCTCCCGCTCGATCGCTTCGGTATCTCACGCTGTCAAAAATATTGTGCCCCCTTCGGGATTTTGCTCCCCCAAAACTGAAAGTGTTCCGGCGCGCCTGGTACGGTCAGTGCGGGATCATCGTATGGTCAGTGCAGCGTTGCCACACAGGTCAGGGCATAGTACGATCGGTGTAGTGGCATCGTATTATCTGAAAAGAAAATTGCTATAGAGCGAAAAACATTAACACAGCATTATAAAAAGTGGGAACACCTAAAAAACAATTAAGGATGAAAGAGGGATGGTTTTGCCCGGTTTCCACACGTGCGGGGTTGGCTGGTCTGTCTGTCACTATAGACTGTCCTCTTTTCATTACTTTGCTTGTTCTTTCCTTTTTTTCTTTCTCTCTTTCTTTCTTTCTTTCTTTCTTTTTTTCTCTCTTTATTTTCCTTCCTTCTGCTTTTCTTAATTTGTTTTTGTATTGTTTTTTTGTTGTTGTACTGTCTAATCATTTTATGTCTCTTCTGTGTGTGTCTGTGGGGGGGGGGTGCCCTCGAACCCTTTTTTTTATTGTACATTTCATTCAGTTTATTCAATATTGAGTAATAAATTTTCTACATAACTATTGTATGATTTTGTGAATTTATATTGGTTATAAGTGGTTAATTTTTGTTACTGAATTTATCCACTGTATATGATTATGTTAATACCATGAGTATTTGTACGATGAATTGTATTGAACTGAATGATTAATAAATATTATTACAAAACAAAAAGTCTGTATGATTTGTGCATGGGCCACCATTTTTTTTTCATTCAACCCCTACGATACCATACACATGCAATCGTACGGTAATCGTGAGACAGAGTAAGAGAGAAAAAAATGGGGGGGGGGGCTGGTAGAATAAAGTACAGAAAAAGATTTACAAACATTCATGCACACCCTCACTTACACACCCTAAACACAAAACTCAATAACTCCCCCATGCGCACTTTGAACACAAAACACACAAATTTGCACCTTATAATAAAACAAGACGTTGGCAGATTCTAGTTTAATTAATTAATTTACTTAATAATCAACTAATTAATTTATAATAACAATATAGGATATTTATAAAAATTAATTAATTTTAATTTCTATTCTATTCTATTTTTTTTTTTGGGGGGGAGGGGGGGGGGTGGCTGAAATCTTGCACCCCGAGTACAAAGAAAGGACAACAATTCAACTTTTTTAAATTTCTAATTGCACCCGGAAATGTCTGCTTTGCATCCTGAAGATTGCAACTTTTCCTCTCTTTATTTTTTCTGTCAAAAGGTACATTTTTTTCAGAAGGTGATATTGAGCACCCTAAAAAGTGCAAAATTTAGTTTCTGCGCCCTTATAGGTTCAAAACGTTTCTTACAAAGATGCAACGTTGTACGACCCCCCCCCGGAGATTCCAGCGTTTCATTAATTTTTATGGATGCAAAATGTCCTGTTTTTATTCAATGATTTCTCTGAACCGTTATATGCAAACACGACTGATATTATGATTGAAAAAGGCTGTGACATCACACATGCACTATATCGTATTCCCATAGGCGGCGGAAGCGGGGGGACGTGTCCCCCCTAAATTTGAGGAGGGGGGGACGGTCCCCCCCTAAATTTGTAGTTGAGAACCTTTTTTTTTTTTTTTTTTGCTTGTCAAATTTTTTTTCTTGGGTTGTCCCCTCCTAAAATTTTTGGCTTCCGCCGCCAATGCGTATTCCAATAAAAAATAATTATATATTTCTAGAGCTTATTATACATTATGATCGACTAGTAACAAAAATGTATAACAAGTGGAATGCCTCTGGCCGTCTCACCTGCATCACGCAGTTCAATATAGCAGCAGTGCTGACTTTGAATACTACTCTAACTCGCACAAGATGTTCAGTGATACATGGTTACTCTTATGTCCACTTTTTATGAACTAGACCAATAAACTAACAGAGATATGATGGTTATTCAACAAAAAAACCCAAAATGGCCAAAGTTCATTGACCTTACATGACCTTTGACCTTGATCATGTGACCTGAAACTCGAACAGGATGTTCAGTGATACTTGATTACTCTTGTGTACAAGTTTCATGAATTAGATCCATAAACTTTCAAAGTTATGATGGTAATTCAACAGATACACCCAATTCGGCCAAAGTTCATTGACCTTTGACCTTGGTCATGTGACCTGAAACGCGCACAGGATGTTCAGTGATACTTGATTACTGTAATGTCCAGGTTTAATGAACTAGACCAATAAACTTTCAAAGTTATGATGGTAATTCAACAGATACCCCCGATTCGGCCAAAGTTCATTGACCCTAAATGACCTTTGACCTTAATCATGAGTCCAGAAACTTGCACAAAATTTTCAGTGATGCTTGATTACTATTATGTCCAAGTTTCATGAATCAGATCCATAAACTTTCAAAGTTATGATGGGAATTCAACAGATATCCCCAATTCGGCCAAAGTTCATTGACCCTAAATGACCTTTTACCTTGGTCATGTGACGTGAAACTCATGCAGGATGTTCAGTGATACATGATTAACCTTATGTCCAAGTTTCATGAACTAGGTCTATATATTTTCTAAGTTATGATGACATTTCAAAAACTTAACCTCAGGTTAAGATTTCGATGTTGATTCCTCCAACATGGTCTAAGTTCATTGACCCTAAATGACCTTTGACCTTGGTCATGTGACATGAAACTCTAATAGGATGTTCAGTAATACTTGATTAAGCTTATGGCCAAGTTTTATTAACTAAGTTCATATACTTTCTAAGTTATAACGTCATTTCAAAAACTTAACCTCAGGTTAAGATTTGATGTTGACGCCGTCGCCGCCGCCGCCGCCGTCGCCGTCGGAAAAGCGGCGCCTATAGTCTCACTTTGCTTCGCAGGTGAGACAAAAATGTAAAATGCATTTATATTAATAAATATCTTAGGCAAATTAGTTTCACTGGCTATTTGCCATAGCAAGAGAGTACTGAACTTGAAATAAAATATGTGTGGCTGATCGTCACCGGATGGAGGGTACAAGCAGCGACTGAAAACGTCCCACTTTTATACACAGAAAAAATTGTGATGTTAACCGGTGAACATAGAGAACCACACCAGTTATTTATGACCGATGTTAAATGTAGTGTTATTTTAACACCTATAGGTGTTATTTCAACACCTTTGGTTGTTACATTTACACTATTTGGTGTTATATTCAATACAGAGGATGTAGTTTTAACATCTCAGGTGTGGTCCTCTATAGACACCAACTGGTGTCAGTTTAACACCACAATTTTTACAGTTTAAAATCATGGAAAAGCTACCATTCTTCAGAGGAAACCAAACCTACGCCATATTAAAGAGCAAATATGGAATCTTTTTTCAAACCGATATTGTTATGATTTATCGTGGAGAATTGTCAAATCGGCATAATATTAGCGGAAAATCGATGACAAATACGATGATGAAAAATACAGCCCAATGCTCTACACCAAAATCACCACGTTTGTGAAATTAGTGGGAGAATGGGCACCTGTCCCCTACATCCCCATCAATGCACCAATGAGAGAGGATAATGGCATAAATGCCCACTCTAAATGCCAATTAAAGAGTTACTTTTGCAAACGGATATTGGCGAATTCTGACAAAGGCAGATAAGGGGGTGCATCGAAATCCAATATTTTGACCCTTTTTTTTCTTAGTAACACCACTCAAAGGAATTATTTTTTTTTTCACTTCGGTAATTTAATTATGAAATAATAATAATAATAATGATAATAACAAGAATAATAATGATAATAATAACAAAAACAACAATAATAATAATAATAATAATGATGATGATAATAATAATAATAATGGGACCAATTTGATAGAATATAGAACAGTAACCCTAGATTTAATAATAATAATAATAATGATGATAATGACAATAGTAATAATGATAATGATAATAATAGAATAGGACCCATTTTTATAGAATATAGAACATAACCCTAGATTTCTGGAAGAAGTCCGGTTGCTGTTTAATATACCATCAGAACATCAAGTTGTGGACAATGGGAATAATAATAATAATAATAGTAATGATAATTATTATAATACATAGGATTTATAAAGCATCTTTTCCACTTAATGCTCAAGGAGCTATGAACACAGCAAAAACGAAAGGTAAAGAAGAAAGGCACATTACAATAGAGGAAAAACGTATGTCTTCAAACCTATTACCTGCTGCATGTGAACAAATTGAATTTTAGGTCGCCCTTAAAAGGAGGCTGCAGAGTTTGAGTTCTTCAGCTCCCGTGGCAGTGCCACGGAATTAGATCTTTTTTTTTTGGGGGGGGGTCTGTGTTTGTTTGTATATCACTTTTATTCGATAGGATAAGATATGAAGGTACAATTAGTCCTGGTTACCTTTTTTTTACGACAAAGTACAGGACTAACATTACAAGTAAGGATTACAAATAAATAGAACACTTTCCATATGTTTACATCTAAATGAAGATAGCATTTCATCACATAGCACATGATATTGATTCATCCGCGCGCAAAGCATGCCAGACAAGCGTAAGTAAAGATCACATGACTTTATTGATTTATATAACTCATTAAGAATAGACTAAACGTTTGTATATCAATATTCAAATGATAGAAATAATTTCATGTTCATAATTCGGGCCTTTGGGGAGGCTAGACTGCATTTTGTATTTCATTTCATTTATTATTATCCACAGAGCAGTTCCGGTTTTTCTCGCAGTGGAAAATAAAAACTTTGTTTCTGTTTTGTTTTGTTTATTTGTTCAAATGCAGATAGTTGTACCAGAGTAGGATGCATCGTATATGGGTGTACGTGTGTAGATGGATGTGTGAGTTTTGTGACGGGGAAGAGGGGGGGGGGGGGTGAGCTGGGATTGGTGGTGAGTTGAAGTGAGCTTGTGTGAGTGTCTGGGGAGAGAGATGAGGGGGGGTATGGGGTAAGGTGAGTGTGTAGGGACGTTTTAGGATAATAACATTCCTCTAATTAACCTTTAAAGTAATCTATTATCCCTTTTTTTAATTCTTGTACATTAATATGTGCAAAAGAGATTATTTCTATTCTTTTCAGGGAAAAAAATCATCTTTTACTAAGTATTTTTTTTGTCGATTGATATGGCTTTCCCCTCTGCTTTCACATTTTTATAGAAGAGACATTTGGCAGTTTAATTTCATTTGTAATAATTTCAAAAATATTTGTAATCTCATTGATATTGATATAATTATTTGTTTGTTTATTTATTGTATACATGAAAAGAATCTTTATTTATATGAATTGTGATTGTAAACTTATTGATTTGAAAGAGGAAGAAAATAAAATATTATTCCAAAGAAACAAATCTTTCTTGAAACTCTTTCTCCCACTGATCCTTACCCATCAATTTAAATATATGTAACCAAAATCAATATACGATTATCTTCCAACAAAGCTTATTTTGTATAAAATGATTTATAGTACAATATTGGAATAATAGTAATTCAATATCATGAAATACATCACGATGCCATTATGGGTAAAAGATAAATGAGAAGGGTTTCAGTTTGGCTGCTCTCCATTAACATTTTTTGTTTTGTTGTTGTTTTGTTTTTGTGTGTTTTATATGCAGTGCGTCCCACAAAAAAACGAAACCGAGATTTAGCGATGATTTATCATAACGTAATCATAAATAAAATAGACAAATGGCGTGTCGAGTGAGGCTGAACGCTAGCCTGTAAAACCTATGCATTGTATGAAAATATTGAAATTCAAGCCTTATTTCAAATAACCAGATCTTTGTTATTTATTGACCGTTTTCTGTAATTGAGGTATCATATTAAGGAGCAGATATTGAACCTTTTAGAAATGTCGTTTTTCTCTTTGAAACCCAAATACAGCCCGCCAAGTGACTTTTTTGTATCCCCTCTTCAAATTGGGTTTGCTCACTCATGCGTGAGAAATAATCTAAACAATTTCAGATGAAAGAGGAGATTCTAAGCTTTACAATGGTAGGTCATTTTTTTTTTCTGATTAAGTTATGCTCGGTTTGATTTTTTGTGGGACGCACTGTATAAAATTTTTTTAAGATTGATGTACACTTTTTAAGCACAAACGTAGAGACTTATTCTTTTTTGTATTGTCTTACGAAATATATATATATATATATTTATTATTATGGGACAGTCTATTCACATCTTTATTGAATAAAGTATTATAACCCACGGTTGAGTCCATGGTTTATGCAGATTTCCTATATAATTTACGCTTAATTTAGCGCGCATCGGATGCGTGTATAAAAATGTCCAATGCTGATGCGCGCTTTTGTCCCAGTGCGCCACAATGAGTCCATTGTTTTTATTCATGAGTCCACTCTTCAAACAGTGGACTCATGAATAAAATAGCGTATCTAACCATGGTATCAGGCATCAATTTGGCGCAATGTGACAAAAGCGCGCATCAGCATTGGGCATTTTTTATACACCCGCGCGATACGCGCTAGATTAAGCGTAATTTATACAGGAAATCTGCATAAACCATGGATTCAACCGTGGGTTTTCAAAACCACGTTTGTGAATTCGGGCCTTTATGTTTGGATTTTTTATCATACATTACCGCATTATTATATAGTAAATACCAATGAAAATAAATGTTGTCTATGTGTGTATTTTGGGTTGTGATAATCTTTGTTAAAAAAATGTTTATCATAATATATAACGTTTCATTTGTTATATTGCTGTACACATGTACTTCACTTTATTTTTTATATTTTATTTATTCCCCTTGTATGCATGAAAATGTGATTTTATCTGAATAAAGGCTAAAAATCATTAAAAAAAATCATTGCTTCAGCAATCCCTTTAATCTTATCCGAAGTAGCTCCATGCTTACCCTGTTTAAAACGACTAAACGTGCAAAAGTAATATGTCAGAATGCCTGCTGTTTGTAATTATGTAATCTATAGTGTTTCGTAATCATGTTTCTACTGTCACATTAGCCTATTGTTTCAAGTTAACTATTCATTAATTCATTTTAGCGTTCATGTACCCTGGGTATTTTCCCCTTTTTTGACAGAAGTTGATTTTCGACAAATTCTTCCAATTCAATTTGTCAAACGAATATTGATATTATATGTAAGTACTGTATCCATACGATAATGTAATTCCCTAAAAAGCAATAGCTGAAGACCGGATAGGCCTTCAACACATCAATAAAAATAGTCATCACTTAAGGTGTATAAAGTATTATGAAAACAGTTATAACCGTTTGTATATCGGCATGAATATTCATTAGGTTGGCTGATGTCATGTTCCCACTTTCTTTTTTTCTTTACATGAAATCATAATCATTTAATATTTTGAAATATATGTGTATGATAAGTATTCCTTTCCATGAAACAAGTTGCAGTAATTAAAATCTAAAGCATTAAATCAGCTTCAATCCAAATGATTTTAATTATGGAAGGACAAAAACTCGAATTAAACATAATTTTATACAATAAACTATAAAAAAAAACAGGTGGGGATATGGCATCATTGAATATTCATGAAGACATGCATATACCTGTTTCACCGAAATAATCACAATGTTTAGAATGTAGTAAGTTTGCTTTTCCTTGTCCGATTTTGATCAACGTTCATTGTTTTGTTTGACTGAATTTTCTTTATCTGTTCAAAAAAACATTATATTCAGCATGGAGTGCCCCCTCAAACAAGAAGGGATGCAATTAATTTATTTCATAGGCCTGTAAAATCGCAATTGAACTAACACCGAGGAATTCCAATCTCACAATAGTTTTATCCCTTTCTACTAATGATGTTAAAGAAAGAAAGGGGGACTGAACATTTTTTTTAAGTGCACACCTAGCTACCACAAGTGCATATAGCAAATTCATTTGTATATAAAAGATAAAAGGGCATTGTCGATCAAATGCCATGCCCACGGACATAGGTACAGTACATGTATACTCAGGCGCCTTAGACCACTAAGGTTAATAACATAGCGCCCTGTATCTGAAATGAATTTTAGCTCATGATAAACAACAATCAAAGAAATATGTTATTGATTTATTTTAAAGAGCTGTATTACGAAAAATAACCCCACATATTTTTGTAAACATTTTTATATAAAAGAAATCATTATGTGCCTTTTAAAATTTCATATTAAAACTTTTGTGATTTCAAGTTAAAATTCAGTTTAACCGGTGTCAGGAATTTCAGAACAGTATAGCATTTTGACAGGCATTAGACTGTGCAGTTTCACCCCACTGGATGTAGAATTGATATTAGCTTCAAGATATATTTTTGATATTAATATATTACACTACTATTATTGGAGGTTTCACCAAAAAAGACGCATGACTAGGCCCTGATAATACCAATTTTCACTTTCATCGACCATGGCCCTGGGAAACGAGGTGCCCTTCTGGAGCTTACGTATACGTAAGAGCGTATCTCTGCGGTGCTGGGTGCTGACGTAACCCCACGATTTTCCCGGGGGTGCTTGTATTATTCTCCATTGGAAGTACCCCCTTGAATTCTAGTAGGTGTGATAAATTATAAATGTAACACAAAAATGCCTGTTTTGTTTGTCAAATTTACACCAGCACCCTCTGTTACAATATCTTTGCAAGGGCCCTGCTCAATCCCTTGTATTTTCCCCTTGATCTCTAATCATATATATATGCTTGTTTGCTTGAAATTAATCCTATATAGGGGGGGGGGGCACAACCTTGTCATAGGCACCATCAGTTCATGACAAATTCTGAGCTCAAGAAGAACCAGTGACTAAATATGCATGAATATTATTTCATTCGGATCAAATATTTTCAAAGATATTATGACAATTTTCCTTACAACTTCAATTTCCTTTTAAATTCAAGTATCATCCCGTCAGTTGTGGGCCGAAAACTAAAAAAAAAAAACTTTATTCAACACAATAACGAAACTCGGACTGAGAGGTTTTCTGACGAGATCTGAAAGGGCTCATAGCTCTGTTTTTAATAAATCATATTGAATGAAATTCAAGTTAGTATAAAAACCTAATTTACGATTATGAAATTATATACAATAGGATTCAGTAATTTTCACATAATACTGAATTAAAATGCCATTAACGTTTTTTTTGTGGAACACACTGAAGTGTACAATGTTTGTGTGGTCGTCCTCTTTAAAGACAGCCGCTATATTTTTAACATCACTGTTTTTGACAAGAGCAAACAACCAAATAATTATTGTTGTCGTTGTATGCTCATGATTGATAACACTCCAAATCTGAAGAACAGAAATTGATTGTAAACAAAATCCTAAATCGTTGTGAAAACCAAATCAGATAGTTAAATCTACTTTTATAAATATTAACAGTACAATGCACGAAAAATTCAAAATTTCATAGCGAAATATGATTATTGGTGTCTGAGTTTAAAATCAAAGCAAAGAGTCTAATTCTTCAGTTTTCCTAGCTTGAGATTTGCGATTAAATAATTGCAGTAGACTTGGTAGAGCAAGGCATAGATGATATTCCAACAAGTCCAAGAAGCAATTCGGTAGTGTGCCTGTGACAAGAGACCAGCTAATTTCTTGTTACAAGCACATTGGTCTCATTTTAGAGCAATATCAAGTAATGTATTCTGAAAATATCCGGTATTTTGGTAAAAAGTTATTTTTCCCCATAAAAATGTAGACATAGCAGTGATAATTGCTAATTTTGAATGGTAACCTGCAATGAAAACATATAAATTCATTCACTACACTTTGGGTATTTTTTTTACAATGATACACCGTTAACCTACTTCCGACTCAACTTTTTCGGAACCGTCTGTAAAAAAACATCTAAAGATGGTTATATTCCACTTTGTCTGTTTATACTTAAACTTGAACTTATCTCTTGCAGTGGGTAAAATATTTTACTTACACGACTTTGATGTAACAGCTAGGTTCTGTCGAGCATCGGAACAATATCCCTTTCCAGGTCTAATTGTCAAAACTCATAGTTCTGCGTTCTCGCATTTTATATATACTTCCATATTCATTAAAAAACTACTTAAGATCCAATTATCATATCAATTTAAAGATTTCGACTAGCGCTTCGCGCGCGTATCAATAGTAATAAATAAGCTACATGCGCTTCCTGTATGCAATTACAAAAGGTGCTATTCAGGCCTGAATATATATTTAAATTTCGCACTCTCATTAGGCCAATTAAATGATGAGATACATATCTTTCATTAATTTCTATAGTCCTAGATCGGAATATCAAATAATTTCAGATAGCATGCACTTCGAGTTCGCATCATTGAAAAAGTGTGATCTATTTCCTGTTAAATTTCCTCCTTTTCAGATTGGAATATCAAAATTTCTCAGCTTGCGCTCGCATAATTTCTCTAAGAAGATACTTATCCTTTATCTTTGATTATGGATGGAAGTGTAGATATAGTTATTTACCGCCTCTTCTTATTGGCGACTGAATGAAAAAATCAAATACTTATAATTTCATGTAACAAAAAGATAAGGTGGGAACATGACATCATGAGCCCACCTATAACATTATGACGGTGTACGTATAACTGTTTTCACAATGCTGAATCAAATATTCAACTGCTCTATCAGATTATGTCATTTTTTATGACACCGCGTTTTTCGCAGTGAAAGTTTTTTTTTTAATTATTTATTTAAATAAATTTAACAATTTTCAGCCCAAAGTACCCCTTCAATAAAAAATGTATGTTCGGTGCCAAGTGTTTACAGCATTGGTAATGGTTAAACAGCATTTATAAAGAAATATATAACTTCCAAGGGCGACATGGCCCTGGGAAGCGGGGGTGCATGCTAGGGGTGCTGTGTGTATTATTCTCTGTAAGCAGTACGGGCAGCACCCCCTGGAATTCTGGTAGGTGTGAAAAAAAAAGATAAATGTAACAAAAATTACCATAGATTTTACTGACCCCCCTTTTTGTTACTTGCTTGTCAAATTTCTCAGGAGAAAAATTACCTTGATTCTTCAGTGCACCTTTTTCAAATATATTTTTTGCTTGTCAAATTTATATCAGCACCCCCAGTCAAAAAAAAGCAAAGATATCGTCCCAGGGCCATTTCATCGACCATTAGCTTGTTATTCCAAAATCATCTGATATGATAATAACACTAAGCTGTAGCTTTTAAAATGAGAATACATGCACGATCGAACTTGTAAACAATGACAAACCTATTTGATTATTCTATTAGTGAAGTAACTGTCAATCTCTTCTTACAAATGATGAATACATAAGATTATTATAGATTTCGGAAAGTAAAACAGAATCTTTATCCATTTACATAAATAATGATTGTTTCATATACTATATTTATACCGATTTTATATTTGTATTTGTAAACCCCGACTAGTTAGGAGAGCTTCATAACAGAAACTAGTTTTTCTTTTAGTCATCCTCAGGCACTAGTCGGCGGTGATTTCTTCTTGTACATAATCTTTGTTGTCTTTTGCCTGGAAATAAAATAGATAAATAAATATATTCATAGGAAATGTTATCCCACCAAAGTTCAAATGAACATCGTAATATATACTCTATCAGTTACTGGTTTCCCTTTTCTTCAGGATTATCTCGAACTTTGGTGGGGAATATGTAATTCCCACCTTCCCTTCAATACCAACCGATCGGCTGTTCTCCGCCAGGCAAATCGTGAATCTCTGTAGTAGACTCGCAAAGATGATAAACAGTTCCATTTTTGCCAGCTTTTCGCCAAGACACTGACGAAGTCCTGAGTGGTTAAACATAATGTTTTGATTAGGAAATTTATTATTCAACAACTGTGCTATAATCTAACTTCTCTTGCCAAATGGACTAGGCCTATATAGAATGTTTAATTTCTGCTAAACGTATATTCGTTTGTAAAATTATAAGGTCACATTATTATGACTAACCAAAAGCTCAAAATAATCTTACATGATCTTATATATACGGATAAATTATTCGTACATTTGCATTGCTTATCCAGCAAATGCTTTTAAACAAAAACGTCTCTGTAATTGTATGTAAATTACGCGTAATCATGATAATGATTATGAAAGAGCTTGCAGGCAATTGCTATACATTTTGATTTTAGCCCGTTATTAACCTTCTTCATTTTTATAAAGTCTTTGTCACATTTGTTACGACTCGGCGAGGGATCGGACCCCAGGGTCCTATGATTGTGAATGTTTCTTTTAATAAGGAGTGCTGGTTAAAAAATAACAAGCAAAAAATAAAGGTTTTAACTGCAAAATGAAGGGAATTTGGCCCAGGCAAAATCTGACACCCCCCAAAAAAGTATTTAATTCAAAATGAAGCTGAGGTTTGGTTACATTTTTTTACCATACCTTCCAGATTTCCACGGGTTGTGGCCTAAGGCAAATAATACACCCAGCACCCCCATGTATTTTTTTTTGGGGGGGGATGATTTAGCACCTCCAGCACATCCGCTTACTAGGGCAACGTCGGACCCATGAACTTCTTTTATCGATTCTGTATAAAACACTGAGCCGCCATGCCCAGTTCTACACTACAATATTTATTCTCGGAAAAAGTTGATCGTTAATGAATTTAAGCTTTACCATTCATGATTATTCAAAATTATGGATAGTAAAGCTATTTAGTCAGTTTATCAAAAGCCGACTAGACCCACTCTAATTGGGATATCATATTATCAGAAAGTATAATTTAAAACTGAAGTTCGCCCTATGAATGGGAGTTTTAATGTAAAAGTAGCAGAAAACATAATACAAAATATAGGTGAAGGTTTGAGGAAAATCAATCAAATATTTAAAAATTTATTGTGATTTTTCTTTATTTGTGATGTCATATGTGCGCAGCTTCCCTATAATGTATAGCGTAGAAAAAAAATTAAATGTCATTTAAAAAAAAATTAATTACAATACATACTAGGGAAGCGGCTCGCATATGACGTCACAAAAAAAATCAAATTCTGAAAAACTTCTTGATTTTTGATGGATTTTTCCTCAAACCGTCACATGTGTGTTTTTACAATGTTTTAACATATGTTTTGGTATTTTCCTACAAAATCATTAATCATACCTATTCCGAACGGAATGAAAGCAGGATGTTCTATCACACGTTGTCCATCCTCGCTCAAGAAACGATATGGGTTGAATTTTTCAGGCTCATTCCAGTACTTTGGACTGTTAAGAATCTCCCAGAGATTCATTATGACAACTGTGTAGGGGAAATAACAAAAAAAAAATAGAAACAACGATATTCTTATTCAATTTTAAATGTCCGCAGGTCATCTTGGGCCCAATATAAAGTGACCCCCCCAAAAAAAATCAGTTGAGGATGTGTTTCACAATGCATGCTAATCCCTTTCCGGAGAATCAAACTTTTATTGAGCGAAAGAACATTCAAATCTCGAGATATCTCATGAATGCTTTAACGGAACATCTTTGATGAAGGCATAAATTTGTACTAAGAGTTGACGTTTTTAACTTGCTTTTAATCATTCACTCCGTGGTATTTTGGGCGTGTGTGTGTTTTTTTTTTTTTTGGGGGGGGGGGGGTGCGTGCGCGCGTGTGTGTACATTAATGTTGGCCTAAATGCCCTTTTGATACAAAGCATTCCTATGTTCTTCCAATGTTTTCAGAAGGAGAATGCAAGACATAGTGATAAAGACCACATGTCGCCCTACATTTTTCAGTTTTTCTTCTAAAAAAGGTAGCCATTCGGATTGTCTTTGAAGTAACGATTCACTCGATCCCTACTTAATCATGTTAAAGATATAAATTCCAGTTGTGGTAACGATCTCAAAATGACTCTTTACAGAATCCAATATGATAACCGCCAAAATGTCTGTTTGCATGAAAAGAAAATACGTGCCAAAGGATTCTGGCAGAAATTGTGTAATTGCTGAGAAATAAGCAAAATAAGCGCGGATTCGGCCCGGGGGGGGGGGGCACTTACATTGACGAGTGGATACCATGCGCGACCAAAAAAACACGTAAAAAAGGATGCCCTTTTCACGATAGGGCACGTTACGTACGTAACGTGATAAGCCATGAGGGTGTCAAAAACACAAAAATAATGGAAAAAGGATATCTATTTCGCTAGAAAAATTACGTGTTTAGGGTCGTATTTGCGGGAATGATAAAACAAAATTAAAATGTTTTATAAAGGATGTCCTTTTTGCCCCAACACTACGTGTTTAGAGTCCTATTTGCGCGAGGTGTAGAAGGTGGGGTCTTTACTAAACCAAGTAAGGTAAAGCCGACGACCGAAGGACCCGTAACAATAAAACATTCCTGTACTTCTTTAGGGGTTCATTTCTTGGAATATTTGCCAAGAGTATCGTTTTGTTTCCAATACTTGTTAAGGGTAGGGTTTCCCTCGCCAATACTTGTCGCGCATGGTATCCACTCGTGAATGGAAGTGGCCCCCCGGCGGATTCGGGCACTTCCGTCGGGTTTTTATTCCATCAATAATAATACACTGTCCAATGTGTGCCTATCTGTGTTGACGATCTTCAGTGTGATCGTTTTTCTGCTTAGATTTTATGATTTCACAAAGTTAATTCTGTTTATGTATGTACCAGATCTAGATCCACGATGATATAGTAATACTTAACCTTGGTTTTACAGACTTTCTCACGAAATCAGTATTTTACTGCAACTACTTTCATTTAGCTTTAATGTTAGCATTTACTGAAGAACTCACCCGAGTCTTTCGGAACGTGGTATCCTTGTACAGTAGAATCTCTACTGGTAAGTCGCGGTAACCCCAGCGGCGCTGGTGGACGTATTCGAAGCGCTTCCATTAGTGTTGCTACGGTGAGAGGGCACGTATCTCGGTCAGACATTTTGGGCGATCGCTCTTCACCGATTGCCTCATCGATTTCTTTTTGGATCTGAAGTAGATTAAAAGTGTTGAGCTAAATGGTCATATGCCATGCATAGCTGCTGCCAGGCATTTACCATTGCTTTTCGCAATGACGCAATTCGCATAGTGCCTGATGCAAAGACTGAAGTGGTGAGACTAAATTAACTATGTATTGTGGGTGCTTAATTGACACAGACAGAGATATGGCATCTATAGTCTACACTCTAGACTAATAATTGACACTTTTAACAATTAGGGGAAGGCGGGGTAAGTTGTGACAGTTTTTGCTTTATGCATGTTAGAATTGATTTGATTAATACTCTTGTCGAAATAAGTACCTTGCCTTGAAATTTAATTCTTCTGAAATATTTTCCACCTATATATAACTTTCTATCCCCACACTGAAAGTCATCGTGACCTTTAAAAAACGATGTAAAATGACTCAACTTGCCCCATATATGGGGTAAGTTTGGGCCACCTTCTGGGGTAAGTTGAGCCACAAAAACTATGTACAAAATGTATGAGGGGAGAACCAGCATGTCAATTTTTTGTTTAAAGTCTTTTCACTTGCTAATTCTCTATAAATACTAACATCCTTTAAAAGGAAAAGAGCAGTCATGCAAATTTGCTACTTTCAGCCAGCATTTCAATCGATTTTTATGGTTTGTTTGTTTTTTAAGATACATTACCATAGGAATTACCATGGCTCAACTTACCCCATGCTGTTTGGCTCAACTTACCCCAGTCCGAACTTAGTGCGATAATTTTGTATCCACACATTTATTATGCATCTATCATATAAAAGACTATGACAAGAATGAAGATCCATATCTAGACTAATAATGTTGTTATCATGTCTTTATTATATGTAAAGACGTGTGTGTTTATAAAAGCAGTTATCTATTTCACACTCTTTTACTTTTTTGGCTGAAATTCATATTTTTCCCTCTAAAAAACTACTTTTTGTTTCAAAGTTGAAAACAATGTGGTGGGGTTAGGGGTTATGCTATGGGTCATTAATACATGACACCACCACAATGTCTGACTCATTCATTATTGGCCTGGGGCTGGTGGCTCAACTTGCCCCTATGCTCAACTTACCCCGCCTTCCCCTATACGATGATTGTATGATTGGTTAAAGTGTCAAATATGAGTCCGTGCAGCAGACTGAAAACGATTTTTCCCAACCAAATCCTGTAAACCATAATATGGGTATCTTGGTCGGAGGAACGTCCGAGTAACTCTGTCCAGATGGGCACTACTTTGACCTTTCCTCTGACTGGGCTTCCTCCGTGATAAGAGAAATATCTATGGAATTTTCCGTGCATGATACCATTTTACCCCGACACGCATCTGAACGATGTTATGTCGGTCATAAATCATATACATTCGTGGGAAATATTATTTGATTTGGTTTCATTTTTCTCTCTAATTCATTCTTAGACTGGTCACCCTACCTGCGCTAAATGAGATATCAAATCATTCCTGTTTAATATAATAGACGTGAACTTGTCAAATTACAAACTTCGCATTTAAATGCTTGCGAACAACGAAGATTCTAAATCTAAGAAGATATCAGATGGGAACATTATTTGTAAGAGTCTAATTGTGTACAAGAAAGAATCAGCACTCGTGTGTAGAGTCATGGTAACTTACGAACTTAGCTCCCATGCACGCAACCTATCATCATGTAAACATTCAACCGAACCTCTTCTTTAATGGTCTCATTCTGTCATACTATCCGAGAGGCTCAATTCCGTACATTGTTTTCTGAAATCCTGAGAAAGTCATGAAAATAACACTATGCAGTTTATCAATAGACATAATATTCAGGTTACCTCTTTCATAAGATCCGGATGCTGTGCCACGAATAGGATGACCCAAACCGAAGAATCACCTGTGGTGACCATGCCAGCTACGAAGATATCGAAGATCAGCCTCCACTCCAAATTCTCTTCGACAACACCGGTAACGCCCTGTTTTCGTTGTTGCTTTACTTCGGCCATGTAGAGATCGATCAGGTCCTCGACATTTAGAGGGTCGAACTTTTCCTGGTGCTGCCTGACTATTGATTTGATATACGTGACGGTTTCTTGAATGGAACAACGGAATTTGGCGAAGAGTGGAGTGTAATAGAGGAGCGGGAAAATGTTGCCGATGGATGTCAGTGAGATGTCTTCTGTGACTAGCTCGAGGTCACCAACGACCTTTGTGAATTTGGGGTCGTCGTATTCAAAGCGATGTCCACTTACTAAGCTTCAGGGTGGGAGAGAGAGAAAAAAAATTCAGGAAAATTGGGGTAGTGACATAAGAGTAGAGGTAAAATGTAGATAGAATACGAAAATGTGCAAAATCTTGCTATCCGCCCACAAAAAGGCTTTAAACGTTTTCTAAGGTGCAAAGTTGTATCCAACAAAGATCTTCCAGTTTTTCTTTTAGGTGATTGCATCTGCTTTATGTGTAGGGCCAGAGAGTAAGACAAAGACAGGGTCAAATGACAGGAATTTAGGTGGCTTTCATGAACTTCTTCTATACAATCAGCTCAAAACTTCCAAAGGGGGAAAAAATAATATTAGATGATTTTCATTATCGAAACTTTGATAGACAGCGCCTTCTTATGTTGGCAATTTTGCTGAAAATTTAAGTGTGACAAGACATCGATGGGGATGAGGCCGGATGCGGATCTATTCTTTGTTATAATACATTTTGACAAGCAAAAAAAATACATCCGATTTTGATAAAATCTTCAGTGTTTATTTGTTGGATTTTTCTCTATTTATTCAAATAATTTTTTTGTTGGGGTGGACTTTGTCCTTTAAATATGAAAATTGAAGTAATTACTGCAGCGATTATGACTGCCGATAAACATCTTGTCATACGTGTCACAATTAGCATTATGTTGTTAAAATCAGGGGGATGAAAATATTCGAAATCGTTTACACAAGTATGGATAACAATGTTCAAATCTTTTGCAAGTTCTATAAGTAAACCATGTAGTGCAGTTTTGTTTAGAATTGCAGTTTGGACTATTTCTGTTTTGTTATTGAATTGGTCAGCTCGGGGACCGAGCTTTTCGAATGAGGGAGTTCTGCAACAAAATGAAAGGTTTATTTAATGTTCAGCATGGTTTCGTAACAGTGAACAGTGTAGAACAATTTTTAATCTATGTATATAGTTGCAAAGGGAAATTCAGCAATCGTTTGTAATCGATTTTGTACGTATTTTCTTTTAAAGGCATTTAAGCACTATTTTCTGAGAAATAATGATGTTTAAAACTATATGATTGCGTTAGAAATTTGTCTTTAATTGTTCTTGACTGTTTAAGTATAAAAAGTGGTGAAAATTACCTATACTGTTTATTTATTTCATGATCCTAACTGTTTTGAAAAGAAGAATAAATTTGAAGGACTGACAATCTCCCTCCTAAATCGTTAAGCTTAATCGAACGCCATGCTCGATTATGAGCCATGCAATACGTTTGGCAGTAAGAGGTTTTTGAACGAAAATGTTCAATTTCTTATAGGAACCTGCTGCGACAAGATGAGCATTATTTAGTTAAGTTATAATAACTGAATACTTTGCTTCCTGCTTGTCGTTATATTGTTTAATGGAGCCGCAAGTTCATACATGGTCGGAAAAGCAGGAGGATTAAGAATACTGACTTTATCATGTTTATACTGAGATATGGAAAATACTGAATTACCGAGATACGGAGAATACTGAGATGAGTGAGGAAACTGAAATTACTGAGATACCGAAATACTGAAATTACGGACATACTGAATACTAGAATTACTGAGATAATGGAGATACGGAATGACGGAGATGTTGAAAGCCATGAGATATAATCCAAGTTACTGAGAAGGAGCAAAGAGTCTGAAGTGCAAAGACGGACTTTATACCAACTGGTTGTATATTGCAGCCGAACGAACCAGCTCATCGGGAAAGAAATTGGTCGGCTACAATAAATATACTTCTTAGCTCATATATAAACAACATAGATGTATAATTAAATAGTGCGAGTGTGAGGCGCGAGCTAAGGTATTTCGATATCCGTTCTGGCCTCATCAAAAGGGGGCCTGTTAAGGACTACTTGCAGTTACCCATGAAAACGATGCATATTTCAACAATCAAATAATGCGAGCGCGAAGCGCGAGCTGAAAATTTTGTTGACATCCCGACCTTATATTGAACATAGGCACATACTCAGAACACTTTTTGTAATCATGAACAGGATAGGTATATAACCAAACAATTGATGCGAGTGCGAAGCGCGAGCGGAAACAAAATTGAGATTTACATCTATGAACGGGACACTCTTTTCCTGTTTTGTGAATCAGGAAAAGAATAAGAAATCGTGTTATCTTCCTATACATTAATAATGTGAGAACGAAGTGCAAACAGAAAATTTGTGATATTCTGATCTGAAACTGGATAATTAAAGCACGTTTTAAATAAAGAACAAGCTGCCTATCTAAAAAAAAAGAGCATGCGTGCGCGTGTTTAGATTTACGCTTCGACTCTTGGGCATTCTAAACAGGCCTACATTCTTCATTATGAAAATCCATAATGCGAGCGCGAAGCGCAATTTGAAAATATTTGATATTCTGATCTTGAAAATGGTGAATTTATGCACTATTTCAAGCACTGTGTAGAAAAATTCTGAATTGGATATGGATCGCACTTAATAAATGACGCGAGCGCGAAGATATTTTTTATTATTATTTTGACCGTGGACCACGACATTCTCATAATTTTCCTATTCCTCTTTCTAAGCGCGAGATGAACCTTGTCGATATTCCAATCTGAATGAGTGACAATTTGATTATTAGGAATTCATGAAAATAAGCCTAATTAGAACGCGACATTCGTTGACATTAAGGCCAGAGAACTGGACATTTTAAGCACCTGTGTAATTACGAAAATGATGCAAGGGTTAACATATTTGTAGTAATAAAAAAATTGTGCGAGTGCAAATCGGAAGCTGAAATATTCCATAGAATGTCATGAGAGGGGATTTTAATAATTAATAGAGGTACAGTGTAAGAAACTAAGTACAGTGCTTGTATAATGACTGCACTACGGATGCTGATTTTATTGTTCAAATTAAAACTAGAAAATCAGCACTCGTAGTGCAAGCACTATATACAAACACTGTAGCACTTATTTTTTTACAGTGTATACATAACTCACCAATCAAAATGGGAGCGCGCAGCGGGAGTTAAAATGTTTTGGCAATCAAACCTAAAGGGGATAATTTGAGAACTGTATGGAATACACGAAGAGAAAGTACTTCACAAATGAAGTAATGCAGCGCGAGCTGACCATAAAACAGACATTTTGGAACACTTAAAAAAAAAAAATTAAAAAAAAAAATAATAATGAAAGCTCGATATCGGATAAATATTTTTTTTGTATATAGACTTCAAAATTTGATATGTTAAGCTCTATATCAGCCTAGTGAGCAAGAGATGAATCGTATAGAATAGACAATGTGAGCACGACGCGTAAACAAAAACGAAAATCTTATATAGGGACATAAAAAATGTCTTCTCATCACCTCATTTTAGTAAATCATCTTCCTCCTCTTTCCTTTTCTTTTTCTCTCTTTTTCCTTTCGTTTTCTGTTTTTCTTTCCTTCCTTCCATTTCTTTCTCATTTCTTTGCCCCTTCCACAAATAGTGGGGGGGGGGGGGCCGTAACATTTGAAATTGTGTCGCCCCCCATTCAAAAAAAGTGGGCAGACGTGTCCCCCTGGGACTTCCACTCATGGGGCTGACGTCAATTTGACAAGCCCCCAACAAAGTTTCTTTCCAAAATGAAGGTCATTTTCGTCCCGAGAAATTTGACCATAAAGAAAGGTTTAGAAAAAAAGAAAGGTAATTTTGGCTACATTTCTCCATTTCGTCACACCGTCCAGAATTTTGGTTACACTTCGTGATTCTGAAGGTTCGTAGTTCCAAAACACGTAAATTGCCTATACCTCGATGTTCGTTAATCCGAAAACTAAAAAGGGTTCCTTAATCCGAACATTTGTGGCGTTATTCCGAAAACGAAATAACGTTCGTTGTTCTGACGCGTCGGTTCGATAATCCGAAAACGAAATAAGGTTCGTTGTTCCGAAGATTCGTTTATCCGAAAACGAAATAAGGTTCGTTAATCCGATAATTGAATAAGGTTCGTATTTCCGAAAATGAAATTAATTCATTTTGGTAACAAGAACGGTGTTGTTCTTGCAAGATAACAGGATATTATGCAATGATAAACTAACGAACGATGATATATGTGTGTGTTGTGGCCAGTATTTGGAATAACCTCCCTATCAACATCCGCTCATGTCCTTCACTGCAATTATTCAAAAACAAACTAAAGACCTATTTATTTTCTTTGTAATATCCATTTGATTGATATTGTTAGCACTTGGAGAGCAGAATATTCAACATAATTATAATATACTTTAAAGCGCTTTGAGCATGTTTACATGGAAAAGCGCTATATAAATATTAAATGTATGTATGTATGTATGTAAAACATGTATTGATTTAAGAATATAGGCGCCCGGATCAAACATACGCTTAATTTGATTTTATCTGAGCAAATGCTGCCCAAGCAAATGGTTTAAAGATGCAGCTAGTGTTGGTCGTTTGCGAGTAACCTCCAGATAATAGGATTTGTATCGGAGGGGAGGTAATTTTTAATAAGAGCTTCAAAATATTAATCTAAAATGTAAACTTTAAAAAGAGTATTTATTTTGAAAAAAGGGAATTTCCCATTTTGGAAAAAATAGCATTTCCCTGTTATTTCTTTTAGGGGTTCAAGTGCCCCCTGCTACCCCCGGCGGATCCAACTTTCGCCAATAGGGGGGGGGGGGGGTGGCGAAATCTTTTCACCCATAATTTCCCGGATCGGCAGCTTTAAAGTTGATTTTTGTTTGTTTGTTTCTTTGAAAGGGTATTCATATTAGCCAATAATTATTATAAAATAAAGTAAATATGTAATAACATCATAAGCCCTTGCTAAATAATGCGAGCGCGAAGCGCGAGCTATAGTTTTCGTTGAAAATATGATGGCAATATGTTTGTGATCTTCAAAACAAGATAGCTATGTAACTATAGATAACAGCTGCGAGCAAGAAGCGCGAGCAGAAATTTTAATTATAAGCTCTGACCTGATATAAAAGGGACATGTTAAGGGATTTTTGCAGTTAGCCGTGAAGACGATACATGTGTCAACCAAGGGCGGCGAAACGTATTTTTCTTTTTTTAGGGGGGGAGTAAAAAAAGTGCACTGTGCCAAAAAGGGCATTTTGGTGCAAACGAATATTTTCACCATAATATTATCATCTATGTAAAAAAGTTGCGTGTTTTGTACTAATTAAGTTGAGCAAAGTTTTTTCAATTGATTTCTGATTGATAACACATACATTTGGGTTTTATTTTTCTCGCGAAAAGCGTAGCGAGCAAGCGGTTTGGAACAAAAATCAAATCTGAAGTTGTAAAACTCGCTTTTTTTGTCAATTATTGACTTAATTACTGTTAAAAGGGCATTATTGTGAGACGTTGCGAGCGAATCAACTGCTCAAACTTTTGGAAATTTCATGTAGGCCTAGGCCTAATAAGACATCATAATAATAATTAAGCCACCTCAGTTCTGAAAAATGTTCACCCAACGGGCTCTACTATTATTATTACCCCGGCTTTAGCTGGGCTGTCTAGGCGCCCAAAGGAAGGTATTTAATTAATTTCTTTATACTCCATGGATACACATTCACCTCACCCGGGTTGAGTGCAGCACAGTGTGGATAAATTTCTTGTTGAAGGAATTTACGCAATGGCTGGGATTCGAACCTACGACCCTCTGTTTCATAGTCAGAAGACCAATCCACTGGGCCACAACGCCCCGCATAAAAAGTTAACATTCCGAGCATTTTTTGTAATCATGAAAAACGGATAAATATTGTTAACACTAGGCAAACGATCAATAAAATTTTGTTAACATTTATTTTCTTTATCACCATTTTTATTATGATCCTCGTTTGCGATAATTATGATCATCATTAGTATTATTTTTATTTTTATTACCAGCAGAAGCTCTTTTTAAAAATGACATCCCCTCCAATACAAATCCTATTATCTGGAGGTTACTCGCAAACGACCAACACACTTAATACCCAACATCTTGTGGAGCGTTGTGGCCCAGTGGATAAGTCTCCGAACTTTGAAACAGAGGGTAATGGCGTAATTTCCTTCAGCAAGAAATTTATCCACATTGCGCTGCACTCGACCCAGGTGAGGTGAATGGGTACCCGGTAGGATTTATTCCTTGAACGCTTTAGTATGGCGGCTTAGCTACAGCCGGGGTAATAATATGATACCAAGTATCAAAGCGCAGTTGAGTATATGCACATAGTAACTACGCAATATAAATGGACATTATTATTATTATTATCTTTAAACCATTTGCTTGGGCAGCATTTGCTCAGATAAAATAAAAATTAAGCATATGTTTGATCCGGGCGCCTATTCTTAAATCAATACATTCTTTGGCCACAACACACACATATATCATCGTTTGATAGTTTATCATTGCATGATATTCCGTTATCTTGCAAGAACAGCACCGTTCTTGTTACCAAAATGAATTAATTTCCCCGTTAATTTCATTTTCGGAAATACGAACCTTATTTAATTTTCGGATTAACGAACCTTATTTCGTTTTCGGACTAACGAACCTTCGGAATTACGAACCTCATTTCGTTTTGGTACTAACGAACTTTCGGAATTACGAACCTCATTTTACTTTCGGATTAACGAACCTTCGCAATTACGAACCTTCGGAATAACCGAACCTTCGGAATAACGAAGCTTCGGAATTAAGAATGTATGCGCAGAATTTCTTGGGGTGCTGGCTTTGGAAAACAATACACGCAGCACCCCCCCTCCCCGGGGGCCGTTTCATAAAGCTGTTCGTAAGATAAGAGCGACTTTAAGAATGACTGGTGAACCCTTCTTACGCACTAAACCATCTCCAATGAATATACCATTTACCACAAGAACGGATCACCAGTCGTTCTTAAAGTCGCTCTTAACTTACGAACAGCTTTATGAAACACCCACCCGGTCTCGGACACAGCACTGGTAAAAATATGCACGGATTCAAACTAATTACACTTGCTTATTTTGTTGGAGCAAGGCGCGGATCCAAGGGGGGGGGTGCCTTGCCGGCCCCCTTATTTTTGGCAACCATTTTTTTCCTTTTTAAGTTGAGAGTACGAAGGAGGTATTATACCCATGTTTCATTTACGGTCTCGTAACGGCCGGCCCGATCCCCGAAGGCCTACTCGCAGTGGCACCGCATTCTTTTGGTTTCCATGTACGCAAACCACACCCACAACTGCGCGCCCATCAATGAAAGACTTTCTCTTGCACATGGGTTTCCTGCTCTCCATCAACATGATCAACGGCCGAGGATTACCATATGCGATCAAGTAGGCAGAAAGACAATTAAAAAAAGTACTTAAAATGTCAAGTTTTCACACCCTAATATTAACAAATTTCGCGCTCTCAATAATTTGATAAATAATATAGCAGTTTCATGAATTCTTCATAATAAAAGTGTCCCTTTTTCCGAATGAAATATTAAGTTTTATCTCGCGCTTCGGAAGAGGAATAGGAAGGTAATCATTTTCATATCTGACAAAATATCCTAGCAATGTCCTATTGCTAGATCTAAATGATTTTTTTTTAAATCGGCTCGCACTTCGCGCTTGCATCTTCTGTCAAGTGCAATCTATATTGACTTTATAATTTTCCTATACACAGTGCTTGAAATAGTGCTTAAATCGACCCTTTTCTAAATCTCATAAAACATGCGCCCAAATGTTTATATAGATATGCAGATTGTTCTTTATTCAAAATGTGCTTAAATTATCCAGTTTCATATCAGAATATTGAAAATGTTCTTGTCGCGTTTCGCGCTCGCATTATTAATGTAGGAAGATACCTACCCAATTACTCATCATTGTCATGATATAAAACATGAATAGAGTGTCCCGTTTTTAGCTCTAATTAGATCTCATTTTTTTGGCTCGCACTTCACGCTAGCATTGATTGTGTTATATACCTATTTGTTCATGGTTATACAGTGCGTCCCAGAAAAAACGAAACCGAGATTTAGCGATCATTTATCATTACTTAATCATTAATAAAATAGACAAATGACCTACCAATTTAAAGCTTAGAATCTCTTCTTTCATCTGATATTACTTAAATTATTTCTTATTCACGCATGAGTGAGCAAATACAATTTGAAGAAAGGAAAAACTCATTTGGCGGGGGGCATCTGGGTTTCAAAAAGATAACCACATTTTTGAAAAGTTCAATATCTCCTCTTTAATTTGTTACCTAAATTACAGAAAATGGTCAAGAAAGAACAAAGTTCTGGTCATTTGAAATAAGGCTTGAATTTCAATAATTTCATAAAATGAAGAGGTTTTCCAGGCTGGCTTTCAAACTCACTCAACACTCCGTTTTGTTGACGATCAGCCATGCATTAAATCTTTTGTTCACCATACGAAAGCTTCTGTGGGAAACCGGTGAAAACACGTTTATCTCATGAAATTATGGAAATACAAGCCTTATTTCAAATGACCAGAACTTTGTTATTTCTTGACCATTTTCTGTAATTTAGGTTTTTTGTATCCTTTCTTTAAATTGTTTTTGCTCACTCATGCGTGAATAAGAAATAAGCTAAGTAATATCAGATGAAAGGGAGATTCGAAGCTTTCAATTGGTAGGTCATTTATCTATTCTATTTATGATTAAGTTATGATAAATGATCGATAAATCTCGGTTTCGTTTATTCTGGGACGCACTGTATAAAGTGCTTAGAATGTCAAATTTTGAGGTCAAAGATTTTCAGCTCGCGCTTCGCACTCGCATTACTTGATTGTTGAAATATGTATCGTTTTCATGGGTAACTGCAAACAGTCCTTAACAGGTTTCTTTTGAATCAGGCAGAACGTATATTATAAATTTCTGCTCGCTGCGATTCGCGCTCGCAGTAATTATTTAGTAGCATACACAACTTGTTCACGATCACAATCATTGCTCAGAATGTTCAATTTTCAGGACAAAATACATGAAATAAAAAAAATTGCTCACGCTTCGCGCTCGCACTATTTATTTAGGGCTCATTTATTTTGTAAGAATAAAGAAGTGGTTGTTACAGTATACCCCTACAAAGAAACAAACAAAAATCAACTTTGAGCGGCTGATCGGGGAAAATATGGGTAATTTTTTTTTCGCCTCCCTATTGGCGAAAGCTGGATCCACCCCTTGGAGCAATGATAGAAACCTTTCAGCTAAAAAAATCCCCCAAATATATATATATATATCATGAATGCGAAACAAATTCACGAGTAATGCAGTTTTTGCAATTCCAACAATTTGAGTGTTTATTCACTCTCCAAATTTTCGGTAGACATCTACCTTCTTCAGGGAAGATTCGTGAATTGTGACAAGTTTGAATGACAGTTGTTTTTATCAATAATGTGTACCAAATGCCCGGGGGTCACTTATACCCTTTTTACACAGGATTTTCTTAGCCCCGGACTATCGTTAACCCCGTACTATTTTTTTCCTTTCACACATGCCAAATTGTTATTGCTAACCCCGGATAAGGAATGCTTGCTTTTCCCACACGAAACTCGCTAACCCCGGACTAGTGGCATGAGTGGTATCTCATGCTTTAAATATATGTGTCGATCATTCGTAGTCATGGTAGTACAAGTACTTCACTCGTACACTTTTTACACACAGTACACTGTAAAAAATGAAGTGCTAATTTAGCACTTACAGTGCTTGTATAGTGACTGCACTACAAGTGTTGATTTTCTAGCTCAAATTTAAACTAGAAAACCAGCACTCGTAGTGCAGTCACTATACAAGCACTGTAAGTGCTAAATTAGCACATCATTTATACAGTGTAACATTTCCTAAACCCCGTACTATAGGTGGGGCAAAATTGCTATTTAGCCCCCACCTATAGTACGGGGTTGAGGTTAGCCCACTTTCGTTTTACACTAGCGATCTTAACCCCGTACTATCGCTCTTAGCACCGCAATTGCTGGGATAACCCTGCTTTTTGCAGGGCCAAATAATCCCATACTAAAGGTGGGGTTATCCCACTTTGCAAAAATGCTGTGTAAAAAGAAAGTGGGCTAAGCTCAACCCCGTACTATAGGTGGGGCTAAATGGCAATTTAGCCCCACCTATAGTACGGGGTTAAGGACATTTTAGCGTGTGTAAAAAGGGTATTACATTGGTGAAGCCAGCTCCAAATTTCGCACCAGATTCAATAACCACAAAAGCTCCAAAAACAATCAGCTCCAATCACCAAAAACAAAAAGGACTTTCCTGTGGCCGACCACACTGTAAAACATGAAGTGCTAATTTAGCACTTACAGTGCTTGTATAGTGACTGCACTACGAGTGCTGATTTTTTAGTTCAATTTAAACTAGAAAATCAGCTCTCGTAGTGCAGTCACTATACAAGCACTTTAAGTGCTAAAATAGCACTTCATTTTTTACAGTGCACTTCAACCTCCCTAATCACTCTGTCAAAGATATCAAAGTCTGCATCTTCGGCGGAGGATACAGGTCGGCAGAGAAACGGAAATGGGCTGAGCCGAGACATATCGTCAAAAGCAGCACGAAGTTGAAAACGGCCTCAACAAAGATCTGTCTTGGCTCAACGCATTCACATTCTACAGTGCGTCCCAAAATAAACGAAACCGAGATTTAGCGATCATTTATCATTACTTAATTATAAATAAAATAGACAAATGACCTACTAATTCAAAGCTTAGAATCTCCTCTTTCATCTGATATTACTTAGCTTATTTCTTATTCACGCATGAGTGAGCAAAAACAATTTGAAGAAAGGATACCAAAAACTCATTTGGCGAGGGGTATCTGGGTTTCAAAAAGAAAACCACATTTCTGAAAAGTTCAAAATCTCCTCTTTAATTTGGTACCTCAATTACAGAAAATGGTCAAGAAATAAAAAAGTTCTGGTCATTTGAAATAAGGCTTGTATTTCCATAATTTCATGAGATAAACGTGTTTTCACCGGTTTCCCACAGAAGCTTTCGCATAGTGAACTAAAGACTTATAGTAAATAGTGGTAGTAAAATACGAGCTGTGATTGGCTGGATTTGTACCACGTGACCTCCCTTCAAAAAGTTATATTGTACATATGTACAATATAACTTTCGATTTTTGGATGGCAAAATCCATGATGGGGGGCTTAGATTAAGGGATCTATTTACTATAATAAATAGTGAACGTTCTATCATACAATATTACTGGACTATATGAACTCCAAATATAAAATTATCCCTCGTGCAAGCCTATTTCACCTCGGCCTTCGGCCTCGGTGAAATAAACCTGCACTCGGGATGATTTTATATTTGTCGTACATATAATCCAGTATATTGTACAATAGATTGTACACTATTTATATAATATATAGCTGATCGTCAACAAAACGGAGTGTTGAGTGAGTTTGAAAGCCAGCCTGGAGAACCTCTTCATTTTATGAAATTATTGAAATTCAAACCTCATTTCAAATGACCAGAACTTTGTTATTTCTTGACCATTTTCTGTAATTTAGGTATCAAATTAAAGAGGAGATATTGAACTTTTCAAAAATGTGGTTTTCTTTTTGAAACCCAGATACCCCCCGCCAAATGAGTTTTTGATATCCTTTTTTCAAATTGTATTTGCTCACTCATGCGTGAATGAGAAATAATGTAAGTAATGTCAGATGAAAGAGGAGATTCTAAAACCCCTTTCATAAACCCCATTAAAATGAATTAGGCGGCTAATAGCAGCATAATTTGGTCGTAAAATTGGAGGAGGACAAGAGTTATCCGCATTACTCTGATGCTGCTATTATCCGCATAATAGCAGCATCGGGACAAGATTTTGAGTTTATGAACGCATTTCCAAATAATGCGGATAATTGCCATGGTGCGGTCCATAGAGATACGATCTTACGTATACGTAAGCTCCCGAAGGGAGCTAGAGAGGTAACTCTTTTCGCGCGTTTTTATTTCCCATAGGTTTTGTACACAGCCAATATGGCTGCCGGCGGACAATTTGAAGGGTGATTTTGGAGGGTCAATGTTTTATTCATAAAATGACGTCAAATTACGCAAAATACACTTCTATGATTGGCTAAGAAGCTAATGTTTTATTCATATCTATGAATTAAACACGTTTTTCCTTCCCACAATTCCCTACGAGATCTGTGCGAAGTGTTGTTCTTTTGGACTCTGCGAATTTCCAGTTTTTACAACGAAATAGCTCGACTAATCATCTGTTTATAGAATTGATGTTCGAAATCGTGATTTCGGAGTGAACTTCATTGGAGCAGAAAATCTTGGAGGGAATATCAATATTAATTTAATGACATTCCATAAGAATAAAAGTAAGTTAAGTTCATTTTCATGTTTTGATCTCACTTGCAATGGTGATGTGTTTGCCGGGTTCGGGGCCCATCCCGTATTACTTTACTACGTAAACCCCATTTCCATACACTCCCATTTCTTTTGCCTGAATTCCAAATAAATCATCTGTAAGTTAGTTAGTTTCTCCAAAAAATAGGCCTAACTTACCATTTGTCGTAGACCTTCATCGAAATGCTTCATGTAGGCAAAAAGTAAACCTGTATTTCAGTTTTATTGTCAATTATCAGGGGTAGATGTGGACTTGTTTCCGACCTCCTGTTTTAGTAACGACAAACTGTCGATTTTGGAGCGAGATCCGGCCTTGATATCGCCGGCACTAGCCGGCTAGCGAGATTGTCGATGTAGTCATGGGGTATGAAAATAGCGGGGACGGACTAGGCCCAAACTTCAAGCTTGAAAGTTGAAGTTTAGGCCTAGTCCGTCCACGCTATTTCATCTTCATATGAATAAGTATAATTCTCAGCAGCTTCTTTTATTCAGAAACTTTTTACTTCAGAGTAATCATGAATGAAATCCAATTGATTTAGTGTTAGGATTTGATTTTGAATGAAATGACTTAGACGTAAATCAAGTTTCTATTTGAACAGGATGCCCTGGGCCTGGCCTGGGGTGGTATTCTGAAAACGTTTTTATTACATAGATATTACTTCATTCAAATGTGATGTGATTCTTTAGTTATATACAGGACCAGCATTGACCAGGTCCTGATTCAGCTATACAGCTGGAGCAATATGTGGTTACATTCATTTTACTTTAATAAACATTCGGGTACCTGGTATGCATATGCCTCTGTGAAACTTCATGATAGAGAGAGAATGAAGTTTTTGGACCAGATAATTTAGTTTGGAATATTCATACTTCGATGATATGGGCAGCTGGATTTTTTAAAATATTGTTTAAGAAGAGTAGTTTTATTTATCTCTAATACTCTCAAACTAAAAAAATGTTTATTGCAGATCCAATAGGACGAAGATCTTAGCAGTTCACACCCGGTCAGAGGGACAAAATTGAGAACCATGCAGATCAGCTGCAAGTGTGAGTTACACTCTAATGAGGAACAGGACATCTGAATTGGAAAATTGCAAGGTATGCTTGTTGTTTTAATAATAATACAGGCTGTATCTAAGCTAAAAGTCTAAATCTAAATAAATAAATATTCCCTCTTCAGTTTGGGGGGAGGGGGGGTATGGCTAATTGAGCTGAATCAAGATAAGATATCATGTACAATTAAAGCTCCATTGATAGTTAATATTTGCTTGAATTCAGATTCACCAGTATTTCCATTTTCACCGACCATACCTTCTGTCTATGTACATGTACATAAAAACATGATATTAACAGTTATCATCTGATAAATATTTCAATTAATTTGGATTCTTTATTATCAAAACATACTGTAAATAGTTATATTGATATATCAATTTATCTGGATGTAGGACAAAAGTGACAAAAGTATTGAATAGAGTTTAAATCTTCTTAATAAAACTGGACTAGATGAGTAAAAATAATTTACATCAGCATCTCATTTTGTTCTTTCTCTATTTTTTACAATGCAGGTTTCCCACTGTCCAAGCTGTTTAAGTACTGGTATCACAAGTACCAAGATGGAAGATATATGAAGGCCAAGCTAATAAGTAGTTACTTCAAATTAATTTGAATAGATATATCAACAAAGCAGTGAATGTTCTTTAAACTGCACATCTGTAGAAAAGAGTTCAGGTTCATCAGCGGGCAATGACATTAAAGTATACAAAATTTCACACAAAATACAAGGAAGAAAAAAAAATTTTCCAATGGGCAAATGTATCACCTTTTATTAATATTTAATATTTCTACTAGTTCTTGAAAGTTTTTGTGAAATTAAATAATTTCCAGTTTAAAGGACTATTGTATACAAGACAAAAATTTATATTTTGAAATAAAAATCATGCGTAGATAAATGTTAATAAAGGTGATCAGAGGATTAAGAAATAATTTTAGTATCACTCCTGGACCTCATTCCATAAACAAGTTATTACTATTGTAATCTTGTCACTATGACAATTACCATGGTAACAGGGCTGAGCAAGAAATCAAGGTCTTTATGGTAGCTGCAATGGGCTTGGACAAAGTTACCATAATTGCAAGTCGTCATATAATGGCTCAATAATTATGTAGGGATATTAAATTGCATTTATTGTTATCTTACTCAAAGTTTTGAAATGGGTTTCCTCTGCAAAAAATATATAAATAGACTTTTAAAAATAGATTGAATTCTACCCACAATATCAAATTTTGTTAGTGATTCACTGACTTGGAAAGGCACTGTTTAGGGAGATTCTTGAATTATGCCCCCCCCCTTTTTTTATGTGGAGTGCTCTCACATTAGTAGAATATTTCTTGTCCGCAAATTTGGAAGGAATTTACCCTTTTTTTGAGTGACAAACTTGTGTGGAAAGAATAAACAGAATATTTCAGATTTTTATGCTCTTTTTATGAAACCTTGGATGCATCCCTCTTATTAATTATTAGGCTCATCAACATCTTTTGAGTGAAATTTTAATAAACATTGTATATTTTGACTTAAGTGTAGAAAATGTACTAAATCCTTTATTTTTTTAAAATCTAATTTAATGCTTGTAGACTCTAGTTGTTATGTTATTTTCAATGTTTCAGAAAATGGATTTCGTAATAAACATGTTAATTTTGAATTAAATTATCTGATCTTGGTCATTTTCATTTATTAATCACCAATTTGTGATGATATATTGCTACCAAAAAATTTTATGCACAAATGGCACAAGATGTTGCACCTTGTACTCAATTGTGATACTACTGTGACATCATGAGAGCAAACAGCAGTTAATCAAAATATTCTTCAAGAGAAATAAGGATAAGAGTGGGAAAGTATGTAAAATGACAGAATTATTTGCCTTTATGCATATATTTGTGTGTGTCAGTTTCTGAGAGAGAAAGAGAAAGAGAGAGAAGGGGCAGGAGATGGGGACAGTTAGAGAAAGTTGTTTGTTTTAGAAGAAGCAATCATGAGACCTTACTGTTCACGATGGGTATACGGGAGGGGAATTATTTCTACAAAATTTGGAACCTGTATATAAAATGTATTTTTCTTTCCATATAAAATTATACCAGATTCATTTCCAGTTGGAAATAAATATCCTATAGCCTATGATCGGTTTGCTCTCCTGCCTATAGATAATTTTGAGAATCCCCCTAAAATATTGTACCTAGGTCATGGTTATTGATATGATAATGACATAGAAGTCGCCATTTAAAATTAAGTGCTCCTGACTGCTATTCATAATAGGACCTATATTGGGGACTACAATAATTATGTAAAAGTATTTGATTTGTTCTTATTATTTTTTAAAATTATGAAATAAAGGTTCATTTTGTTTTCTGTTCCGTAATTAAAAATAAAAAGAAAAGATAGAAATATAAATGAAGAGTTTGGTTGCAAAAGGGGTTAGGTCCACTTTTTACCATTCTGAGAAAATCCATGTTTTTTATTCTCACCTATTGCATTACTCAACTAAATTGTCATGTACTAGCCTATCATGTGAACATAAAATTGGCCGGGTATAAAAGAAATCTACCTGTTTTCATTTTTTTTTTCTATATATTCTTTAAAACATCATTTTGGACCTAAACCCTTTTGCAACTATACTGAAATGAATCCAATCAATTTTGATTTAAAAAGTGATTTTTCTTTGCCACTTTTATTCACGTTTTCATGTGAATTTCAAATTTTCTTTGGTATCATCTTATAGAGCTACTAAACATCTATACATTGCGACAAAAAAAATCAAATTTGATGAAAAATGGACCTAACCCCTTTTGCAAGTGAGCTCTTCAAATAAGGGCTTCAGAAACATAAAGAGATGCCATCGTAATTACATTCAACCATTATTGTCAACCGAGGAACACTTATACGATTTAAGGGAAAAAAATATTATGGCAACATTTTCTTTGGGATCTTCTTCTGTAATAGTGAATGTAATTAGTAGAAAGAAAATTATATGAAAAGAGGGCAAATCAAGCTCAATTAAATTCCCTCCCATAAAGTTTCCAGTTATTGCTTTCGCAAAGATCCTGGCAACTTGCAGCTAAAATAAATCAAAGGTGCAGTAATAATCGTGACAGGCAAGAACAAATAGATCAATAAAAATAAGATTACATGTACTTAAGAATGAATGAGTGTAATGATGTCATAATCACAAACGATATTAAATCAGGTCGCGCATTATGCTAATTAGTGACCAAATGCTCATTTACATATTTTTACGCTATGCGCGAAGGACGTTTAATGACCACGCCTCCATTTCGCTGGTGTACCAAAGCAGTGGCGGTGTCCATAGGCTTGTACATGTAAAATGGGAGCAGTGTGCACTTTTGACCCTCCAAAATTTTCTTCAATTCTGACCGGATGCAGAAGCGGAGTTTCCACCCCCTGGTGCGGTCACAAGGTCACCCTTTTCCAACACAACCGCATCGGAGGGGGCGTGTCCAGTTGTCATGGCGATTATCCGCCTTTTTCAGGACAGGCGCTCGTAACAATAATGCGGCTTATTTTCGGAGTTTATGAACGCAATTTTTATTGAATTATCCGCATAAGGCGGCTAATTGGAGGATAGGTTTATGAAAAGGGTATAAGCTTTAAATTGGTAGGTCATTTGTCTATTTTATTTATGATTAAGTAATGATAAATGATCGCTAAATCTCGGTTTCGTTTTTTCTGGGACGCACTGTATAGATAATCATATATTTCTCCTCTTTGCCTTGATTCCTTAAAGGGGTGGTCCAGGCAAAATGTATTTATAGCTTAATAAATAGAGTAGAATTCATTGAGCAAAATGCCGAAATTTTGTCAAAATCGGACAACAAATAGCAAAGTTGTTGATTTTTTAACTTTAGTAATATTTTGTAAAAACAGTCATGAATATTCATTAGGTGGGCTGATGATGTCACTCTCCACTTGTTCTATTGTATCTTATTATATGAAATTAGGTTTATTCAATTTTTTCCTCCAAGAACTAGAAAAATTGGATTGACAACTGATTTAGTGCATTAGATATTTATTGCTGCAACTTATTTCATTATAAGAAAGAAAAATTATTCACACAAGCATGAAATAATGAAAAAAATGTGATTTTATGTAATAACATAAGAAAATGGAAAGTGGAGATGTGACATCATCAGCTCGCCTAATGAATATTCATGACGACTGTTTTCACAAAATATTGCTAAACTTTAAACTTCAATAACTTTATTATTTGTTATCCGATTTTGATGAAATTTTCAGCATTTTGCTCAGTGAGTTCTATTCTGTGTATTAAGATATAAATATTTTCAGCCTGGACCACCCCTTTAATTCAGCTATCATATTTATTATGATCTCTCTGTGCAATGTGTAGCGTGCGCGGTCTCATCTAGACACTCTTTATTATTACGAAATCTTTTTATTGTTACAAAACTTAAATCATACTCTTTTATTATTACGTAACTTACATGTACGTCATTAATGATCCTTTCAAAAGCGCGCAATATACATTCATAGCAGCATTTTGCGCACCTAGCACGGGCAGCAGTTCCCTAGTCCCGGCCGCTGAGATCGCGCACGCTTTAATAAAAAACAACTGTCATTCAAACTTGTCACAATTTACGAATCTTCCCTGAAGAAGGTAGGTGTCTACCAAAAGTTTGGAGAGTGAATAAAAGAACCTAATTTTCATTTTTCTTGATATTCATCTCTCAAGCATACCAATTCATGTCCTTTCAAAACAGTATTTTTTTTACCGATAGAAACCACTGTAAATAATCAAATGTTCGATATAGCTGAATTTAGGCTCTGTTTGTTAATTCTGTCTTGTCTCGATTCCCCCTTTGTAAATTCTGAGTATTGCTGCTGAAATTGTTTTATTGTATTTGTTTTTTGGTGGTCGGGCTTTGCTCTTCTGCCTATTCATCATAGACCAAGATGGGTCTTATTCATTTTGTACTTGTATATTATGTTCCAATTGCTGATACACGAGCACCACTTTCAAACATGAACACACCTTCACGCACACACACAATCACCTGCACCACTTGCACACTTGCCATGCTTGCAGTTGACCTCTCTCCAAACCTCCGGTACTTTACATTTTCACGCCCCCTGTCTGAATCACATACCTTTACCCCGGACGTTATTATTGAGAATTCGCAAGATAGCAAATATTACACTCCCCAAGAATTTAAAAACAAATTTAATAATACTTCAGACAATATTTCACTATTTCATGCAAACATACGAAGTATAAATAAGAACTTTGAATATTTAGTTAACCTCTTACACTAATTAAACAACTTTCTCTTTTCCATAATTGGCTTATCTGAAACATGGTTACATGAAAAATCCCCAGATCTTTTTAATCTACCTAATTATAATTTAATAAGGACAGACCGTAGAGAAAGAACAGGTGGTGGTGTTGCCTTTTATATTTCACATAATCTTAAATGCACAGTTCGTTCTGATGCAAAATTATCTCATGCATAGTCTTTGTTCATAGAGATCGAAAATACTAGCTCCAAAAACATTATCATAGGATTGGTTTATAGACCCCCTAATTCAAATACAGACCTCTTTCATGATGAATTAGAATTTTTTTTATAAAATAGGGGATGAAAACAAACATATTTTTCTACTCGGTGATTTTAATATTAACTTCTTGCCCTCAACCGATAATAATAATGCAACTAATTTCATGAAATTGATGTACTCATTTGGCTTCCTTTCTATCATTAATAAACCCACCAGAATTAATTTAAATTCATCAAATCAGATTGATAACATTTTTTCAAACATCCATAATAGCAAAGCTATCGGAGGGATCCTCTCTGTTCTGAAGTTTCGGACCACCTACCTATATTTTTAACTTGTAAATGTAAACTATCTTACCCCAAATCCAAAAAAGAATATTTTTATCGTAAAGAATCTAAACAAAATATAGAACTATTAAAGCAAGATTTATTTTCAGAAGATTGGGAAGACGTTTACGATGAAGTAAATCCCAATATTGCTTACAATCACTTTAATAATAAATTAAAACATTACTATGAAAAAATATCCCTTTAGGTAAAGCTAAAACCCAACGTAATAAACCCCCAAATCCTTGGATAACAAAAGGTCTACTGAAGTCAATACAGACACGCAATCATAGGCGGCGGAAGCGGGGGGGGGGGGTGGGACAGGGGGGACATGTCCCCCCCTAAATTTTAGGTTGATGACCTTTTTTTTTTTTTTTTTTTTTTTTTTTGCTTGTCAAAATTTTTTGGGGCGCTTGTCTAATTTTTTACATGTGTCCATGCCAAAATTTCAGGTGGACACCCCCTAAATTTTATGGCTTCCGCCGCCAATGCACGCAATCGACTCTATAAGTCCCATTTGCGCAATCCAAATGATAATTCCTTAAAAACATATAAAATATATCGTAATAAACTAACTAAATTGATTCGAATATCCCGAAAATTGCACTATACTAGCAAAATAAATAATGCCAATGGAAATACAAATATAACTTGAAAAAAATATTAAAGAAGTTTTGGGTACAAAATCTCACCCCACCTAATGATAACATTACTCTTAATGGATCTAAAATACTTCATCCCAGTCTTTATGCAAACTCATTCAATTCTTTTTTTACGAATATCGGACCCGAATTAGCAAATAAAATAAATACTCCCAATGCACATTTTACAGATTATCTGTCAGATCCAAATCAGGAGTCTCTTTTTCTAACCCCAACAAACCCTTCTGAAATTGTCAACATTTCCCGTACCCTTCACAGCACTAGATCTTCTGGGTCTGATGGCATCAGTATGTTTTTACTTTAGCAAATAATTCACCCTCTTGCTAGCCCCTTGGCTCACATATTTAATAACTCCTTATCTCAAGGCGTTTTCCCAGATTTATTTAAGATAGCTAAAGTCAATCCAATTCTTAAGAAAGACAATCCTAACGAAATAAGTAATTACCGTCCCATCTCTTTACTTCCAACAATATCAAAAATTCTAGAAAAAATAGTATACACAAGACTATACAAATTTATCAACAAACACAATATTCTAAATTCGAATCAATATGGTTTTAAGAAAAATTATTCAACAGACTCGGCATTACTTCAAATTTATGACAAAATAAGTAATGCCATAGCAAATAAAGAACACGTAATTGGTATTTTTTGTGATTCAAGTAAAGCATTTGATACTCTTAACCACGATATTTTACTCTCCAAACTCAATCATTATGGAATACGAGGCCAATCTCTCTCATGGTTCAAAGATTACTTGAATAATCGAAGGCAATATGTCACTTTTAATAATAACCACTCTGATTCTCTTTTAGCTCAATATGGTGTTCCCCAGAGTTCGATTTTAGGTCCTCTTTTAATTTTACTCTATATTAATGATATTATAAAAACTTCTATTTTTTCATTTGTCTTATTTGCTGACGATACTTTTCAGTATTTTATTCTCATCAAGACCTTAATTCATTAAACAATATAGTAAATCGTGAAATTTACAAGGTGTCTAGCTGGTTTAAGGCCAACAAACTTTCTTTAAATACAAAAAAGACACATTTTATGTACTTCAGACATCAATCTCATAATATCAACACACCGTTTTACATTAACATTGACGGTACGCCTTTAGAACAGAAAACCAATTCAAAATTTTTGGGTGTTATTATGGATGAATTTCTGTCTTGGAACCAACACATACACCATGTTACAATGTGCGTTTCAAAAAGTATTGGAATCATTTCAAAGTTAAAATTCCTCCTTCCTCATAAAACTTTATTCTTATTATACAATTCGTTAGTTCTTCCATATATATCATACTGCAATATCGTTTGGGCAAACTGTGGCTCTTCTAAACTAAACTCTATATTTAAACTACAAAAAAAGCTATTCGTATGTGTACAGGCTCACAGTACTTGGCTCGTAAAGGCCCATTGTTTCACAAACTCAAAACATTAAAAATCTTTGATATTAATAAGATTCAAATTGCTATATTTATGTTTGAGTATTTTAATAATCAACTTCCTCAGTCTTTTAATAATATGTTTAGATTCAACAGGTCTGTCCATTCCTACCCAACCCGCATATCTGGAAACCTCCACCTCACTAACCCCAAATTATTAATAACCCACAAATCCATTCGACATTACGGTCCCGATATTTGGATCAAGCTTCCAGACAATATCAAATCATGTTCAACAATCTAGTCCTTGAAAGCTAATATTAAACGTAACATTATTACATCTTACGCAGCCCCATCTTAGACTTAGTATCTCAACTGCTCTCTGCCGCACCTGCACAGCACCCACTTGATCAATGAAGAACTATTACGTACCTTTTATGAGGCCTCCATCATCATCAAGCCTAATCGCTCACGATGGCGGTCTCCTGCATTCATTTATAATCTTGTTTTGAAAAAATATATAACACTTCTTTTTTTGTTAATATTTATTTACAATATCTATACTATGCGGCTATTATTATTTTGTTATAATCATGTATTACCTTTGTAAATATTGTATATATGTATTTTGTAATTCTGATATTGATGTGAATGCAGAAAAAAATAAATAAAATAAAATCAATTGTTGGCTTTGCAAAAACTGCATTACTCGTGAATTTGTTTCGCATTTCTGATGTCTTATTATTGCCAATACGTGGAAAACCAAGATGCTCGTATATTTCTATATATGTATACATATATAATGAAACAAACCATGAAATGACGTTGCCAATAGCATGGGAGATGAACTTTTTGAGATTCAAAGGCTCGCCCTCCTTCAATTCAAACGTTTGCACCAACAACCTTGCCTCCTCGATGATTTTATTTTCCATGCTTCTCTGACCAACTCCCAAATTCCTAAAGGCGCTGTGTCCAAACTTGCGAGTTTTCTTCCATCCATCTCCCGTAGGCCAAATAAAGCTACCTTGCAGTTGAAAAGAATCACATGAAATGGATTTTAATAACAAAAGTGAAATTAAAGGCGAGGAGTCATGGCCGAGTGATCGAATTAAGGCGATCGACTACTACACTGTTGAAATCCGAGGTTCGCGGTTTCTCGAATGGCCCTTGAGCAATGCATTTTATTTACAGTGCTCTTGTGAAAAAATGCATTAAACATTATTGATACCAACGTGTATCACCTTAAATCAATTGACCAGCAAAGCCCAGGATAGAGGAGGCATAAACTTGCTTTGTCATATGTACAATATTTTTTTTGGTTTCTTGTCATTTCGAGGGTGCTGATTACAAATCTGAATGATGCCACGGGTGTAACCTTGAGCATTTTCCGCAAATCGGCAAAATCCAATATGGCCGCCAAAATATGCAAATTACCAATGAAAATCATAAAATTGCCCGCACATTGGTAATAAAATGCATGAAATTGTGTGGCAGGAGTGAAGTACTCGCTGAAAAAAATAGTTTTTAAAAAATATTTATTTTCTGGATATTCAAAATGGCTGCCATAGGCCCCTGTATTCTCATTAAGTACAATATGAATAGAGAAAACTAATTTTCACAAAAATAAGCACTAAACTGCAAGAAATTGTGATCTATGAACGAAGTTCTGTATGCAAATCATCATTACTAACAAGACATATCATTTATTATATCATGTACGGGAACACTGCTGTATTTTGATATTTAAAATAGCTGCCACTGGCCCAAATAGTATTAAGTGCAATGGCAATGGGGGCCAAAAAATTCACAAGAGAAAGCACTAAAATGCATATTATTAAGATAAATGAGTGGAATACTGACTAAAAACAGAATAGTTAAGGAAATATATTATTTTATATGCCATGTATGTGATAAATGTTGTATTCTTATATTCAAAATGGCCGCCAAAGTCCATAACAGTATGACGTACAATAAGAAAGAGGACCAAAGAAATTACCAGGGTGAGCACTAAAATGCATATTTATGTGATAAAGTAATGGGATACTCTCTAAAAAACATAATGAATACTCGTAGTATATGTAAATGGAGTAGATCTCCAACGAAATAAAGTTTGTGTTAAATACTGTATTTTGACTTTTAAAATGGCCGCCATAGACATTGACTATATGATTATGTATAATGCGAACTGGGAAACTAATATTCGCAGGAGTTAGTACCATTAATGCACGTAATAGTGATCCATGAGTAAAATATTGTCTGAAAACATAACTTCTAACAAGATATATCATTTATTCTGCTAGTTAGGTGACAAATAATGTATTTCAAATGTCAAAATGGCTATACTACAGGCCCTTACGTTATTATGTACCATGTGAAGTTGAACAATGATTTCAGCAGATTTCGGCTTTGCTTGACTAAAGGGTGTTTTATGAGTGAAATTTTGTCTGAAAACATAATTTATAACAAAATATATCATATCTTATGTAAGTTAGGTGATAAATACTGTATTTCAACTTTCAAAATGGCCGTGTCATATGCCCTTTTGTGAAAATTATCGGTTCACATTCATATTGACGATAAGGGCCTATGATGGCTATTTTCAATTTCAAAATGCAGCATTTATCAACTTAATTACACAAGATATGATATATCTCGGTAGAAACCATGGTTTTAGACAATATTTCACCCTTACATCACAATTACATGCAGTATTTATTGTCAAGCAAAGCCAAATTCTGTCAAAATTATATGTCCCAACTTCCAATGTACATAAGACTTTTAGGACCTGTCGGGCAGCCATCTTGGATTTCAAAGTACAGCATTTATTACCTCTATGACCAATAATTTATGTGATGTATGTAGTTAGAAATCATGTTTAAGACTCGTACATCACAGTTACATGTATATGCATTTTATGATTCTCACTCTTGTGAAAATTAGTTTCCCTATACGCAGTTAGTGAGGGCTTGTAGCGGCTATATTGAATGTCAAAATACACGATTTATCACCTAAATGGCAGAAGAAATGCTATAATTCCTTAAAAATATGTTTTCAAACAATATTTTACTCATACAACAGGATTATATGGATTTCATAGTCAAGCAACCCCAAATTCTTACAAAATTGTATGTCCCCATTTACATTCTAGATAATACTGTTAAGGCCTTTATGGGCCATTTTGAATTTCACAATACAGCATTTATCTCATACATGACAAAAAAAACTGATATGTCTCACTAGAAAACATTTTCAGACAATATTTTACTTGTAGATACAATTACATGCATTCTATGTTTCTTACTCGTGTGAAAATTAGTTTCTCCATTTGCATTGTACATAATAAATATAGGGCCTATGGCGGCCATTTTGAATGTCAAAATACAGCATTTATCACATACATGGCATATTGAATAATATATTTCGTTAACAATTATGTTTTAAGTCAGTTTTCCACTCGTTTATCTTAATAATATGCACTTTACTGCTCTTTTATGGCCCCCATTGTCAAACACGTACTGTTTGAGCCATGCAGGAGCGGCTAATTTGAATATGAAAATACAGCGATTCCCCCATACATGACATAATAAATGATATATCTCGTTAGAAATGGTGACTTGCATATTGTATTTCGTTCATATATCACGATTTCTTGCAGTTTGGTGCTCAGTTTTGGTGAAAATTTGTTTTCCCTATTCATATTTTACATTATAGAGTACACAGAGGCCTATGGCGGCCATTTTGAATATCCAGAACCAAAAAAATATTTTTTCAGAGTGTATTTCACTCCTGCCACAAAATTTCATGCATTTTATTACTAATGTGCGGGTAGTTTTGTGATTTTCATGGGTAAGTCAAATATTTTGGCGGCCATATTGGACTTTGCCAATTTGGAGAAAATGCTCAAGATTACACGAGTGGCATCATTCAGATTCGTAATCAGTACCCTCGAATTGACAAGAAACCATCAAAAAATATTGTATATATGAAAAAACAAGGTTTAGTCAATTTCCTATGGGGCCTATCCTGGACTATAAGCACAGAGGTGCTAAAAGCAATAGCAGCCTGGTGAAGCAGTATCATAGCGATATAATAAAGTTGTAGTATACAGTGGCGTAGCTACGGGGGGGGGGGGCTGGGGGCACGTGCCCCCTGAGATTTGGGGTGCCCCCCTGAACAAATTGGCAGAGCAAAACCAAAAAGAAAAAAGGGAGAAAGAAGAAAAGAAAAAAAAGGAAAAGAAGAAAAAAGACAGAAGAAAAAAGAAGCGGAAAATAAGAGGAGGAAGACGAGTGATTGAAATAATGTGAGGGGAAGACTTGCAAAGAAAACATCTTTCATGTTACTATATAAAGTTTTTGCTTGCGCTCCGCGCCAGAAGTGCCTGTTCGATGAGATTCATATCTTGCTCAATAGGCTGATATGGAGCAAGATTTGAAGTCAATATACAAAAATATTTTAGCTCGAACATCGAGCTTTCACTATTTTTTTTCATTTACAAATTTAAGTGCTCTGTAAAATGTCCGTTTTACGGTCTACACATCAGCATTTTTAGCTCTTGCTGCGTGGTCACATTGTTTGATTTGCCAAGTTCCTATTGTCTACGTGTATTCCATAATGTTCCATTAAACAAATGTATTCAGAATGCCCAGATTGTAGGATTTAATCTAGAACATGCGCGATAGCCTGCATGCCCTTTATTTAAATTGTATTTAAATTATCCAGTTTCACATCAGAATATCAATAATTGCCTGCTCACGCTTCACGGTCGCATTATTAGGGCCTAATGATATCCAATTAACTATATCCTATTTATGATTTAAAAAATATGAATAGAGTGTCCCGCTTTTAGGTCTAAAATCTCAATTTTCTTCCTCTCGAGCTTCGCGCTCGCATCAATTGTTTAGCTACATACCTATCCCATTTATTAACACAAAAAGTGCGTAGGATGGCCATTTTTTTTAGGTCCGAATGTTTAAAAAGTTCGCTCGCGCTTCGCGCTCTCATTATTGATTTACATACCATCTTCGTGGATAACTATAAGCAGTCCTTAATAGGTCCCTTTTCGATAATGCTAGAACAGTTAATCAAAAATTCTGCTCGCGCTTGGCGTTTGCAGTAACCATCTAGTTACATAACATTGCCCAGAATATTAAATTTTCAGGACAAAAAAAATGAAAGTAAAAAAAATAAAAAATCGCTCGCGCTCGCACTTTTTATAAGGCTTATGAAATTATTTCAGTTTTATAAGAATAAACTGAAGTGACCGATCGGGTAGAATATAGGTGAAGATAATTTCGAGCCCCATCCCCTATTGGCGAAAGTCGGATCCACCCTTGTGACACATTCACACACACAACGGAAAAAGTTGTGCCCCCCTGAAAAAGCAAGGACCCCAGTGCCCCCCCCCGAAAAAAAAATCCTAGCTACGCCACTGGTAGTATAGCATACAGGTACATGACTATAATAATTATAATCTCCTAAAGTGTTTAGTGAACAATCCTTTCTTTATTGATTCTTGTGAATATCTGCATCGAAAATATTTTGCGCATACTCTTTGGAGAAGAAAAAGAGGAGAGATGGGAAATGGGCTGCTATAAACCAACATGTTCACAACAGATAACTAGCAAATATTTTTTACTCTAGATGTATTTCTGTTTTCATTGTAGTAACAGAGATAGATATAAAAAAGGGGATCGAGAGGGTCAATATAATTGTTATGGGTCAACATAATAATTATTATTACAGATCTGTGACAAGTGACTCTTACCTCGTTGACCCAACGCTGCACCTAAGATTGGAGGGATCATTCGATCCGAAAAGTCTTCTGCCTTTTCAACAAATGCTTCTCTTAATGTTTCCAAATCGTTCACCACAACTACGTCCATTACAGGCCCGATCCGAAGCCGAAATGTGCCGCCAATCTCATCGGTCCATTTCGCAAAAATATCCCGCATGTCATCCTTGAAAGCAAACAGGTTCCCCCAAAACGGGAGCCCCGGTGGGAATGGTAGGAGTTGATTAAAATTTGGCCGTGGAGTTCTCTTCTTAAATGATCCATGGGAAACAAGTAGACGAACGAGGAGGAATATTGTCACAAAGATGATGTATTCTCGACAGCAAATCTCATTAAATCCAAAGAAGTCTGCCATATCTGATACCATTTTTCCTTTGGTAGGCCCTATTACCCTCAAGAAGTTATAAGCCAGCAGGCACGTACCTGATACAAAAGAACTAAAAACTTTAGTCAAGGCGACAATTTTTAGGTCCTGTATGGCGCATCATGATAGGCATTGTGTTATGGGACTGCTTTCGTAAGCTCCCTTGAAACGGATGGAAGACTCCTTTATACCCTGCAATTGACTACAAACTGTGTTTTGAACATGTTGAAAGGTTATTGTTATCATGATGTGGGCGGTAACGTAGTCGTTTTAATCAACGACTCTGAAGGCCGTTGCTTCTCTAGCTGGCCTTCTATTTCTGTTTGAATGCACGGTTATCATGAATTAGAATTCTGTTGACAATTCCATATCGCGCTTGCACCTTGGTGTTGGGCATGAGAGCAAGGGCGGAAATCTGTCTCCAAAGGTATGGGGTACCAGGGGCTGGAAAATTTGACAAGGAAAAAAAAAGTTATCACCCAATAAGTAAGGTCACCCCCTCCCAAATACATGTTTTGTTTCAATTTGTTTCTTTCCATCACATAAAAGACCGAAAATAGTAGGGGGGGGGGGGCATTTGATATTGTGTCCCCCCTAATATTTTGGGTAGAGGGACGCGTCCCCTCTGTCCCCCTGGGATTTCCGCCTATGCATGAGAGGCTACAAGACGCAAGCTACAGCAGTCACGAAGGTCCGTACGAACAATGCATTTGTACGAATCTCTGATCGTAGACATTCGTACGATTTGGATATACCATGAAGGGTCAACGGTGACTACAATCGAAACCGTCAGGACGACGTAGCCTTTGGCACTGTGAATGTTGCATATATAAACTGCAGATTCTGAACTGAAAGATACCGCTAGAGCCCACTCCCATTCGATAAGATTATTGAACTGTTGAAAAAGAAATAAAAAAGATAAAATCTTGTAAACACTTTTTCCCGGGCCATGAAGGATGTAATTAAAATGAGACCGTCATAAATATTTTATTAAGATTAATTTCATGCAAAATTTATAACCTGTGTAAATATTTTGACCTGTCATCTGTTTGGTATAAAACGATAGAACTGGGCAGGTATTCAATTCAATGTATTGTTGACTCTAAATTAGTTTACATTTTAGTTTGCTAAGCAAAATGCTTATACTCGTATTACACCTTGCTTTATTTTTCATGCATGTATTTGTTCGCTATATTATCATTTTCTTGAATCGATTGATTGATTGAATGGTTTATTTATTTAAAATATTCACTGAAAATAGCAGCCAATGGCTGAATTACATTCAATTTACTAATGGTATATACAGACATATAAAAAATATGCAACTTGGAATGAAATAGGCAAATATCAAATGAAATTATTCTACAAAATAATTATACATAAATATGAAAGTAATGGAAATATCCAGCAAATGAGAAGAAAGCCTCAGAGGTAGAATAAAGAACATGTAGTGAGAACATGTTAGAACGAAAGACAGAATGAAATAAGAGCAAGAGAGGGAGACAGGAACAAAGTTAAAGAGATTGGGTATTTAACAAAGATGGAGAAAAAAAATTCTCGGAAATAGCAATTATAATGCATCAAATGGAAAACTAAGGAAATAAAAAAAATATATTGGATACATGTTTCTAAGTCAGTATAACTAAAGGAATTCAGAACAGTTCAACAATTGCAGAAAATGACATCTTGAATAACATCATTTAGCATTGTTTTGACATTCAAAATTCAATGACATTTGACATTCATTATGCTGCATGTACTGTAGAGCGCTTAGAGACTTCTGATAAAGTAAGTATTAAGCGCTATATAGGCAAGTATAGTTATTATTCAAGTACTGTTTATGTTGGAAATACGTATGAAATTATCCAGGTAGGTATAATAAGTCATAATGAATAAAGTCATGATCACACAAACATATCAAAATATCTCGGCAGACAAGTCAATCCACAATATTCTAATGGTTTAATCGGCTCTTACACTGTGAAAAATATTGGGGCAGTATGATGTGCATATTATAGATGCCATGGCATACATTTTTCTTCCTTTTTTAACTAAGCATGTTTACAAACGATAATTAAGCATCACCTTTTGTGATGATGTTGGACGTTTAAAGGTATGCAGTGAAAAGTACAAAACAAATGGGGGAGAGGGAGGTATTTCTCAGAGTATGTAATGAGACGGACAATCAGATTACAGATGCTTTAACAAGCAATGTCCATAAAACCCAACTATAGGCATGCACTTTATTTGAGCATGGAAATCGCCCTAATGAAAACCAATTGTGCAGATGAGAAACCAGGCAGAATTATATTTATTTACATTGTACACTTCCCCACTATAGTCAATAATTGATAAGTTCAATATACAAAAACTGCATATTCTTTATATTTGGTTTATTTGAATATTTATCATTTGTATTTTCTGATGTTATATTTTATTTATTGTAATTATTGCTTCTTACTTTTGTTGGAAAAATTGAATTAATGAATGAACTGTTTTATGCGGATGATAAACAACTGTATGTTACCCTTAAAAGTGTAAGGATTCTGACCTCACTGCTGAAATTACACAATGTATTCAAGAGATTAAAGAATGGTCACAGACGAATAGCCTCAAACTAAACGGTGAAAAAACAGAGCTTTTACACATTTCCTCACGTTTTCGAGAAACAGAATCAATCCAGATATTAAAACTTGGTGGAATGGACATACGCGCAAGTACTTTTTGTAGAAATCTAGGAGTTATATTTGATGATAAATTGACATTCGATGAATTTATATCCCAAAAATGTCGCTGTGCATCATATGCCTTATACAAAATTTGTAAACTTCGTGAATTCTTGGACAAACCCACCACTGAAAAATTGGTACATGTTTTTATTTCATGTAATTTCTGCAATAGTCTCCTTTCAGGATTACCTCTTAAACAAATTAAAAAATTGGAAACCATTCAAAATTCAGCTGCGAGATTAGTAACACGAACCCGCAAGTATGAAGCAATTACTCCAGTTCCTTCTCAGAGAATTACATTGGCTCTCTGTCCGTTCCCGGATTGTATTCAAGCTTCTAGTTTTTGCACACAACTGTTTTTATAAAATTGCCCCGTCCTATTTACTCGATTTAGTATCATGTCAACAACCATCCCGAAATCTTAGATCAAGCAAAAAAAATAATTATTCATTGTTCCCTCTGTCTTTACAAAGTCATATGGTGAGCGTGCTTTTACTCATGCATCTGCTGTCCTCTGGAATGCTTTACCTAATTTAATGAGATATCAAAGTAATTTATGTAGGTTCAGGAGATCCCTTAAAACATATCTATTCAATGCATAAAATACCAACTTTGAACTAATGGTCCAATATAAATATCTTGAATACTTTATTCTTACCTTACACTATTTCTTCGTTAAGCGCATATGGACATGCTATGCTATGTGTGATGCGCTATACAAGAATTGAGCATTATTATTATTATTATCATTAACATCCATGCTATTTCTAATTTGAATAACGGTAGAAACTACGAAAAGTAAAGCTGAATATCATCAAAACACATCCATTATTTCTCTTGTTCGTGTTTTCATGGTTATTGAGGGACAATCATTATTCAATCTCATAAAAAGATTGAATTGAAGAGTGTTAAACTCAAGAATCATCATATAGTTTATCGTAATTAAGTAAACCTAATAGACCCAAAGATAAATGTGTGGTTTGTTGACTAGAGTGAAACATACACAAACTATATTTAAAGTCACTTTTTGCCAAGGGTCAAACACGTGGACATGAACACTAAATTTCAAATTTGCATACAGCAAACAACATTTAAAATACTTCATGGGTTTTCATTCATAATGAATTTGATAGTTATCAAGTTTTCCAACCATCAATCAGGCAGACCAACTAACGTTGTCTGAAACAAACGTGAAAATATGTGACTTTACATATATATCAAAATGACAGGTCGACTTGAAAGGAAGAATGTTTTAAGTTTAATCTGAAACAGACTGAGTAGAACACTTCTCCTGATCTAGTCGAAGGCTTTTGTCAGGTCCATGAAGAGAATGTACGTTGACTTCTGCTGTTCTCGACACTTTTTGTGCGGGTACGTGGCATAGAGAGAAAATCGTGTCCAATGTTGAAAGACCTGCCCTGAAATCACAACTGCCACTCGGGTACACGGATGGTGTTCCCAGATTGAAGTAGCGAGCAGAGACCAGAAGTCACCAGAGTCAGCAAGTATGCGGATCTGTGTGTAGAAGAGTGGGAGAAAAAAAAGAAATGGTTTAAATAATCAAATCAAAGCATGAATTTTATTATCTTGATGATTGATGACGTGCGGTGGCATGTAATTCCCGGTAAACAACAAATAGGTTTAGACACCTGAAAAATCCCACTCAGAAAACTTGTGCTCTACCTCAAGTGATTTTTGTGTAGGCTCCACTCCACTTCACTACCATACATGTACGTCACACCTACCCGGGTAGGTGTGCAGCGTAGTGTAGGCTATAGCGATAGTGAAGAGGAGTGGAGACTACACGAACATCACTTGAGGTACGGTGCTCTCTGTGTCATTACAAAGAGTGCATACATTGTTGAGGGCATTACGCGTACGTATGCATCAGCACTCTAATGGAAAGAAACACCAGACTCTAATTTTGGCCAAGAATCAGCATGATCAGGGTAACCATTGCTGAAAATTTGTCTGGCTTCATGACATCGGCATTATGGTGATATAATTCTGTGTATCTGGATCTAGATGTATACGATGCAGGGCCCTCCTGGGCATAACACGCATCTGGTACTAGACCTGTGTATAATAAAATCTTCAACATTCGGCCTTATCGTGAAATTTGTCACCTCTCTTCTGGTGTGTGTGCACTCGTTGTGTATAAAGTCAATGGGAGTGGAATAAGCCACCGCCGTTGACGAAATAAACGGCATTGAATGGACTGGTGACATAAACTACGATAATGCCAAACATTCCTCTGAAACAGCAGATTTTCAGCCATGGTCCATGCCAGTGCTCCTAAATAATTTAATCGCCTGAGTCCTGACCAGTTTATTTAGAAATCTGAAGAAAAAATCTGCTGGAATTGTGCAAACTGACATTATTTCTAAAATAAAGACTTTTCATTTTAATAGTAGTCATGCCAAAATTAATGATTCTAAAATTATATCAGATCTGTATCTGTCATCTGACCTGAATGCATCGTTTCCAAACATGCTTACCTTGACTTTTGACTGGATCAAACAGCGTAACCTGCAACATGCATCGGCAGCAAGTGAATGGAACCGTACCGGTACAGATTTGTCAATAGTAGAGCGACACAACGAAGACTGTCGAGTGGACAAAATCGGTCTTTCCATTTCACAATTCAATAAAAAAAGGGGCAAAGTAAGACAGTTCTGGTTCCCTTATAGTCTGAAGTTGTCGAAAACAGAAATCGGATATCACAATACATGAAGAAAACGGTAAATTCGAAGAAAAATAGAGACCAGAAAGGTGTGTCAGTGTATTATGCACAGAGAGATAAGGTGCGAGTCGATCATGTGACGTCATTATTCTCGACTGTTTTCGACCGCGTGATTGTCTGTCTTGGGGCGGCTGGGGGGCTGAGAAGGGTCTCTATTAATTTCATTTCGTGAATTCCACCACATCTGTAAGACTTTTTAGTGACATATTTGTGTATAAAAAGACAAGACCTTTCCATTCATATATAATTTGTCTATAATCATCACTTTCATGAATTTTCTTTGTGTGTATACTTTAAGGCGTGCCAGGACGACACGAGCAAAGAATTTCACTATTATACTGTGCCTTGGTAGTTGTCATATTGGCTGCGGTGCCCTTTGTTCTTATATAATGTTGGCCCCGCGCATGTCTGAGCGGACAGGACCCCTCTCCAAACTTGGGCACAGGTGCTCGTGCAGATGCCCCAGAAGTATTATCTGACGGGATGCAATCTCTTCAAGATGCTTTCCCTCATGAGAGACGATTAATTGATTTACTGAGCTCTAGTTGGCAGGTCATCAAGCTTATGCATCTACGACTAAAAGACTGGGTGGGGTGCGTCTAAACCAGTGGTTGCTGACACGTTCTGGACTGCGTATAGCTCTAGGTATTGTTCCACCCAGTGATGATATCACACGTCTTGGACTCTGAAGGTGCTGTCTTGGTTGTGGTGGAACCGGTAGCTGATTATTTTGATGCTGCCCTACATGCCCCTTGTATACCCAGTGTTTGCGGCTGCCTCGGTACTGTTGCACATTATAGCCAGTAGTCGTTTGCATAGCAGCGAGTTGTCAGCAGGGCCTCGTTGTGAGTAGCTTTAACTGCGTCACTTGTGCTATTTGAAGGATTCTGCTTGTATTTCAGCTGGGCTTCCAGCTTCATTTACTTGTTACATCTCCTTCAAGTGAGCTTCATACCAGTCCGCAGTCCGATCGATGTTTGTTTTCTTTCCAAAAGTAAACGGCACCACTTGCTAGTAAAGTCGGTTGTAACGGGGGTGGAGGAAGCCAATTTCATGTTGAGTGAGTCTTGGAAGAGGGAAGACTTTACCGGATCTTTGGGAAAGCAGGTGTTAATAAGTGATTTGGTTATTGCACAGTGTGTTTTCTTAGTCATGAGTCTCACCTTACTAACGATTAGGGAATGGTTTGTACCACAATCAGCTCCAACAAAATGCCACCGGAAACTGGCCCGGAGAGTATCCTTAAAGGAAAATACAATATGTTGGAAACATTGGCGTCCACGATTAAACGTGTCTTTGTTACGTATCCTTTTATATCCAATTATTACCATCACTTTCGTTCTGTGTTTCTGTCAATTTGTACATTCATTGATCTGTCAAAGTCTTCCTGCGCCGTAAAGAATCTCTGCCGAGATAAATCAGGATTGACAAACCGATGGCAGCCAGAAGAACCCCCGCGATGCGGAAAGTAACCCGGTATGAACCGAATAGATCATACAGGAAACCTGAGAGTAGAGAAGAAAAATAACCCATGGAGATCATGTGATAACTATATTCGCCAAATTAAACTAATCAATAAACGTCAATGATGCAAAAGACACTATCATGATAACGACACACCCGTGTGAATAAACCCATAACCAATAAATAAGATGTCATGAACACTTAATAATCATACATGGCTAGAAAGAATATCTTCTCTTAAATGATTTGATAGCGTAATTATTTATGTTGTATGTCTGCACGCTTGGATAGACAGTAGGTATTCTTTGCAGTGATGTAAATTTTGATTTAAGGCAAAGTAACGCGTGACTGCAATGAATGAACCCCAGATGGCAATGATGTCATAATACTCCATGAGTTAGTAAACACATTTGCAAATCACTTTTAAATGAAATTAACTTGAGAATTTATAATAAAAATTGTTATCAAATAATTATAATACATGCATTTTAATGCAACCCTTGTAGGATTATAACATAATTGACATCTCGATTCATTGATTGCAGTCATGCCCTACTTTGAATACCTCCTGATCATCCAAGCGCTAACACATAATATATAAATATGGTATCAAATTATTTGGAACTCTTTCAGGACATATATAATAATTATGCGTCCATGACGTATTTGTTCCCTAAATTTGGGATTCGTGAGGTGGCATTTTTTTTAACTCACACTGTTAAATGCAAAAAAGAAATGATATCCCACCTCTAAACAGGTGGTGCGCCTCTGACAGTTTCGCCTGCATTACGCGATTCAATAAAGCAGCAGTGCTGAGTTTGAAAACGAGTTTGAAATAATATTAAAAAAACATTCATATGATAATAAAATACTGTATTCATTTACCCTAAATGACCTGAGACATTGACTATGTGACCTAAGACTCGTGCAAAACAATAAATGATACTTGATTATCCTTTCGTCATTGTTTCATGAACTAGATCCATACAACTTTCAAAGTCATGATGAAAGATGATGCAAATCCATATTTGCTGCTCTATCCTTTTAATTGTTAAACGCCAAACAGGGTAGCAGCAACTTCCATCTTTTAACGTCCTTTGTTCTGACTCAGACGGGGCTGGAACCCCGGCCTCCCGGTTGTGAGACGGATGCTGTACCAACTGAGCAAACACACCGGTGCGATGGCAATATGATGGCAATACAACAATAACCCAGCATGCCAAAGTTAATTGACCTTAAATGATTTTGACCTTGGTCATGTTACCTGAAACTCAAGCAGGCAAGATGTTAAATGATATTTGATTACTCTTATGTCTAGATTTTATGAACAAATCTGTAAACCTTCACGGTAATGCAATCCATGCAACAATCCCCCCCAAACATGTCAAACGTTTGTTCGTTTTTGTCTTAATGACGTTTGACCTTGATCATGTGTCCTAAAATCAGGCAAGACGTTCAGTGATACACCCTCACCGTTATGTCCAATTTTCATAAATTAGAACCACAATCATTCAAAGTTATGATTGCAATGCAACAATTACCCCAACAGGACCAAAGTTCGTTGACCCTAAACGACCTCAGGCAGGATATTTAGTGATACACTTTTACCCTTATGTCCAAGTTTCATGAACTAGATCCATAAATTTTTAAAGATATGACGAAATTTCAAAACATTTAACCTTGGGTATCATGATTTAAATGTTGATTCCCCTAACATCGTCGAAGTCCATTGATCCCAAATGACCTTTGACCTTAGTCATTTGACCTGGGGTGGTATTCTGAGATCCATTTTATCTCAGATAAAATAAAATATTTTATCGCCGTTAAAATCAGTGAGATAAAATACCCTTAAAATCTCTCCGAATTGGTATTCTGAGAACCATTTTATCTTCATTTTATCTCTGTAAGACACACCTATTTTTTAATCAGTGTCCAATTAGAAACACGCTTTTATAGCTCTCTCATATCACTCAACCAATTGAAATCCATTCCGCCAGGAGGTGTGGCAAAGGGGCCAGATTGCGTCAATTTATTGACTTCAAATACGCTTGCACTATACGCTTGTGCGTCTTTACGGAGATTTCTTTTTAACAAAAATGACAATACTCTCATCTTTTTTCGAAGTCTATATCGCATCTTTTCAAACATCATTTCAAAGACAATATTAGTAAAGAAAAGTCTTATGAAATACTCTCTGATTGTACTGGAACAAAGTTAAGGTGTTATTCTCAATAAGTATATAATTTTTCTTCATTTTCATGTCACCATTTGGGTTAATTCACCAAGAAATACTGGTGAAATCAACGTCGCAGAGATATAATATATAAGTATATAATTTTTCTTCATATTCATGTCACCATTTGGGTTAATTCACCAAGAAATACTGGTGAAATCAACGTCGCAGAGATAAAATACCCTCTATCCTCTTTTAAGTTTATTTTATTTTTTCTCCAAAGTAACATGGGCGCAAGCACATCATCTGCGTTGCAATGGCCAGATGCGCGATGGGTATGTGTACGCAGGCATTGTTCTGTTGCGTATCATCTGTAGATACGCAAGATAAAATTTATACGCAAGATAAAATCTAAAATTTTATCTGAGAGATAAAATCTCATCTCAGAATACCAATTTCATTTTAAGAGATAAAATAAAATATTTTAAAGATAAAATGACCTCAGAATACCACCCCTGAAACTCAGGGAGGATGTTTAGTATTGCTGGATTATCCTTACGTCGAAGTTTCATGTACTAGGTTTATATACTTTCTAATGTATGATTACATTTCAACAACTTAATCTTGGTTAAGTTTTCATGTTGACGACGCCGCCGTCGTCGGAAAAGCGGCGCCTGTAGATCTCGTTCTGCTATGCAGGCGAGACAAAAAGTGAATGAAGTCTAGGATGTCCATAATCACTCATGCTACATTTAAAGGAAATTGACTTCGCCAAAGAGCTCAAAGATTTACATAATGCCATGAACGTCATCATGTAGAGAATAATGTACGAATGTGCTTTTGGAGACAAGTTGAGCTTAACCAACATTAAAAAATGTCATTTTTATTCTGACGTCTACTCGAAAATGTGCACATTTAGGGAGAGGGCTATACAATGCCAAAAGAAGACGCTAAATTTCGAAGTGTCCAAAGCTGATATACTGGAAGAAAAATATTTTTTGTTTTCGTATACGTGCAATATAGTGGCATAAACATTACCTATTGGTAAAATAAACATGAGAGACAAGAAACACGGTTTCTCACTTTACAGTTACCTATGTTTCATTTTATCAGGGGGCATTTTAACCAATCTTTTGAAAAATGTCGCATAACCCTTAGAATATGTAAATGTTATTGAAATATTTTGTCATTCATCAGAATGTTTTGTAAAAAACATATTGAATAAATCCTGTGTATTTCAATTCAAATGATTTCGTTTGTCCTTAGTCGCACGGCATTTTGAAATCTGAATGCACTCAATATTAAACCAAAAAACCAAGGGTATTGAGTTCAAGAGACCGATGTAACCTTCAAATATATAGATATGGAGTAGGTTTACTAAAAAAAATCCCCAATTGATTGCAACTGCACATATAAGACTTTTTCCCACTTTGTTGTAACACAACCAATGAAACAATTGTTTGGTTGAGATTACACGTCAGGCATGCAATAAATTGTATGTTCCACCCACCTGTAATCAGTCCTGATATGAGAGATGATATTCCACACACAACGAAAGATAAAGCAATGGCCTTTGCGAAATTTTTGCTTCCCACAAGCACAGAGATTGCTCCGTAAAACGCCGAGTATGAATTGTAAAAACCAAATCCGGCAAAAAAGGAACAAATTGCCAAATATGTCGGAGATGAACTGACAGGGTAGACCAACATTGACATGGATGCTATTAAACAGTTTAATGCCAGCAGTTGAGGCGAAACGACAGGATACCTGTACAGGATTGCTATGACCAAAAAACGCCCAGTTATGCCACCGATAGAACCCATCATCACCAAGAAAACGGCTTCATCGTTCGATAATTCTTCTGATATTCCATAGGAGAATAAAGATATTATCCAACAGCTGTAAGAAATTTCGAAGAAAGTCTGGCAGGGGAGCATAATGAATGTAAAAACACGTTCAGCTTTAACGAAATCGACAGTATCATGAAGAATTTTACTGACCACGTGGGCCACATTGATATAGTGTAGAAAACTTCGCTTCTCCTTGTTTTCAGTGTTTATATCAGACTTTGAATTCACTAATTCTCGGGATGTTTCTTTTTTACCCGGAGATTCGCAACTCTCAACGACGTTACCGGTTTGAAGTGGTTCAAGTTCACAGTGAGCATCTTCTGTTCGTTTAGGATCATTTAGTTTACTTCGGTCTTTCGGACATCGGGGTGGACGCATTGTCGCTCCAATTGGAACACTATGAAACATCATGGCACTCAGAAGTAAAAGACTCCCTCTCAGTCCATATGCATCCAGGCATAAAACAGTTAGGTACGGCAAAAAGAAACTCCCAAGCTGACTTCCCAATTGCGTTATTGTCGTAGCCATCCCGTAATGTTCTCTGAAGTGTTGATGGAGTATTTCACCTGATGATTGCCTCAGAGGAGAAGCGAAAAGACCTACAAAAAAATGCAGAAAAAAAATCAACATTGTGTGATCTGTTTCGGTCTCTTATTAAAGGGGAAGATCACCCTGACAAAAGTTTATTGTACTAATTACAAAAACATGATAGAAAATATTGACGAAGGCTTCAAATAAGTCTACCAAAGAATTAAAAAGTTTAAAGAAATTTGATTATTTGCTTTGTGACGTCATATACGAGCAGAATTCCTACATATAGCGAATGGTGAAAAATCAATGAAATGTGATTTTCTCTCAATTGAAAATGCTTTTACTGTACCTTGTGTACATCAATAAACAAATAATTTCACATCCGATTAGGAATAGAAAACAAAAAACAAGTCATCAGGAACCATTAAAAAAAGGGAAATTCATGCATTTATTTAACGGTGAGATATAGTGAGATATAGCTGGATAAACCCACTCAGCTTTGTTAATATAACAAAACGGTTCTTCCCTGGGGGCCAGAGAATATGCAACAGCAGTAAGGGCCTACTGTACAAAACATGACATAACAGTTACAGATGATGACATAAGATATAATTATACATTAGAAATAATTGAGCTAAACAATAATGAAAAACAACAAAAAGAATGAAAGAGAATACCTCTATACCCTAACGCAACCCCCACCCCCACCCACCCACTTGTCGCTAGTATAGGTTTTCCAGGTCAAATGTCCGCCGTGTCAGAGCAAGTGTCCGATTAGGTAATTCAAATGTCAATAGGGATTTCAAATGTCCCATTAGCCAGACTTGTATCCCAATAGATGAATAAAATGTCCTTAGATAATTCAAATGTCCGCATAGAACTTATTTTCAATAGGTAAATCAAATGTCCATCTTGAAAATCAAATGTCCTAAAAGGTAAATAAGATGTCCATAGGGAATTCAAATATCCGTTGAATAGCAAATGTTACATAATCATGCATAAATTAAGACATCAAGTCGTACATAGGTAAATCAAATGTCGTTTAGGTAATTCAAATGTCCATTTGCTAATGATGCTGAAAAGAGATTGATTTTTTTCTTATAATGTATGACAAATGTACACAACTAAGTATCGAAATTCTGTTCAGTAGTAAATATTATTCAAACAATAAAGTAAAAACCAATTACAATTTGGTTTATTGAAAGAAAAGGGGGAGGATACTTGAAAATATATAGAAAGATTAACAAAAACAAACATGCTTCATATAACGAGAGTGTAACATAAATAACATTTACTTAAAGGAAAATGCGTTGAAATTGATTATTATGTCTAAATATCTGTTCTCATCGATCACTCTGCTAGCCTACCATATAGGGTCCAAAACAAGGTAATTAATGGTGAAAAAGATATGAAAAAATAAATAATCGTTAATAAACATGACAGAACTATTGTTTTAATTATTAGGAGGTACTTTTAATAAATCATAGTTAGTTGCATAATGATGATTTTTTTTAACAACAAAAACTTGAAATTGCTACCCTGCCTGAGTGAGCCTATCAAAATGATTACTGCATATATCGAGTTAGATACACCCTACCCACCCCATCTAATCAAATCGACTTAAAGTAATCAAAATTAAATCCAACATTGAAAATTATTTCGTCTAAGGCGTTTATCTGAATTACCAAAATATAATTAAGAGGATTTCTAACAGCATTCAAGATTGTTACACGTTTGCAGGTAATGCAAATGAGTGTATGAAATGTAACCGTTTTGAATTAACATACATTTTCATGAAGAGATGATTTAGCACATGGCACAAAAAATAAGGTTGTAGGTATATTCATTATAAAAATACAGACATAAATAGAAATAATTTTTATTTGTGCCTGCAAGAAGATAAATGTTTGGGATGGGTGAGAGACTGAGAAAATTTATCTATATATATATATATATATATATAAACTAATACTTTATAAGAAGAATTAAACAATAATTATTTTTATGAGTTAAATAGGTTTCATAACTGTGCATGAGGAACAAACATTTTCACAAATAATGAGTTTTTCATATGAATGATGATATTAAATGCCATAGATTTGTATATTCTGGGTTGGAGAAAAAAAATTGAAATAATATATCCGTAGTTTGTCTGTAGATAATGTTGCGTGGCGTTCAATATGTAGTGGAAGGAATGTAATTATTTGGTAAATAACAACAGAATATGCAAGAAACTTGAAATTTTACACCCATAGAGACTATTGAAATCACTATTTGATATTTGTATACAAAAATAAATAAATAAGACGATGAAAACATACAGGGCCAAGACCCAGCCACCCCCCCCCCCCAAAAAAAAAAGGAGATAAAAGATGAATAAATAAATAAATAGAAATAAGGATAAAAATCAAGGAGGTCAGCAAATTTGTGAAACGAGGGGGGGGGGCGAAATCCCTTGCCTAACAAATGGATAGATCGAGCAGGAAGAAAAAGGGAAGGGTGAGTGACAGAAAATGAAAAAGTGAAAGATGAAAAATGAAGTTATCACGTTCGAGTCATCATTATTTCAAACCGTGGACAATTGAGATCCCTATACGACATTTGTTTTCCCAAGTGGGATATTTCACTCTCTAATGTGACTTTTGATTTCCCTAATCGGATATTTGATTTAGCTATATGGACACTTTGAACCTACGTGGACATTTGAAATCGGACATCCGATTTCTTATTCGGACATTTGTTCGTGTACAAGGACATTTGAAATACCTATTTGGACAATTGGTTCCAATCTGCGGACATTTGACCTGGAAAACCTATATTTATTTTAAAGGTAAGGGCAAGACTGAATTATCTGACTTAGATTTTTATAAAAAGTAAATAGGCTATTTGATAATTTTATTGTAGATGGTAGATCATTATATTCTCACTTTAGGGTTTGGGAATTTAATATTTCCTTGCGATCGAAGAAAATGCGAATGATTACAATATTGGAAAGACTCTTCTAAATAAGGTGGGGCTAAGTTTTGAATGGATTTGTAAACCATTGTGTTTAAATGTGATTTACGCTTTGATTTGAGAGACTGCCATCCTAATTCTCTATGAATATCATTGTTTGAAACTTGATTAAACGGATTTATTTTTAAAATGAGACGTCCGCCATATTTTGTAATTATTGCAAACGGTCAGTGCATTTTCTGCTTGCCGAATCATAAACAATATCCACATAATCAAAAAGCGGAAGGATAATAGAATTGTAAAATATCTTAAGATTTGATTCTGATACAAAATGTCTATGACGGACCAGAAAGCTGACTACTTTACTAATTTTAGGGCACATTTCCTCAATATATATATTTCATTATAACTTTGGATCAAGGTACATTTCCAGATATTTGACAGTATTTCGTCGATCAATAAGTTTACCAGATATAGCTACATTTAAAGTATCACATTTAGATAGCATTGTCCCAGTTCCCAATAACATTCAAATTGTTTAATTAACATTAAAACTTAGTTTATTACAACATAACCAGTTATGAATTTTAGGGAGATCAAAATTTTTATTTTTTAAATAATGTCTATTTTCTATGAGAAAAATATAACACTGTATCATCTGCGTATAAATGCAATTTGCGTTTTTTTTTACTTATATTATGAGATCATTTATGTAAATTGTATATAAAACTGGTCCAAGTATGGAGCCCTGAGGCATTCCACAGTTTAATTCCTCAGGGCTCCATACTTGGTTCGCTATCACTTTGTCTAAACCCATTTCGGCTAACAATCATTTGGTATCGTTGCCATGGGTCCAATCACCAATAGGTCCAATCACCCGATCTAGGACAATTACCCCCCGGACAATCACCCTTCCGGACAACTACCCCCTGACAATTACCCCCGAGGACAATTACCTCCTGGACAATTACCCCCTGAGGACAATAACCCCCCGCGAGGACAATTACCCCTTAAGGACAATTACCCTGGGAAAATTATCCCCGAGAACAATTCCTCCGGAAAATTACCAACTGGACAATTACACCCTGGACAACTACCCACCGAGGACAATAACCCCCTTGACAAAGTGTGTACACAGAGTCATACGACGGTCATACGTTTGACGTAAGAAGTACTCAAGGCATTGTCGAGTATCTTGGAATCAAACGAACACAGTAAGAAAGCCGTAAAAAGTGAACTCCATCTGCAAATCATTACGAAACCCAAAATTCTATCATAATTTTTATGTCACGGTAGCACAAGATCATGAACACCTTGTAATTTTACTATTTAGGGCCTAAATGGTTAAATTACAAGGCGTTCTCGTGTGTATTATCTTTGCATAATTTTAGTTTGTTTACTGTATTAAGTTATAAACTAAAGCCACATCTTAATCTGGAATGTGCACCAATTCTTTCATAATTCTTAGCTTCTTGTTAGATGAATTGTTTTGAAATAACAGGTTTATAGGTCCTACTTGTCAGTGGTCGTGTTGATGGTTGCGTTATCGACTTTCAATATTTCTACCTGTGAAGGTGTCTTTTTGTTTTAAAATAACAGGTTTATGGGTCCTACTTGTCAGTGGTAGTGTTGAGGGTTGCGTTATCGACTTTCAATATTTCTACCTGTGAAGGTGTCTTTTTAACGTATTATCAATTTGCCTGATTTTTTTCCTGAAATTAAACCCCAAATAAATATTAAAAAATCAGATCAGTTGGAATCAGATAAATTAACATTTGTGATTATTATGTCTAATCGTGTCCTTTCTTGAATGTTCAATTGTTCTATGAAAACTTAGCATGAGGGCCAGTTTACACATTTTCTGATGTATATATGCGTAGCTATATAGCGCAAGCCCCCATCCCCATTTTTCATGATGCAGAAGGCATTGCTAAACAAAAAAGGAAGAAAAAAGGTGGAAAAGGAAGAAAACATGAAAAAGAAGAAAGTGAGAGAGAGAGAGTGAGAGAGGAAAGGAGAAAGAGCAATATAAGAGATAAAGTTATCAACATAAGAAAAAGTAGAAAATATACTGAAAACTTGTGCCACCGACCAAGACTTACAATGGGTCACGCTTGATTCTAACATCGATGCCGGAGAGAAGGGGGGAGGGGATTTTCCGGGGGTAATTGTCCTGGGGTATATGTCCTAAAATTAAGGTAATTTTTCTTTTTGGGGGGGTAATTGTTCTCGGGGTTATTGTCCGGGGGTAATTATCCGGGGGTAATTTTCCAGGGGTATTTGTCCGGGGGTAATTGTCCTCGGGGGTTAATTGTCAGGGGTAGTTGTCCGGAAGGTGATTGTCGGGGGGGGGGGTAATTGTCCTATACCGGTGATTGACCTATTGGTGATTAGACCCATGGCAACGATACCAAATGATTGTTAGCCGAAATGGGTTGAGACAAAGTGATAGCGAACCAACTGAAATCAGACCAAATAGAACATGGACAAAATGAGAGTACACCAAGTGGTTATTACATCAACTGGCTATTAGACCAAAGGTAATATACGTAAGGATATTGGACAAAGTGGATATTGGACCAATTGAAAAAAATACAATTACACTAAATGATAATAAACAAAACGGCAATTAGACCAACTGGCTATTAGACGAGATGGTAATTAGACGAAATGGTTATTGGACTATGTTGATAGTTGACTAACTAATGGTAGACGAAATGATATCAGACCATGCGATAGTGGGGAAAAACGCAGTATACGAAATGCCAATAAACCGATGAATATCCATACAAAGAGTAATCCTGATTTTCAAATAACTTCATTCTCTTTCTCGTGTCTCAAAATACTTAGTGATAGCATATTTTGTATCTTATCTGTAGCTCGACTCCTGAAGAAAATACCGCTGTGACATTATGCGTTGCGACATATGACATTATGCGTTGACAATTTGCTGCGACATTATGCGTTGCGACATGTGACGTTATGTGTTAGAAAAACTACGACATTATGCGTTGACTGCAACATTATGCGACGGACACTCTTGGCATAATGTCGCAATCTGCGACATTATGCGTTGGTGCGAAATTATCGGTTGTAACAAGCCCTTGATATCATGTGCTATGACTACATTGGAATAGCATTATTAAAGGCAAAATGTTTTTGTCTCAGTATTTACCACTGATCATGATAATGATGATGACGCTAGCTGCTCTACAAGTCATGTTCCAGACATGACCAGATAACATAATGTTTAGTCCAGCAGGTGTAGATAAACTACTGAAGAAATTGTTAACAGAAATAACCTGCATGAAGCTACTAGGCCAGATGGAATCTCTGCTACACTTCTTAAATGAAACTACCCATCAGATCTTACCTGCCATAAGTTTGCTTTTCCTGGCCTCCCTTTTTAAACGGTGAAATTTCAAGAAAGTCTTTGTCGTTCCCATCCATACAAGATAGGGCTGTGAACTCTTACAAACTACACACCAGTTCAAATACTGTGCTTTGCTCTTGCCAATCCACCATCTTGTCAGACTAACAACATGGCTTTTGGAAGCGAAGAACATATTTACAGTATTTTTCATTCGATATATAAATTATATAAGGATAAATTTGCATGCTCAGTGACAGCAGCATATTAATTTGAACGACTGAAATGTTTTCACTGCAATCAACGAGAGAAAAAAATGACATTTTCCACTTATTTGCATAATATGCTAATGAGGTAGATTTGCTACCTTTTGATAAAAAATAAAAACATTGAACTTATCTATTCACCATGAACTTTTGTCAAATTACTTGCTGTGGACAATTAATTTGTAATGTTGGGATTAGTTTCCTTATTTTCTATTTTTAATGGCTAATTTGCATCATATACATAATATGCAAATTGATGTTCAGGAATTGGGATGAATTATCATGCTTAGTGATAGTAGCATGTAAATGTCAACAATAATGAAATGTTTTCAAGCAGTCTATAAGAGAAAAATCACAATATCTTGACATTTTTTCCATATAAGGATGCTTATTTGCATATTATGCAAATGAGGTATATTCTTTTGCACTTTTGATTGAAAACATTGAAATCAGTTATTTATCATGAAAGCTGAATAAAATTAAATTGTTTTGGACTTATAATTTGTAATCTTTGGACTATTTTCCTTCTTTTTCTAACTTTTTATGGCTAATTTGCATAATATGCAAATTTCATAAATTTCCACCACTTGGATTTTTGGGGACTTTTCGTATGTTGTTTAGCATGTTTAGGGGACCTTCCTGGAGAGCATTTCAGTGGAACATCCAGTGTTGCAATTAGTGATGGGTTAATATTGAAAACTTTGGGACGCAGACCTATTTACCTAATCAAGACTTGACCTACAGTACTCTTTTCATCTTCCCTTTTAGAATTAGCATAGGCATATTCTCAATGAACAAGCACGGTGTCAATGCCCAGAAGACGCAATACAAACAATGTTTTTTTTTGTTTTAAATCATATTTATTTCTTCCTTATATCACATATAAAAATATATATATATAACATGACATCATTAAAACTTAATTGTTTCAAGTTTACACATAAACATTTTAACATGGTGAGAAAAGAAATATATATGAACTTCAAATGTAAACTTAAAATTAATCTGCTCACATTTCTTTAACAACTTATAATCACGAAGGGATAAATACAGAACAGATTCCGGGTACAACAGCAAAAATCTAAATTACGGAAATAAACTTATAATCTGTATATAAAACTCAAGTTAAGATTCTCCATACTCTTCAATCAAACTGATTAATGAGGAAGTTATATAAAAAAAAAACATACACACAACTTAAAGCCAGACCCTTAGCTACACTTAACCCCCCTACCCCCATAAACTACAAATAAAGAATAATAGTAATGGTAATAAAGAAAAAAAAACCTAACTAAGTGGTGGAAGACTGTGAGGCTCATTCGTCAAAGTGCTCCCATTTTCTTAAATGAAATGCCGAGGTTCCCCTTTCCGTTGCAAGCCGTTTCTCTTCTTTTCTATTTTCAATTAATTTATCTCTAATTTCCTTTACATTTGGAGGTAACCCCTTTTCCCTACCATGGAAGATCATGAATTTTATCAAAATTATAATGTGGTTTAATAATTGTTCTGTTTTTACATTAGTCCCATTTATTCCAATATGAATTTGTTTCCAAGATATTCTCCTAAGAAACGGTAATTTTTTGTTTTAAATCATATTTATTTCTTCCTCATATCACATGTAAAAAAATATATATATATATATATAACATGACATTAAAACTTAATTGTTTCAAGTTAACACATTAACATTTTAACATGGTGAGAAAAGGAATATATATGAATTTCAAATGTAAACTTAAAATTAATCTGCTCAAATTTTTTTTAACAACTTATAATCACGAAGGGATAAATACAGAACAGAATCCGGGTACAACAGCAAAAATCTAAATTACGGAAATAAACTTATAATCTGTATATAAAACTCAAAATTCTCCATACTCTTCAAACTGATTAATGAGGAAGTTATATTAATAAAAAAACATACACACAACTTAAAACCAGACCCTTAGCTACACTTAACCCCCCTACCCCCATAAACTACAAATAAAGAATAATAATAATGGTAATAAAACAAAAAAAAACAAAACAAAACAAAAAAAAAACCTAAGTGGTGGAAGACTGTGAGGCTGATTCGTCAAAGTGCTCCCATTTTCTTAAATGAAATGCCAAGGTTCCCCTTTCCGTTGCAAGCCGTTTCTCTTCTTTTCTATTTTCAATTAATTTATCTCTAATTTCCTTTACATTTGGAGGTAACCCCTTTTCCCTACCATGGAAGATCATGAATTTTATCAAAATCATAATGTGGTTTAATAATTGTTCTGTTTTTACATTAGTCCCATTTATTCCAATATGAATTTGTTTCCAAGATATTCTCCTAAGAAACGGTAAGTTTGATTTATCAGCACATTTCTCCCACAGTCTTTTAATTATATTACATTCAAAAAATACATGTTGGTATGTTTCTTCTGAAGTATTACAATATGAACACAACCCATTTATCCGAAGTTTGAATCTGTGTAGATGATGGTTCGTATAGACTATTCTATACAATAATTTAAACTGAAACTCTCTCAATTTGCAAACTAATGTGCACAACCTTGGTCGAACAAAAATCTTTTCCACTTCCTTAACTGTTATATTATAAACTTCCATTAAGTTATAAAAAGCAGAGCTAATTTCTACATTATTGCTAATTTGACTTCTATAAACCATTTTTGCATTTATTTCTTCAAATTTATAAACTTTCTTTGTAAATACTATTTCTAGGCTGAGGCCACAGTGGATAGACTTCCTTTCCGGCTGAAAGTTTCTTTTCCATTCATGAGGAATTATTGAATATATTTTTCCAATTTTTGTAATTTCTTCTTTACTTAAACCCTTTAAAATAAAATAAGCATCCTTTTTCAATAACCCTTTTTCATCACAAATATGGTGAACTCGATATATATTTTTCAAAAACAAATTTTCATCAAATAATGTTTTGCCATCCAGCTGAATATATTTATTGTTGTACAAAATTTCATTTCCCTTGTAATTCTCTTCTGCTTTAACATAATTTTTCATATCCGTCCATGTTTCTATTAAACTTCGATAGAAGGTAGGTAGCTTAATATTCACACTCTTGTCCCAATAGTTACAATAAAAAATCAAATTACCTCCCATTGGTCTCATCAAATATTTGAAGTATTTTTTCCAATTAATACCTTGTTTTCCTGTAACAAGCCTTTTTATCCACATTATTCTCTGTGCTTTCACAAACAGTCTGAAATTCATCATTTTGAGCCCCCCTTGCGAATAGTCTAAAGTTATTATGGTATTTTTTATTTTGTTTCTACCCTTCCATAAAAAATCAAAACTTATTTCTTCAATCTCACTATGTACCCACTCTGGAACTGGCATCAATGATGATAAATATATCAATTTGGAATAGCCATATACTTTCATTAATTGAATTTTTCCCATTAATGTTAAATCGCGTTGCTTCCACCAATTAAATAATTTTTTAATTTTACTTAGTATTTCTTTGTAGTTCATTTTTTCCTTGATATCTTCGTGTATCGAAAAATAAATTCCTAATATCTTAACGATATCGACTTGCTTCCCAAAAGGAAAGTTATGAGTGGAAAACTGTGGGCCTAAAAGTAATATAAACGTCTTGTCGTTATTTATCTTTAATCCTGATATTTTATAGAATGCTTCAAAAATGCGTTCAGTCTCCTTAAATGAAGGTAAGTCTTTAATAAAAAGCGTTATATCATCTGCGTACAAAACTTGTTGTAATTCTGTATTTCCAAAACGGATCCCTTTTACCTGATGATTATTCCTAATCATGTGAGCTAAAATTTCAATACACAAAACAAACAGATATGGAGAAAGAGGATCTCCCTGCCTTACTCCTCTTCCAACCTTAAAGTAACCTGTCGATGCGCATCCATTTATAACACAACTTTCAGTATTAGTATAAAAAATACTTACCCATTTGCGAAACCTTGGTCCAAAATTAAATGATTTTAGTACCTTATGTAAAAATAAATGTGACACAGAATCAAACGCTTTTTCGAAGTCAATGGCTACCAAAAAAGCCCTTTCTCTATAGAAAGAAGTATGAAAGATCATATCATCTATTATTCGGATTGCTTCTCCAATATTTCTTTCCCCAACATAGCCCAGCTGATCAAAACCTACAATTTCCGGTAAAACTTCTTGTATTCTCTTTGAAAGTACCTTAGATAAAATTTTGTAATCTACGTTTAGTAACGAAATCGGTCTGTAGTTTTTAATAAATTCTGGATCTTTGCCGTCTTTGTGTATCAAGGTAATAACTGTTTGTCTTTGAGAGGCTGATAATTCTCCCAATCGCAGAGCCTCATTAAAAGATGCAAGTACTAAATCTCCAATTACTGACCAAAATTTCTGATAAAATTCTACACTTAAACCATCATTTCCTGGAGATTTGTTGAGTGTCATACCTTTCAATATCTCTACACATTCTCTTTCAACGATTGTTCCTTCACATAAATTTTGTGATGTATCATTTAATTTTGGTAGGTTACCAGGAAAGAAATTTAAAGTGTTGTCTTCTATAATATCTGTTTCCTTATATAGTTGCCTGTAGAATGATTTTATTCCTTCAATAATTTCCTTTTCGTTAGTAGTGATATTTCCATCTATAATTAATTTTTGTATTATACTGTTTTTCCTATTTGATTTTATTAACTGTTTAAAAAATGCTGTATTCTTTTCTCCACTTTCATACCATGAGGACCTTGAACGGACTTTCAAACCTTCATTAACATAATCGTAAACTTAGTTGTTGCTTCTTAGTTCTTATATTTTCAAAAATGTCTTTCTGATGTCCACTATCAATCGACAATAGACTCTCTAAGTTCTTTATCTCTTCCTCCAGTTTTTCAATTTTTTCTTTTCTTTCCTTCGCCCTTTCTCTTGATATTTTAATAGTAAATTTCCTTATTTCCATTTTCATAAAATCCCACAATACTCTTTTATCTTTAATTTCCACTGACAATTTCTTCTTTAAAGACTTAATTTTTTCTCTCATTTTCTGAACATAATCATTATCGTTTAAAAGACTATTATTGAATTTCCAATAAGATCTTTTGTTATTTTTTGACTGTGATCTTTTATGGAAAACTAGATTAACTGCAGCATGGTCTGGAGCTATAGAGGGAACGATATCACAGTTGGATGTTATCCGTTCCAAGTTCTCTGATATAATCCAATAATCTAAGCGACTCTGCATGAATGGATTTAGCTGTTTATACGTATATTGTTTTTTGTCTTTATTTTTATTTCTCCAGATATCAATTAATAAAAAAATGTCCATAAACTCTTGTAATTTTTTACTGAATTTTGAATCTTTTTTTGATACATGTCCAAAATAATCTAAATTGGTGTCTCTAATAACATTAAAGTCACCACCAAGTACTACTGAACTTCCCTCTAAATTATTCCTTAATAATAATTGACCTAAATCACTTAAAAATTGTATTTGGTCATTTTCGTTATTTCCCGTGGGAAAATATACACTTCCAAATAGCAACTTCTGTCCTTGTATCTTGCATTTAATTAAAACATATCTACCATTTTCATCTACCCAGGTATTGCCAATTTCAATGTCTATCTGTCTATTAACACAAGAACTCCTCTTCCATGGTGCGTACCATGACTAAAGATACATTTCCCACCCCACTCTGATTGCCATTTATCCTCAATATCTGGCGAACTATATGTTTCTTGTAAGCATGCTATGTCAACGGATTTCGTCTTACACCAACTAAAGATTTTTCCTCGTTTTGTTTTGTCTCGTATTCCTTTTACATTAAGTGTGAGGAAATGGCATGAAAATACATTTAATACATTATTCACCATCCTAAAATAAATCAACCTCACAGCCCTTCAACCGAGGGGGGAAAATAAAAGAAAAAAATAAATATATATAAAAATTAATAATAAAAAAAAAAACGAAAACTGTCTACTGCAGAAAGTGACTTCCTGAGTGACAGCTAACTGGACCTTGCAAGAAGAACCAAATCTCGCCCAAATTTCACCATGCTTAATAGGGTTTGAAATATTTCTAATCTATAGTTACACATACACACATATACATTAAAAAAAAAAGACAATGCTCAAGCTATATAGTCCCGCATTGTTACTCCTATTTGGTACAAGTCACCTTGCACAAACATTACACTGTAAACAAGGGTAACCATGAGTTCATACGACAAACTACTTAAACTCATGAATATGTGCTATATATAAAAGAATTTTAATTAAAAAAAAAATCAGAATGAACTGTAGCTCATCATCATTAAGATATCTCTATTTCTAAATCAACAAGCTTGTTGTGATAATATCAATAAGATATAGAGCCAAGTATGCAAAGTTTCCAATCTACATTCAGTACATAAACATCTTCTTTCCTTGAAATCCTGAGTCTGAAATACAAAAATAACATCAAGGATTGAATATCAGCCGTGTTCGCAGAAAGCGACTGGTGAGGGAGGTGGTGGAGGGGGTGGTGGTGGTACTATGTAACCAACCCACCCCCCCCCCTCCACACCCCCTGCCCGTGTCGTGCGAAAACAGCTGACAACACACAATCAGGAGGCAGACTTGGTCAAAATAGATATAGAGTCTGTTTAGGCATTGACGGTCTCCCTCAATAAGCAAAAACTCCTATCACATCGGCCAGTATTATGTGCGATGAAAGAGTATCCCAAGATAGGCCATTGATAAACATAATTACCATGAGAAAGCTACTAAGCTTTTGGGACTAGGCCACAATCCTAAGTGTCCGTATTCAACAAAATGCAGTTCATTCAGATTGAAAAAAAAAAAAAAAAAGTTGTCGAAAAGATTTTGATTACAAATAGGAACTTGTTATACTTGAGCAAAAGTCTTAACTTTCAGAAACACACCTGGTAACACAACATTCCGCCCATCAAGAAAAGGGGGAAAATATCTCCTTTCACATCTAAACTGACTTACAATAATGTCCACTTAATGAGTACTTAATAAGAAATCGCTATGCTTTAGCAATTACATTGTTTAGTTTCATAAAATTCCACAAACAAAATCGTTTGAATTCGATATCAATATAAAGACCCTTTCAATCAATGGATCTGTCCGCCAAACTGTTCTTTTTCTCTGCTTTTTTTTTATCTGTGAATTCTTTTAAACAAAAGTCCTAACAATTTAAATATCAAGACTAATTGATCAGAAATAATCAGGAGGCAGTTTTGGACCAAATAGACTCGTATAATTGATTTGAATTCATTATCAGCCACTCCCTTCAACAATCAGGCCAATTACCATGAAAAGAGAAAATATTCCCAGAACATCTTATCTGAATTCAAAACCGGTCCATTGTTAGACAATTCCAAAATCCAGATTTCATCAAAGAAATTTTTTTTTATGTATGTTAAAGTTTGTCAGAAAGTCAGTTGACCGTTACATTCATTAGAGGGCAAATTAACATTTGTGTCTAAATGAAAGTCAGATACCTATTGTTAAAACGAATTAAACACCATGAGAAAGCTACTGAGCCAGTGCATTCTTTAAACAATGTTGTTTGTTATTCATTGGTTCAAACAGACTCATATAATTGGAGAAGTGCATTCATCAGTTAACAACCACTCCCTTCATCCATCAGGTCAATTGTCATAAAAAGAGAAAATATTCCCTGAAAATTTTATCTGACTTCCCAGGCAGACCGATCTGTTGTTTATTTTACAATCCTAAAATTTTGAATTACATCAAGGGGACTCTCTTAATATGATGAACTACATGTATGTTAGAAAATCCGTTGACCGACTTTTTTTTTTAAGTCAGCTGACCAACTCTCTTTTTAAAAAAGAAAAGGCATTTGACCTTTGCGTCTCAAAGGACAGATATATAATGAATTAATTGCTATGAGAAGACTACCAAGCTCTTTGACGACACAAGCGAAATGCAACATATTTAAAATGTTCCGTACCCTGCAGTAATGCAAGTCATTTTAAGTTAAGATTGAAAAGCAATTGTCCAACTTTGCATGAGTACTAAGTAAGAAATCGCTACATGCTTTAGCAATTACATTGTTTAGTTTCATAAAATTCCGGATTACCAACAAAATCGTTTGAATTCTAAATCAATATAAATACCCTTGCAATCAATGGATCCGTTTGCTAAACTGTTCCTTTTCTCCGTGTTTTTGTTTCTTTTGGTCAGTACACTCTTTTAAACAAAATTCCTAACAATTTAATTATCAAGACTGATTGGTCAGTAATAATCAGGAGGCAGTTTTGGACCAAATAGACTCGTATAATTGATTTGAATTCATTATCAGCCACTCCCTTCAACCATCAGGCCAATTACCATGAAAAGAGAAAATATTCCCAGAACATCTTATCTGAATTCAAACGGGTCCATTGTTTGACAATTCTAAAATCCAGATTACATCAAAGAACTTTTTTTTTATGTATGTTAAAGTTTGTCAAAAAGTCAGTTGACCGTTACATTCATTAGAGGGCAAATTAACATTTGCGTCTAAATGAATATCAGATACCTATTGTTAAAACGAATTAAACACCATGAGAAAGCTACTGAGCCAGTGCATTCTTTACACAATGTAAATAGTTATTCCTAACAATTTGAAAATAACCTTAAGACTGATCAGTCAGGAATAATCAGAAGGCAGTCTTGGTCCAAACAGACTCCTATAATTGAGGTGCATTCATCAGTTAACAACCACTCCTTCAACCATCAGGTTGAAGTCATTGTCATAAAAGAGAAAATATTCCCTGAAAAATTTTCATCTGAATTCCCAGGCAGACCGATCTGTTGTTTATTTTACAATCTTAAAATTTGAATTGCATCAATGTGACTTTTTGAACATGATAAACTTTGTTAGAAACTCAGTTGACGGACTACATAAAAGGCAAATGGCCTTTGCGTCTAAACAAGTTCAGATATATGAGCTGACCTTTGCGTTTTATAGAGGGTCAGATACTTATTGATAAAGCTAACTGATCACCATATAAGAAAGCTACAAATCTCTTTGGTGATGTAACCAAAATGGTCAAATGTTAAATATGCCCCAATAATGCAATTCAGTTTAAGATTCAAATTATGAAAAGCATGCTTGTAAAAAACTATCCAGACATGGTCACCTGGAATACATGAGAGCTTACAACTTGAGCAATTACACTGTTTAACATTCAGAGACGAGTCATATACATATATATCTGGATGCACAGTAAACCAAGCTTTACCATAAAAGAGAAAATTTCCTCAGAAGGAGAGATATTTTCTTCTTTAAAATTGAAATGTAATGAAAATGGCTTTTTAAGTTATGTTAAAGGATAGTTTAGCTTTAAGCAAAATTCTCCAAACGTTGCAAAGAGTTGTATGCAAAAATTTGTGTTAGATGGAACCATTAAAATGTTGTAAATGCAGCATCCGGAAAACATAAAAGCTAGAGTTCAAATTTAATTACACAAAGATAGTACTCTATACAGGCTTTTAAAGAAAATGTCAATTTACAACAGTAGTTAATATATCAAAATTAAGGATGAACATTCAACATTTGCTGTAGCATTGTCACTAAATATGACAAATATAGTGTCATCGATAATCCAACAAAATTTGATCATGCTTATTCATGAAGCATTTTCCATCCGTGTCAAATTCTATATTCATTAGATGAGATGAAATGTTTATGATTTGATGTCCGTTGTAAATTTCGGTTGGAAATTGATGCCTTGAAGAAAGGATTTAGTGAAAACAAGATAATAAATTGATAATAGTTGAACGGTGACCATATTTGCAGCAAAGTGTTAATGGGGAGACTAAGCAAATCAGGGTTAACTCAGAAATAAATTAAAGCGCTTACCAGAATTTTGTCACATTAATGACAACTAGAGATCAATCATCTTTAGAAGACACCAGAAAACTAATCACGGTATAGGTTCCATTGCGACGTACCCTTTTCCTTCCACTGCAGTTGAATTTTGGTGCCATTTAAGGATATTTTTTTTGCTACATTCCTCTCTTTGCGTAGATTGTAGGCAACCTTGGCAAAAGCACCTCTCTGTGCTTTTAGGGCTGGGGGTAGGTCGGTGCGGACCGTGATGCGGTAACGGGGCGGGGTCGGGGTGTTTTGGCGTTGTCGATGGCGGTGTTCAAAAGCGTCGAGTACTCGGTTTCTGTCGTGCATGTACACGAATTTAGCGATGATTGCTCGAGGAGTAGGGGGTCCACTTGGTTGATCTGTCGAAGAATTTCCACGTCGGGGGAGGCGATGGGCATTTGCTATGGCTATTAGTGCTGCGTCAGCTGCGTCGATGCCAAGGGAGATGAATGTATCCCGTAAAGTGGTTGAAATTACCTCGTTCTGTTGCTCCTTGACTCCATAAAATAGGAGGTTTGATCTGCGGCCATATATTTCCAAAAGCATCAACTTTTCCTCAAGCTTAGAGATTGCATTTTCCGTCTTTCTTTCGATCTCCGGGAGTTTCTCCGTTCCGATTTTGGCTATTTCATCAGTATTCATTGTGACAGACTGCTCCAAATCATTCAGCTTGCTCGATATCATCTTAAATTCTTCAGAGAGAGCATCCATTTTTGAGTTTAGTGATTGGGAAAAATTCGCTATGCTTTTTTGAATATCCGATAGAGAAGGTTGGCTTGGCTCTTCCGATGCACTCGTATCAGCATTGGGTTGACTGCCCGGCATGGCAGCGCGTGATTGCTGGACTGTTTGCTTTGTGGCCTGTCGCGTGGTACGATTCGCCATGTTGAAAGCCGTGCTTTAGTTAGACAGAAAAGCGGTGGAGTATAAATCAGGGTTAAGTTCTCAGTTAAAACCCCCAAAATTGTTTTTGTAGGTAATATATAAGCCTGCAGAACAAAAACGAAGATACAGTTAGTCAGGTGAATAAATCCATGAATTTAGGTAGAATCTCGGGTTAAAGAGGTTAGGGCGGTGCCTAGAACGCGGAGAGCTAGCTCCTTGCGTCCGTCTCCATCAAGGTCCAGCTGTTAATTGTAATGCTTCGTTTTTAAGAGATATCGGACAAGATATCGATATTTTATAGCGGGCAACCTATATAGGCGTCTCAGATTGGCGCTCGCTGATTCGCTGAATCGTTTGCGTCACATTACCCTTATAAAAAAAATTGAATGGTATACCATTGACTACCATTCATCATACACCATTGATATACCATTGATATACCATTGGAATACCATTCGCACAGCACCCACCATACACCAATGGTATACCATTCAAGCCTCAATGGTATACCATTCAAACTAATTTAAATAATTGGGACGTTACTATTACCATATTCATGAGCACCATTTACCATTCATATACCATTGATCAAACACCATTCACCATTGATCTACCATATGGCCACTATAGACAGGTTTACCATTGACCACCATTCACCATTCAGCCACCATTCACTGGCCTACCATTTACCATTCAGCCACCATTCACTGGACACCATTGGCCTACCAATTGCCTTACACCATACACCATTCGCCTACCATTGACCATTGACCATACACCATTCATGTACCATTCACCATCCGCGTATCATTCACCGTACACCATTCGCGTACCATTCAACATACACCATTCGTGTACCATTGAGCGCTCACCATTCAACTACCATTCGCCGTAAACCGTTCACCATTGATTGACCATTCTACCATACACCGAACACCATTGACCTACCATTTACAGTACACCATTGGCCTACCATACACCATTGAACTAATATTCACCGTACACCGTAGGCTTACCATACACCATTGGCTTACCATACACTGTACACCATTGACCTACCATTTACCATACAATACTGTCATACCATACACTATACTATTAGTCAACCATTCAAATAACACCATTGGTCATACACTATAGACGACAAGTGTACATTCAATGGTAGACCAATGGTAGACAGTAGAACAAAGATGTGCAATGTATAGTAAGCCAATAAAGTACAGTGAATGGTAGACCAATGGTGAACAGCATATCTCTGGGGCTAATGGAAAGCTTAATAATGGAATAAGTACCCCGGTATACACAAGAAAAAAATGAAAGCAGTTATTTCAAGAACGTCATTAAATTGCTTTTACTATAAGAAGTTTAAGTACAGCATAAATGGCACAGAGTATTCACAAGTATAGACTTTATGATTAAAGCACATAAGTTATTAATATATATGACTTAGCTATTCGTTGATATCTCTGTCAATCTTGCTATGAAAAAAATAAACATGTATCAAGACAGATCGAGTTTGAAAAACACAACAAATGAAGACTAACATTTCCAAAAATAAACCTGTTCTCTCTTATTGCTTTTTACATGGATTGCGTACTTGGCAAAACCACTGTTCTGCATACAAACCTGATACTTGATGTTAAATCTGTTGTGTGTAATTGCTTTCAACAACATTAATAAACATTTTTTTACTAATAAGTTCAAGTACAAAAGAGTATTGACAGGTATGGCATAAAAGCACCATATTATGAATACATGTGACTATGCGACACTACAAGAGATCAATGATTGCACTCCACATAGATATTATGTTAATTTTCCTATAAACAAATTTACATGTAAGACAGAATTTGGACAACAAACTAATGAACACCAAATTTCGAAGATTAAACTCAAAATGTGCGATAGCCTTCACATGGCCAAATGAATAAAGGGTACCACACCTAGAAGAAATGAAATATCCCCAAAAGGGGGCAAAATAGTACCCCCAAATTGTTCTCTTTTTTTCTTTTCACCTAAAAAGATATATCAATGGCGTGTTTCTACAAAGAATTGTTAAAAAGTATTACCTGCCTAAGTATCCAGAATCCTGGATAAGTTTCCTGTAGAAACAGACGCGATGTGGTTAATTGATAAATTGCATCGCACAAAATACGGTTTCTCATTTTTCTTTGAGAGGTGGTTATTGCCATGTTAATCCGTTTAACTTTTCTGTAAAACATAGGGCAAAATAGCATGCATGTCTGGCTTAAGTGCTTGAACCCAGAAGTGCGATCTCACAGTATACATATATTCTGGCCTGTTTAATCTCGCCAGCTGATCGCGAAACACGTATACCTGCTACAATGAGTGAGATCTACCATGAATTTTGAAAATTTTCCTAACGAGACATACCGAAATGCAATGTTGATGTTATAGGTTGAATTTTCCGATTTCTGCCCTATTTGCTAAGTGAAATGCAAGTTAATCAGATTATTCGGTCCGTAGAAACAGGTTGGTTTAAGAGCGATAAGAATATTCGAGTCCGGAAAAGATAAACTGTTTTTAATGATTTACTGTAGAAACACCCCAAAAGTTTATAATAAATACAATAAAGATACATTAAGAAATAAATAATATATCACACATAGAAAGAAAATATAATGAAAATAGGGAAAGAAAATTATTCAATTTGGAACACTAAAAAACAGAAAAAATAGAGACCTCTTTTTGCAAAATATATAGAAAATAATATATACAAGATACCCACTTATTTATTTTCTGTCTATTTTTGCTGTGCTAAATCAGATGAATAACTCAACTATGTGTGAGAAATAATATGATTATTGTCTTACACAGAATCAGTAGTCAATTGTAATTTTTTACAACCTAGCTTGGACAAAATTTGAATTCATATAATACAAAAAATATATAAATTGTGATTTTGTATATTCATGAGGACTGGAAGAGAACAGTTTTACCAAAAAATAACAACGTTAATTCGTCATAACTTCGTTAATCCTCAACAAATTTTGATGAAATTTTCAGTGCTTTTTGTTTGTCTGATGCACACTTTGAATTATATCACATAACTTTCAGTCTTGAGTACCTCTAGCCCTTCAATCAAATGGGTTGGACGACCGGTTACATTTTACACATAAAATAGTTATGAGAATGAAGGGGACCATAGAAAGAAAGCATAGAAGAGGGGAGATTTTGGTAGGGAGAGAATGAATCAGAAAAACATCATGCTGAAAATTTCGTTAACATCTAATAATAACAAAGTTATTGAATTTGAAATTTTAACAATGTTTTGGTAAAAAACTAACCTAATGTACACATGATTGTCAGGAATATTTGCTAGGCTCATTGTATGAAATGAAATCATAATTATTTCATATTTTCATACATGTGTGTATGATATGTCCCAAGTATCATATCATTATTTCCAGCAAAGCATATCTTCACATTAAAGGTCAAGTCCACCACAGAAAATGTTGTTTTGAATCAACAGAGAAAAATCAGGCAAGCATCATGCAAAATATTTCATCAAAATCGGATGCAAAATTTCGCTTATATTTCACAAAATAGTTATATGCACAATTTACCCACATGCATATGAGAGAATCGATGATATCCCTCACTTTTTGTTTTGTTTTTCATTGTTTTACTTCTACAATATTTCAATTTTTACAGATTTGACAATAAGGACCAACTGGACTGAACCAAATAATGTTAAGCAATGGTAACTCCACATATTCAGTGAGAAATAAAACTTTATTTCAAAGGTCAATGGGGAGAAAATTATATTTCATATTTAAAAAAAAAAAGAAAAGTGAATGAGTGATGTCATCAGTTCCCTCATTTGCATACCGACCAGGATGTGCATATAACTATTAAGTGAAATTGAGTGAAACTTAAAAATGTCATACCTTTCTTATTTTTCATCCGATTTTTATGTTTCATTTTTCTCTATTTAATCAAATCAACTTTTTGTTAGGGTGGACATGTCTTTGAAATAAATTTTCACTCCATTTTTTATAGTCCTCGGAGGACAAAGTGTAAATAAGCATGACTTCTTGTAATAAAATACAAAAGAACAAGAGGGGATATGACATCAGCTTGGGTACGTCGTGGTCTAGTGGTTCTGACTCTCACCTTACAAACAGAGGGTCATGAATTTGAGTCCTAGCCATGGTGTGTTTTCCTTGAGCCCGAAATTTATCCACACTATGCTGCACTAGACCCAGGTGAAGTGAATGGGTACCTGGCAGGATTAATTCCTTGAAGCTGTAATAAGAAATATTGGATGAAAACAATGCAAAGGACAGTATATTAGCTAAAGGTTCAAAACATCAATGCTTGTCGTGTGTTTAAGCTTTCTTTAGAAGTTCTTATATTTTTTTAAATATCGAGAAATTTGCAGTATACACTACCATTCAATTGAACGGTACCAATTAACAAATATCAACATTTTGTAAAATATGATAAATAAATTTATGTTTAACCATAGATGGGAAGAAAATAACCTATTATCTAATGGGAGGCCCCAATGATGACAAATACCACAACAAATGAATACATGAGGACAAAGTGTCCACCCCTCAGCCAACATACTGATTTTTTTTTCAGCTATGCCACTGCAGGAATACAATCTGTTTTATCTCATGAAGCTTTGCAATTTTTCCTACTGAAGAAAATTCTTACACACATACCTTTCATAAACTCCATTTTTTCTTGTACACGGCACGTTTTCTGTGTTCAACACCCGTCGTGTCATTCCCATGTAAGGCTGGACCATCTACCTTATCATCCAGTGTATCCGTCGTCCAAACTTTGAAAATGAAATAAAATCAATTTAAGTGTTGTAAAATCTGCATGTATGTGCAGATACAAACAAAAATAGAATACTAATATAGTAATAGAAAAAGAATGATCTTAGAACTTTAATTTTAGAGATATTTTTCATGGATCTCTGATTACCAGCCCACAATTCAGGAATACAATAATAAAATGTGATATTGTTCAGCTTAGTTCAGACAAGGCTGTATTATAAATGTGCATGCTTTATACTAGTAATAGCTATGTCATCTGAAATCAAATTTCCAGAGCAGCAATTTTCAAAAGGAGGGTAATCGATGACATAAATTCCATTTCCCTGGTATTGACAATCCCAGAAGCGGATCCAAGTAGGCACATTTGACCTGGGGTCCGTTGTATATTTTGAGTTGCAATAAATCGCAACTCTAAATATCATACGCAACTTGATTTTCAACCAATCAACAGCGCGCATTTGGGACTTGCGATTGATTTTTTGACCTGGGTTTAAACGCAACTCTTTCTGCAATGGACCCCTGTGCCCCCACCTTGAGAGCAAGATAAAAATGTGGCTTTCTTACACAAGTGTTCCCCCCCCCCTTCGAAAGTTACAGCAAATATTTATATTGAAAATATTGTCTCATACAAGAGTGAGGATCTCTTTTTTGGTTTGCTTGTTATATAAAATTTCCTTGGGAAAATCTGCCCCACTACCCCCTTTGAGAAATCATGGATCCGTTCATGGACAATCGTATGCCAGTGGATGAATTCCAGACATTGTTTTAGGGAAGTTTTGATCAGTAAATAAATAAAAACAGATAAAATGTGATCACAGGACAAACTTAAAAAAGGATAAAATTTACTTTAAAAATTGATATGCCTAGCCCCATGAAATGATCTAATAATAACCTCCCGCATTAATGCTTCACAAGTTTCACACCAGCCAACTTCGAGCAAAACTCCCCACCAGAAATTGTATTTGTCTACACACGTTTTGAGGTCAATACACAATATGCCCACCACTTTTCAAAATATTGCGGATCGCTTGGATTTGCCGTCATGTTGAAATGGACCGAAGTTATGCGACCAAAAGATTCGCATGCGGCATGCTGGCTGTTTGTTCGCCACATGTTAGCATGATTTGTTTGCTAACTTCAGTCCCAATAAACATTACAGCGAATCCAATCCGCGAAGTGATTTCTACGGATTAGATCAACCATTTGTCAACGCCTCGAGATCTAAGACTAAATACAGCCGTTCCCGATATTTTGAAAAGAGGTGGTATTAACATCGAAATGTGACTGAGAGACCTGTCATGACATTTGGGAACAAATTTTGGTGATGAGGTATGCTGGTAATAATCGGCCGGTGCAAAACTGCATTAGCGCCACTTTTCTCTGCATAATTATTGCAGCCTCTGTAGAAAAATTGAATAGGAATCGTTTGTCACTCTGTCCAGTCACAGTTCCACACACAAAGTGCACATTTCACCCTATGTGCGATGAGTGGTGTGTACAGTGTAACTTTATAGGGGCTGCGTAGTCTTTATCATTTTTCAAACTTTAGGACCCCTACCATGTTTCACCTCCATTTTATCTCATTTACCAACATCTATCAACAACAACAAATTATAGACCTAATTCCAAAACAATATTTGTCGGCAAGTTTTCAATTTCAGTGAATTACGTTGTGCAGTGCAGTGTTTCACAATTAACGCTTTGACAGTCTTGACATTAGCATTAACATGAATTCAACGTATTCAGAGATGGTTTTTGTAAAACATTGACAATAAACATCAGGCAATACGAGCGAATTACCAATCTATTCCATGCTCGCCGAGCTCAACTCAGCCAACACAAAGCATAAGCACTCCCTATCGTCATAGCCACGTCCCGGCCAGTAGAGCAGCGGCCAGCGCCAACGGGGCATGCAATGGCGGTGGCAGTGCAGTGCAGTGGTCGTGGCAGTACACCGACATCTAATATTTTGAGACAATTTGAGAAATAAATCAAAGAAAATTGTTAGAGAACTTACTGTTTAGCCTTCTACAAATGACTTTGAAGTCGCTGTCCGAATCTGATCGACCCGTGTTCCTTTAGTTTTTGATGAATTATCGACGGACTTATCAACAGCAAAACGGCGGTCCCAGTAGATGGAGTTTTCTTTTTCAAATATTGCAATTGGCGGTTAGACGTGCGCGCGCGTACGTGCGTGCGATAGAGCTAGCTAACAAGCAGCCAAGCGGCCCTGCTTGCCAACGCGAAAGGGAGGGGGGGGGGGGAGGGGGGTGAATTAAAACCAAATCAGGGGTGTCTTCTTTTTCCTCTCGATTGGCTCTGGGTTGGAAACCATGATGGCGTGTCACTGTTTTCCTTGGATCTTGGAATCTATGAAAAAAGTTTTCGATCCCTTCACTTTTTTTTCCTGTATTCTCTTATTTTCTTTTTTATTTTCGTTGTCTTTTTTCTTTTCTGTTAATCTTTCTTTTCTTCATTGCCTTTTTTCTTTTCTTGTTTTTTCCCCTTAATATATATTTTTTTACTCACTCCTCATCTTCCCTTTTAATTTGCTTTTGTAATGATAGAAATTGAGATTTCATTCAGTAGATTTCTTTTCTGTTACATTGTACTATACCCTGATGGCGGCAGGGAATTTTGATAGGGGTGAGGGAGCAAGACCATGTGGATAAATCATTTCAATCAAGTAATGATCGGCCTATAGAATATCTCTCCTCTTTATAAACGCTGTCCACAAGTGGGAAAGAATAATTAGGGCCTAAAAAATAGAATTAGAATTTTGAAAATATCATTTGTAAAAAAAAAGAGAGAAATAATTCATGATTGGAAGCAGCTATAATAGTGTACAAATGGGTTCAGAGGGGGCTTTTGACGTTGCAGACAGACCAAATCAGGGTTTGCGGATGGGAATTTGATAGAGGTTGGGGGACCAAGACAACCAACAGTGAATTCATTTTGAGCAAAATATGGGGCATTGCAAGAAACTTGCAATCGAAGCAATCGAATGCAAATTAATTTCAGACTCCAAAATCATGAGAGTCATACTTTTCATTGCAAACTTGCAACTGATCCATAAAAAAATCAAAATTGTTATGTTCTAGATAAACTTAATGTTTATCATCACCTGTAAATTTGCATCTGATCGAATTTTGGGATTGATTGCAAATATCTTCTTGGAACACTCAATATATAGTTTTTTTTTTATAAAAAGCGGCCATAAACAAGCAAAATTATTATAAAAATAGAATAAAACTTATTAATTAAAAATCAAAACCCTTATTATCAAAAAAGATTTCATTGACCGATTGATTTTATTTTTGCACCCATTGCATCAGATTTAAATTTAGAAAGTAACATGTACAATTGTAAAATATAACGAATTTATAATGTTGTATTATAACCACTGGATCAATAATATTTAAACACATATAGACCTTTTACTTAATAAGGAAAAAGACAATTTAAAAGAATGCAAGATACCATGTTTACAATCATGAGCGATTACACTTGATTTTGGGGAAGCTGCTCGCATAAAAGTCAGAGCTCAAATATTTAATTAACTCTAAATACCTTTTAATCTTTGATATATTTTCTTTAAATCTTCGGAATTATGATAATGGGTAATGCAACTGGGCATACCATTCACCATTAACATTAATGGCATTCATTAGGCAAACACCACTAAGCCACTATGGCTTTACAATTATCCAACATGATTATATATACCACTAGGCACATACTACTAAGACACCATATTGGGTATATGGTATACCATTGATACCAATCATACCATTATAGAGGCACATACTACTGAGACACCATTGGGTATATGGTATACCATGCAGTCATACCATTAGAGGCACATACTACCCAGACACCATTTGACACCACTGAGACACCATTGGGTAATGGTATACCATTCACCATACTAATCATACCATTATACATGTTATAGAGGCACATACTACTGAGACACCATTGAATACCACTGAGACACAATTTGGTATATGGTATACCATTCATCATACCAGTCATACCATTATAGAGACACATACTACTGAGACACCATTGAATACCACTGAGACACCATTGTATACCACTGAGACACCATTGTATACCACTGAGACACCATGGTGTATGGTATACCATTCATTATACCAGTCATACCATTAGAGGCATATACTACTGAGACACTATTGAATACCACTGATACTCCATTGTATACCAGTGAGACACCATTGGTGTACGGTATACCATTGATCATACCAATCATACCATTACAGGCACATACTACTGAGACACCATTGAATACCACTGAGCACCATTGTATACCACTGAGACACCATTGGTGTATGGTATACCATTCATTATACCAGTCATACCATTAGAGGCATATACTACTGAGACACTATTGAATACCACTGAGACACCATTGTATACCACTGAGACACCATTGGTGTATGGTATACCATTGATCATACCAATCATACCATTACAGGCACATACCACTGAGACACCATTGAATACCACTGAGACACCATTGGGTAATGGTATACCATTCGTCATACCAATCATATCATTAGTCACATACCGCTGAGACACCATTGGGTATATGGTATACCATTTACCATTAAATAAACTACCAATTACCATTAAGAACTTACCATTGAAACACCACTTAAATACCATTCGCGTACCATTTACCATTCAGATCACCATTCAACTACCATTCGGCACCATTCAAATACCATTGGCGATTTTTATAAGGGTAAATTAATGAATTTGCCAAGTTGACCTTTGTCATTGCGCCGATGTGTGTATTGTTTATTATATCCCTTACTTAAGATTGTCGCATTGAGAGTGTACACAAGAAGAAAAAGCCATGATATAGTTCAATTTCCTTGCTGACGTCACGCATAGTCCATTTCCACAGGGAAATAAATGAACTATAGGCCCTACGTTTTTTCGACCCCCCCCCCCCCTCGATTCGCGAGCTGTGCGACGCTATGGCTGAGCTAGTATTACTCATAGTCGGCACCGGTACGCGCTGCATGCATGCCACGGGAAAGTTTCGGCGAGCAGCGCTGGGACGGTATGCACTAACAGGTGAGCGGCCAGAAGCCAAAAAGTGGCTTATTTCTTTACTTTAACCCCCCCCCCCCGGCTGGATCAAAGCAAAAACGTGCATCATTTTGAAGGAAATTTTCTGAATTTTTCAGAACTGAGAATTAAAAGTGTCGCAGAGTGTAGCATGGAAACCAGCCTTGAATAGGCCACGCCCATTTTTGTAATAAATGAAAAGCACTAACTTATCTATATTTGTCAATCAATTACACTAATTTATATATACATATAGACTTTACAAGGATAAAATCACTACGGATTGAATGATATGATAACGCCTAGCAACCAAATAGCCTATATATTTTTTTCAGACTCCGATTTTTTTACTTTGTCGTCATGGCTAAGTTTTTGATATAATAACAAATCCTTTTTGGAAAGATGTACTTTCCTCATGGTGTATTTTTCGGAAAGCAAATAGATGTTCCAGTAGAAGAGAATTCTTTTCTGACCTCCTTTGTCATAATGAAGACATAGTTATTAACAGAAATATAGTTAATTTTAGAAACTGGAGTCAAAAGGGTTTAAGATTTGTAATGGGAACAGATGGTCAGGTTTTAAGTAGACAAAGAATTATTGAAGTGTACAATGTTTCCATTGATTACTTTACATATTTCATTATAAATCAAGAGATCAGTGAAAAGATGGAGAGTTTTTCGCAACCTGGTAACGATTTTGTGAAGATAACCACTCCATTCAGACCAAATGTCATTAGTATATTGATGAAGCAAAATAACGGTTGTAAAATATTTATGTTCCATTGGTGAAAGGAAAGGTATCAAATAACTTTCAAAGAAAAGAAAAATGGGAAGGAGAATCGGAAAAAAGTCTCACCAGAGAAATAGCGTTGTTTTAATTCTATGCAGTTTCAAGTAATGACAGATGTTTCAATCAGTTGGTTTCAATACTGCTTAATTAACTGCATTATTCCAACGAATTTGTATTTGTGCGAAATCCAAGGTAAATCAAGTAGTACTTGTACTTTCTGTACCTCTCATGTTGAAATTATTGAACATTTGTTCTTTGAATGCCACTGAGTGAGAAAAGTATGAGAATACTTTGAAAAGAGACTGTCTGAAAGATGCAAATTAGTATTAAAATTAACATTGGAAAATGTTCTTTTTGGAATTACTCCCATTAAGTATAATAGAGCCTTAAATACACTTATTATTGGGATAAAATGGAAGATATATAAAATTTTGTGAAAATTTTTAGTTAGTTACCCTGCTGTGTCAAGTTATCTGTTCTAATCTAAATAATTCAGTATTCATATAATTTTCTGTTACCTATGGAAACCATTATGGTGCCTAGCAACAATATTTTCCCTAGCAACCATCACTTTTGGGCGATATTTAAGCCTGCAACCTCCCCAAATTTCCTTTTTGGTCCTCAAAATGCATCTTATACTATCTTAAGCATTTATTGTGGTGATGACAATCAATTTAAGCCATCTGGCCAGGCAGTCGGTATATTGAGAGAGGGCATGGATGTATACAGAAAACTTTTCCTTGGGGTGGCAAGACGACTAAAATTTTCCAAGAAACAAAGCGAGGAAGCAAAGCGACCAAGTTTGGCAAGGGACGCTTTTTCATTAATGGAAGGATATAATGCACACTTTTGGTGAATTTTGTGAAAATTTTCAGTTTAAAAGTGTATCTTTTCGCTGCGTACGGCCATGGTAGAGGAAATGGGTATTATTAACGGTGCCAGGTAAAAATGGCAGAGACAATAATGGTAGAGGTAAAAATGGCAGAGGTACTAATGGCAGAGGTAAAATGGCAGAGGTAAAAATGGCAGAGGTAAAAATGGCAGAAGTAAAAATGGCAAAGGTAGTAAGGGCAGAGGTAAAATGGAAGAGGTCAAATTGGCAGAGGTAAAAATGGCAGAGGTAATAATGGCAGAGGTAAAAACGGCAGAGGTAAAAACGGCAGAGGTAAAAAGAGCAGAGGCATGAATGACAAGAGGGAAAAATGAAAGATGTGATAATGGCAGGGGTAAAAGTGTCCGAGGTACACTATTAGAAAAAACAGTAGATTCTACAGAAGAAAAATTAAAAAAGAGGTTTTACAGAAATAAAAAAATTATTTGGTAAATTATGATAACAGGAGGATTTTCGACAATTTTACAGAACACATTTTTTAGAAAAGGGGAAAACAGTTTTAATACAATAAATTTGTAAGGGTACACGCACAAAATACCAATATTCTGTAATTTTACACAAATGCATGTAAGATTACACAGTGCAGTAAGATTACAGGTGTTCTCCAGACTCTGTTGCAGGAATTTTTGGTTTTCAAGTATAAATTTTCTAAGAAATGGCGGAGTTGAAAATGGTAAAGGTAAAATAGCAGAGGCAAAAAATGAAAGAGATATGGGTTGCTGGTTTGTTAAAAAGCCGAGAAAAAAAGTTTTCACTCTAAAATGAAAGGCTATTTGGTTATTAAAGGGGGAAAATGACAAAAAAATATTTCAACTAAATGAAGTTCTTTTAGGTCAGAAAAAGAATTACAACCAAAATAATAACAATTAGATAATGAAAAATAACAGAGATTTGTATCAAATCTCTACATTTTAGCATATATACCAAGCTATTTACCAAGAGGGTGCTGCTTATAATGTACAAAGTCCCCAACAGCACTTCCGCTTCCAATGGTTATGACCATCAAGGTGTTTATATCATGTTGGATGCAGTGGTAAAGGTTCAGGGTCTTCTTTTCATGCAAAAAAAATCTGAACCAGACGACCCCCCTCGATCGACCCCGAATTGGTTTACCAGTCAAAACAAGATTATCATCGATTTTCATAATCAGTTACATCTTCAGTGCCAAGCCTGGGAACGCATGCTTATTGTCATGCCAAATATTTAAAAAGAATAGTACAGACGACATTACAAATAAGGACATAATGTTTAAGCACAATCATTCGTGACAATTTCAACGTCTAAGCTTTCCCCGCTATGTTCTCTATGTGTTTCCCCGCCTCCTCATCCTCTCTGTCTCTCCACCTCTCTTATGTCTAGACACTCTTCCTCCTTTTTGCATCGGTAAACCTGGCAAAACTTTAGATTTAGCAAAAAAAAAAAACAGCCAGACAAAAGGGAGTGTTAATGATGAATGAGAATAGTGCAGTATCATTTTGCCTCTGATAAATTGAATGAAAAATATCTGTCGTTTGATTTCTTTTTAAAAAGCGTTCACGGTACATTTCCAACGAATTCGTATAAAGCATTGTTAGGCCGATGAAGACATAATGATGAAATGCCTAACCGTGACATGCACAAGTTTCTTATTTAATGTATGTACATGCGGGGGCTTTTTGACAATTCATTGCATGGGGTTTAAGACTGGCCATATTTTACCTAGAGCTGTCATTTTTACCTCTCCCATTATGAACCCTGCCATTACCACCTCTGCCATTTTTAAATCTGCCATTTGCCATTATTACCTCTGCCATTTTTACTACTGCCATTTTTACCTCTGCCATTTTTACCTCTGTCATTTTTACCTCTGCCATTATTACCCCTGCCATTTTACCTCTTCCATTATTACCTCTACCATTTTTACCTCTGTCATTTTTACCTCTGCCATTATTACCTCTGCCATTTTTATATCATTTAGTTTGTTATTTGGAACATGTTATTATATAACATATTATGAAAGGTAATATATATCCAATACCAACCAATAAATCTTAAAGTGTATCCAAGACCAGCCAATAAGTCTAAAGTGTCTGTAATGGGAAAACTAAATTATTTATCTTATGGCAAATATAATCCCTATACTGTAGTGATTGTGAAGTCACAAGCTAATTACTTTATGAGGTACCTACTAAAATTTGTGAAATAACAATGATCTATCAAAGTTTATATCTGCAATTCTGGCAATTTTCCTGTGTTGTTGAAAGTTTTTGTTCTTTCTTTTATTTTGTTATTATACCAATGGATGGGCAATAGGGTAGTTAACACAGTAGTTTAATTGCAGAACTTCAAGCAGGATTGCTGGTTTATCTGAACGAATTAAGGATCAAGAGATTCTCAGTATGTCGTATATACCAACTAGATAACAAAAATTACTCTAATCTGTGCCTGTTTCTCATTAGAACCGAATAGTCCCTGTATATTTTATATGGGCATTACTGATTCCAGCAGTGAATTAGCAGGTCAAATATCTGTTTAAGTATAATTAAGTAGGAGTAGGCCCTATTATTGTCTCATCAAGATAAAGGGCAAAGTCCTAACCATTGAACTTATGAGTATTCATTTAAGTTCTTTCTATAAACCTCCTAACCATTCTCTCTCCCTTCCTCGAGAAGCCACCTCCGATCGAGAAAATGTAATTATTTGGAATTTCAACAGTCACATCATTATCTGAGGGTATGGAGATACCAACGAGATGGAGAACTTGTGGGGAACTGGTCAGATGCAAATCAGATTGCATCACCCAACAAAATGTGAGAAGGTTGTTCTTGACCCTCGCCCGCACACTCAACATCAACCCATTGGGCTGAAGGTGAATGCAGCCATCACTCCACGCACAGTTCCCTTTCACAGATGTTTCACCCTGAAGAAAGCAATCTGGGAGCAGTTTATCATAGATCCGGATAACTATCCACAGGATCTTCCAGCACTCTCTACTCATAAGGACACATTTGGAAAGCTGTTGAAGAAATCATCACAGAAGAATATTCCACGAGAATGCTGTACAAACTGCTCTCCGGGCTTGACGAATGATGAAGCTGCTGTACAGTAAATATGTCAGGAGCTTTGAGAATGACCGCTTTGGTGCCGATACACTTGAACAACTGCCATTATGGCTAGTAAAAAAGAAAGTGACAGTGATTTAATAAATCAATGGACATAACTCACAACAGAAAAGCCGGGGAAAAGATTCGGATCCTTGTAAAATTGAGTCTGAAACTATACCCCTAGTGACCATCAACCAAGTGGCCCACTATCTTCTTGTGTACAGTCAAGGTAACCATTTATTGCCCACGAAGGGCCAACCTCCCTAAAAGTGCAGTGACAGTCTCCCAACTAAGAGTCAATTAAATACACAAGACCATTCAGCATGAACGTCTTGTCTGCTTGTGCTAAGCTATCAAAGAGAATAATTAAGAGCAACAAGGCACCTGGATTAGATGATGTCCTCTGTGAGCAGATCACCCTTCTTGGACCAATGGCTGCTGACATGTTAAACCACTGTTTGCATAAAAAATCAATGTATGCCTACTTACGAGGAAAGTCATTTGTGAAGACAAAGGAAGTAAAGTTGACAAGGATAATTCATAAAATGCCCTCAAACCAGTTGTGAATCTCAGTGGTTCCAGCAGCAAATGTTGGAGGCAGAAAAATGGTCTCCCACAAAGAAGTGTCCTTGCCCAACTACTCTTTAACATCTACACAGACGACCAAGAAATCCGTCTGTCTGCTACCAAAAAGAGTAAATGATCTTTACCTATTGTGTGGCACAATCCCCACACATAGAGATATCAGCACGGGTGGAAAAATGATCAAAAAAGATGTCCTTTTTCTTTCACTCTTTAATTATAAACCTGACAATAAGAGACTGGAATCAAGACAATTTCCTTCACTTGACTGAATCCCTTGACGGCTATGCACACAGTCAAAGGATCGCCCTTTGGTCAAACCCCCTCCAGTCTGTGATGCAAAAGCTTTCCATGACCTAGCGAATCACGCCCCAGGTTCAAATGACGAATGGCCATCCTGGCTATGAGGCCTGTTACATCTGAAAGTTTCCTACCCGAGACCCGGCCGAGTACACTTGCAACCTTGACTGGATTATTGGTGGATTAGCTTCGCGAACGGACCGAGTCCGAAATGTGGTCTGTTTACATCACAGCATTCATTCCCTCCCCTATCGGTACGGTTTCGAGCGGTATCTGATTGCTGACACCAAAGGGCGCTCTCGATCTTGGCTCTGAATAATTTGCGCGCGCTAATTGAAGTTGTTTATATACATTTCGTTATTCTGGAAGAATGCTGATGACCCCAGCAGTCGTTGGAGATATGATCGACTTGAGAAGGATACATTTAAAATGCTTCCCTCTTTCCACTCAAATCAAAGGCTTTTTCAATCACAATTCACATGTCGCATGACGCAAAATATTTGACGAACGACGGGGCTGGGGAGGGCATAGCGCGCGCTATGACGTAATTTGACAGCTGGCGAACGGACCGAGATAGGTTAGAAAGCTTGTGTGCATTTACATCTACGAATCGGTGGACCGGGGCCGGCCCGATACCTACCCGAGACTACCTCTGGATGTTGTCTCGGGTAGGTTCGCTAAAAGGTGGCCCGAGGTAGGTTTGGGATGTTTACATCTGATTTCTTTCCGACCCTCGGGCCACCTTTTAGCGAACCTACCCGAGACCACATCCAGAGGTAGTCTCGGGTAGGTATCGGGCCGGCCCCGGTCCACCGATTCGTAGATGTAAACGCACACAAGCTTTGGAACCTATCTCGGTCCGTTCGCCAGCTGTCAAATTACGTCATAGCGCGCGCTATCCCCTCCCCAGCCCCGTCGTTCTTCGAATGTTTTTGCGGCATGCGACATGTGAATTGTGATTGATAAAGTCTTTGATTTGAGTGAAAAGAAGCATTTTAAACGTATCCTTTTCAAGTCGATCATATCTTCAACGACTGCTGGGATCATCAGCATTCTTTCAGAATCTCGGGTAACTTCAATTATTCATAGCCTAGATCGAGAGCGCCTTTTAAAGGTGTCAGCAATCGGATGCCGCTCGAAACAGTACAGATAGGGCGATAGGGGAGGGAATGAACACTGTGATGTAAACAGACCACATTTCGGACTCGGTCCGTTCGCGAAGCTAATCCACCAATAATACAGTCAAGGTTGCAAGTGGACTCGGTCGGGTCTCGGGTAGAAAACTTTCAGATGTAACAGGGGTCTATTATGTAATCGCCTATGGTCTGGAACAAGAAGGTGCAAAGTCCTTAATATGCAATTCGGGGCTACAGCAGGGATGCAGACACTATCTACGACTGAGGAGAGGATCAGACAGTGCATCACATTTTGGTCTCCCCCCCCCTCCCCTCCTACCAGAGCCGTGCGCTGCCAAAGATCTGGAGTCACCAAACCCAAAAGCCAGATCTTGCTTGAACCCTCTACTACACAGGACTTGCGTAGTTATCCGAGAAGATGGGCACAGAGCAAATATTGCCCTTTAAATCAAGCAGTATACCATGACCAAATGGGAGCCTAGGCGTGCAGGAGTTTGTCTCTCCAAAAGGTGGCTTTTAAGGGGGGTATATAGACATGGGGTAAGATTGTTAGCATCGAATATCTTTGCTCTTTCACTGGCAAATTGTAATTTTCACCTTAAAACACTAACAATCAGAATAAAGGCACAGTTTTCAGCAAAATGTTAGCCTCACCATGGACCTAGAACAATGGCCTAATCGACAACCCCATCAGGAACCAATTAGGTCCCTGCCCCCTCTCCCATCCAACAACACATGAGCAAATAATAATTTTCCCCCAAATGTCAGATTACCATAAATAGGTGTCTTCTACCGGTCACATAATTAATGACACACTTCTTCTTATAGCTCATTCAAGATGTCATGTCGTGATAATGGTACAAGATCTACATGTAGCTTTCCTGTGAAAAGAATAGAGTGCAGTGGCAGTTCAAAGCTCTGGTAGGAGGGGTATGACACAAAAGTGTTGTATCCTATGATCATCCTTACAGTTGCTGGAAGTTTCTCCATTCCTATTGTAGCCCCATAGGCGATTCAAAAAAATCAGGTAGGCCATTCTTCACTTGGACCTGGAGAGTGATGTACTAAGTCCATAGGTGAGATTGTTCATTACAGACTGACGATTGTTATACCAGATGATGACGCTTTTATGCGAGCAGAGTCATCAACGGATTCTGTTGAGCAGAGAAAACTGTGTCTAGATTTTAGTATCTTTGCAAGCTCATGAGTCATCAACGGATTCTGTTGAGCAGAGAAAACTGTGTCTAGATTTGAATATCTTTGCAAGCTCATGATTGACGAGTGGAATACTTTGTTCTTGATTGTTTTTTTTTTATTTCATCTGTGCTGATGACTTTCCTTCTGACATACGGTGGGGCAATAAAACATTGTAGGTAAAGATTACTCATTTCTTTTAGTCACAGGCAGTCGGTGATGGCTCTGCAAGCTCCATTCAAGACTTGAGGTCAATATTTAGCACCAAGGGCTGCGTACTCAGCAGTGGAGAAACCATGGACAGAGCTGTGGTGCAGATAAATTTGGCATCTATCAATTCCCCATATGTTTCCCAGCTTCTTCAGAATGATATTCCTTGCTCCAAATTTTGCATTTGTTTTGGCAGCATGTTCTTTGTATGAAAAAAGAACGGTCTGCAATGACGTCATGGTAGGTTGGCTTGTTACCATCTGACCCTCATTTTTTGATCTGCTCTCTGTTCTTCAGGTGGAATACACAAGGTGGAGTTTTTCTGGATCGGCACAGAGATGATTTATAGCACAGTAAGGAGTTAGACTTGCCAGATCATCACTGAGTCCGTTTTTGACAACTGAAGAGTGATTATTACTTTAGAGATTATTGTATAATTCCATTTTTTCCACTCCATTCAAGTAGTGATACCAAAATATGGCTGTAATGTAAATGTTACAGCTACATTATTTGAACAAATCATTATTACAAATACAGATGTATTTGTATTATTAGTATTAGCATGTTTTACCAATACTGTAGGCTTCATCCCAATTACATCAGTTTTAGATATTTTCTCAGACATATTTCTTATACCATGGATGTGTTTGAAGATTTACATTGATCTAAATCTCCATGGAACGAGCAGTAGCGTTAATTTAAGCCCAACTTACATTGACGAGTGGATACCATGCGCGACCAAAAAAACATGTAAAAAGGTGTCTTTGGCTAGGCAACAAATTGGTATCCATGGGTAATGTGAAATGGTCATTTTGTTGTTGTTCTTTTGAAGATAAGATCAGTTATTATTAACTCAATTAACTTTTTCACCACAAAATAGTATAAAGTATGTGACTTGCACGTAAACGTGTATCTATGTAGTCGAAATGAACAATAATATGGCAATTCTTATGATGTGAAAGGGTATGTCAGGTAGAGCTTTAATAGCAAATGTATTTGAAGTTCGCAATAGCTAAAATTAGGGTTTTCAGTTCTTTTTATTTTTCAATAATACTTTATATAATTCCATTGGTGTAACTTGTTTGGTTTAATTCAACCTAGTTAAAAAGTTGAATGTTAGGTTTGAAATGGAAAAATAAGTGGTTAACTTAAGGAGCTAAATGGTTGCTAAGGAAAGTTATGTTGCTAGGCAACAATTTCTGATAAAATGTTCATAAAATTCATGCTTGGTTGTTTTTTCAGTCATTCGTCTTACAATATATAGTAGATCTTTCCTTTGAAAATAAGAAAAAATACCTGATAATCTATAAATTAATAAGTAAAAAATCAATATTCATGATAAATTTTCAATAAGTATCTAAAATGGGCGTGGCTTATTCAAGGCTGGTTTCCATGGTGATGGTACACATTACGGAAGTTTTAATGCCCAGTTCCAAAAAAAAATCAGAAAATTTCTTTTAATTTCATGTAAGATTTTGCTTTGATGGGGGGGATTCTGGCCGCTCACCTATAAATCCCTCCCCCACTAGCGTACCTACGGTGGGGCAGTCTGGCCCCCCCCCCCCGAGGTTGAAGACCTTTTTTTTTGCTCGTCAATTTTTTTCTGGTACGAAATCCTATAATTATGGCGTTTTTTTTTTATTTGCTTGTCAAATGTTTGGGTGGACGAATTTGACCCCCCCCCTGTGGAAAATCCTAGGTACGCCACTGCCTCCCCCATAAAGGTTTCTTTTATTTTGTCTTTCTCTCTTTTGGAGGGAAATACTGTATACGTGGCCCTACTGAGGATAACAATCAAAATGTAAGAAAAAGGAGGGAAGTATATTGCAATATAAGGGCGCAATTTCAACGTCAAGGCGTATTTGTTTCACCCTCTCAGATTGAGAATTAAAATCATAAATGATCGGAAAACTGATAAGCCATCAGGTTGTGTATTTGGAACAAGATTGAAGGAAAACGTTAATAATACAACTTGATACGCTTTGGAGTGAATTTTTCTGAGGAGAAAGGGAGAAATCTAGCCGAGATTCCGGAAAGCCACACCCATTGTCACTCTGAAAATGGCTAACGCAAGTGGAACTAAACCCGTTTGTGTTAAATCAGAGGATGTTCGAAATGTGAGTACAAAACAAATATCGGGTGAGGAATTGTACATGTCATTAGCCAAGATAATGGAACCTACTTACACATCAGGTATCCAGCAAATACGTAACTTATGGCGTATTTACCTCGTTCGTCATGAAGACAGAGTGAAAGTGATAACGAGTGGCTTTGAGCTTCGTGGGGCAGTTACCCCTGTACATGACCTCAACGCATTTTACCAACTTCAGGGATGAGAATCTCCTTCGTGTGGTAATCAAGGATATTCCACTCTCAGTAAGTGACCAACTTATCAAGTCTGAGTTGCAAACCAAAAACATTGAAATTCATGGTGAAATCATCAGACAAAATCTAAGAGTTAATTGACAACGGACGAGCTGCCTTAATGGAGATAAAGTTTTGTTCATTAGACCTTCCGCCCAAGTCCTCCCTAGGAAATTCGATTTCGTGAAGGTTTTCGCCGTCGGTCAACTGTACCATCTTGGACAGCCAGAACAGGGAGATAGGGCATCACGCATTTTCATGCGAGAATGAAGTGAGGTTTTCCCTTTGTAAAGCGAGCGGGCATGTGAGAAACAAGTGCCCAACCAACATAGCAACGGAAACTACGGACGCCACGGATCTTCGACTAGATGACGATCGCCCGAGACAAGCCGCCGCTGCTAGCCTCACTTCAAGTACTTCGTACAGCGGAAAAGCGAAGAAGCAACTTAATCTACATGATTGTCTACCCGTCCCAACCCCATCAGATCAGAAAGCTAGTCGACCACGAATAGCGCCTAGTGTGATAAATGCTATCGTCGTGGAAAGCGATGGAAACTTTTCATCTACAGACGAAGATCCTGGAGATAAAAATAGAGCAAAGAGTAGTTACGGATCAAGCTCGGAAACAGAAACAAGCGATCGCGATAGCGATGACGAGGGCACCACGCTGTCAGCTGAAACACCTCCACTACAATTGGTACAAGATAATAGAAAGCCCTCAAAAAGGAAGCGAAAAGACACAGGCATGAATAAGTGAGTCGAAAGAAATTAAAGAAATTGATAAGCAATTAGAAAGATAAAATGTCAAACCATCGAGTCATAGATAAGTCTATGTTACATCTCGTTTCCCTGAATGTGAGGGAGTTACGAAACAGGCTTAAAAGAAACAAGATATTCTTATGGTTAAAAAATCAGAAGTGTGATATTGTGTTTCTCCAAGAAACTTCTTGGCTACATAATATAGAGCAAAGTGTAAAGAAGGAATGGAAAGGTCAGTGTTTCTTTGACCATGGCCATGATGGCACAAATCACTCAAGAGGAGTAGCAATTCTTGTTCGTGAGGGACTTTCATTGAACTCTATTTCTATTAATTGAAAGGGAGATGGTAGAGCTATCGTTATTCGATTTTCATGTCATTCAATAATTTACTTTAGTATAAACATTTACGCTCCGACAAAGATCACGGAGAAAGATTTTTTTTTGACAAGTCCTTAGATGCCTGGGTAAAAGCATGTAAATCTAATAACGATATGGATATTAGGTGGAGATTGGAATTGTGTACAAATTACAATATTAAATACTTATGGCATATCAAATGTTTATTTACCAAAAAAGAATTTTAAAAGTTTTCAAACAAAAAACAAATAAATTTATACATGGAGAAAGTATAACCAATATAAGAAGCAATTTACTTAGCGACAATTATGATTAAAACTTACACTCAAGACTAGATTATCGGTTGATTTGTAGAGATCTTTTGGGTTCAGTCTTTTCAACAGATGAGACCCGCATTAAAATGTGACCACAATGCTATATCATTAAAGATAAAAATATCTCAAGAAAAAGAGGTAAAGGTTATTGGAAGATTAATAACTCGTTGTTGAAAGATGAGGTTTGTGTTAATTATGTTAAAAGTTTGATACAAGTGGTCAAGTTTGAAACGAAAGGAATGAGTTCACAAATACAATGTAATGTTTGTAAATATAAGATTACAGAATACAGTATCCGTTATGCAAAGGAAACGCAATCTAGAGCAAAAAGGTATTATCTGATATAAAAAAGAGAATTAAGGCATTACAACTAATTGTTTGATACTGATACGAATGATGAATTAATAGACAAACTTGAATCAATTTAAAGAAGAGTTAAACAAATGGTATGGAAATAAGTGTAAAGGTGCTTATGTTAGATCAAAAGAAAAATGGAAAGAGAATGGAGAAAAATGTATTAAATATTTTATTCAGCTAGAAAGGCAAAGAGGAAATAAAAAAGAAATACCATTGTACATAATACTCTTTGGGCCAGTGGCGACTATTTTAGATATCAAAATAAAGCATTGTTCCCATACATGACATGAGAAATGATATTATCTCCTTAGTAATGATAATTTACAAATATTACTTCGTTCATACATCGCGATATTTTGCACTTTAGTGCTCATTTTTGCAAAAATTAGTTTTCCCTGTTCATACTGTACATAATATAGTATACAAGGGCCTAATGCGGCCATTTTGAATATCAGGAAAATAAATACTTTGTCAAAAATCATTTTTTTCAGAGAGTATTTCACCCATGCCACACAATTTCATGCATTTCATAGCCAATGTGCGGACAGTTTTATGATTTTTATGGTTAATTTGCATATTTTGGCGGCCATATTGGATTTTGCCAATTTGCCGAAAATTCTCAAGGTTACACGAGTGGCATCATTCAGATTCGTAATCAGCACACTCGAATTGACAAGAAACCATAAAAAAAATATTGTATAAATAAAAACAAGGTTATGCCTCTTTATCCTGGACTAATAGGGGATCTCTGGACAATTGGCGATCACTATCTTTACTCAATATCGATTACAAAATGGCAGCTCGGGTTTTAGCGATTCGTTTACAGAAAATCTTATCATCAGTTATTATTTCAACTGATCAATGTGGATCAAAGGTATATGTAGATCGGCTTCCGAAGATGTTAGGCTTGTTCAAGATATTATTGACTAATGTAAATTTAAACGTTCCCGTGGCATTATCATTTTTTTAGATTTTCGAAAAGCATTTGACAATGTGTACCACTCATTTCCGTTTGAAACATTCAAGCGGAGGAAGTTTAAGGAATCGTTTATAATTGGATTAAGATGTTATATACAAATGCTCACGGTAGAGTACTACAGCGTGGTTGGATATCAGAATCATTTCATATTTATAAAGGTGTAAGACAAGGGTGTCCATTATCAGCATTGTTGTTTATTTTGGTTGCAGAGATTTTAGCAATTCGTATTAAAGAAAATGATGAAATCAGAGGTATAGATATTTCAGGAAATTGTTTATGCTTACCACACAGAGAGATAAAAGTAACACAGTTCGCAGAAGATACGACGATATTTATTAATTCGATCAAATCCCTTCATAATGTTATGAAAGAGATAAATAATTTTGGTAATATTGCAGGTCCAAAACTAAATTGGAATAAGACAAAGATGTTAAAAATAGGGATATTTAACTTAGAAAGAAGCGAGTTTGCTTTTACAGATGATCCTGTTAAATATTTAGGAATATTTGTGGGGAAAATGAAGAACATACACGAAAGCTAAATTGGGAAGGGAAAATTGAATAGGACAATGACATATTCAAACATGGAAAATGAGACAGCTTACATGTTATGGTAAAATGATTATTATTAAATTTTTAACTGTGCCTCAAATCATTTATGTTGGTACGGTTATTCCAATGCCAGAGTATATATGCAAGGGTTTACATACTGTAAGATAATATATTGCTTTTTATGGATTTCAAAGCGTGAGAAAGTTAAACGTAATATTTGTGTCAGACCGATAGTTAAAGGTGGTCTTGGTATGATCGATTTATATTCGAAATCAAAATCACTTAAATTGTCTTGGATAAATTCCTTTTTAAATGATTATGATGCAGCCTGGAAATCACTTTTCTCGTTTTGGTTAAGTTACATCTCCCCTACTGTTTTCAAATAAACTGTCATCCAAAACATATGTTAAAGCTTTGTCGAAAAAAAAGATTTACCAATGTTTTGTATTGAATTTCTATATACATGGGCTCAATCACGTTATTTAGATGAGCAGCACGTTGAAAATATATATCATGAAATATTATGGAATAATAGTAATATTACAATAAATAGACAACCTTTAAATTTTCAGAAATGGAAAATAGCTGGTAATTTGTATGTTAAACAGGTTGTATCTACAGGTAAATGGAAAGATATATCATTTTTAAAAAACTTTTTTGATGTTGATAATTTAGTAATTTGTTTTAGATTTTTTAAAGTAAAAAAAAACAATCCTGCTCATTGGTTTGAAAAAATAAGTACGATGAAAGAAAAACAAATGAGTCTCCAGAACAAAAAGATCGATACATCTGGTGGTGAACGTATTATTATAACTTGCACCAAAGCGAAAAAATATTATTTGTTGTTCTTACAACAAAAGAAGGTTGATTTTTATATTTTGGACATCTGGGGAAAACAACTAAAATTGCCAGAAAATTTAGTTTGGAAAGATATCCTTCATTTTAAATTCAAAAAGATAACAAAATTAAGCAATTTAATTTCAGACTGTTACATAAAATATTACGTTCTAGAGACAATTTGTTCAAGTTGAAAGTTGTAAATACAAATCAATGCGAAATCTGAAATGAAATCGAGATCATTTTCTGCTTTTTTGCAAAAAGATTGAAGTTTATTAGAAAAATCATACCGAGGATGATTTATTTCATTTTCAAAGAAGAAATGGTGATAACTATTAAAAAATTGTCAATTTGGTATAAAGTAGACAACCCATAATTCGATCTTATTAATTTGACGATCAATGTTGCCCAGTTTGTAGTTTATAATCATTATGTAAACTGCAACCTTCAAAATCTAAATCATAGCAATAAGAGATTGATCACGGAATTCGTTTCATATTTGAAATTCTATTTATATCATTACGGATCTAAACAATTTTGTGTATTAGGGGTCAAGAAAATTATTGATAAATTGTCATTCCTGTCATAAATGTTATATCATCTGACTCTTGAAAAAAAAATATTTCTATGTAAATATGTATATATGTAAATATTTTGAAACAATTAAATCCTCAAGGAAGAGGCACAGAGAAAAAATTGAAATAAATGAAAATGAAAGGAGAATCCAATTTAGGGCAAAAACAAGCAGTTCAAAAAGAGTTCCTAATACAGGGCACATTGTTTTCATAGGTAAAAAGACCCTTTTTCCTATGGGAAATTGTGAGAGGCAAGTGCCCCCTTCCTGTTGTTTTCTTTTCCCTGCAAAAAAAGGAGGTGCTAATTGCAATAAATTACTTTAACAGACGGAAAATTGTAGACACACTAGATGAAACGGGGCACTTGCACTTTTATTTATTTAGACAAGTAAAACATACAAAGTAAAACATGTCGAGGGATGCTAAAAAGGTTTGAAAAACCCGTACAAGTTTGAATTCCAATGATATACATGAAAATAGCATCAAGATAAAAACATAAGCTTAACAATCAGAATAAAAAAATGTAAGTTACTATAGAAAAGAACATAGATAAAATTTATAGATTTATGCAACATTTAAAAAGATTAAAAACGTGATATAAAACAAAATTATAAAACAGGCATAAGATGACATAATATGATATAATGAATTGATGACAAATATAAATTGTGGTGTGGTTCAACATTATGCACTATGACAAGAATGATCATAAAAGCTGTGAGGCATCATTGTGGGAAGAAAAGCTTGTGAAATTATTTTGTAATAGAAATTATATAAGAAGGTGCCTTGAGTAAGTTTTTAAAAGTATAGATATATGTGCTATTTATTACATTACTAGGGAGCATGTTCCAATCTTTGGTGTTTCGAATATAAATAGTTTTGGAAGTAAACTGTTTTTGCAAAGTGCGTGATTACCTTCTTATCATGATCGTTCCTACCTATCATGTGGGCTATTTCAATCATTACATTGACATGAACTATATAAATTATTAGTGAGCTTATAGAACACAACAAGTCCATGGTACTTTTGTCTTGTTCCAAAGTACGTTGTAACTTGTTTGCCATTCCCGGCACATCATTCTCACGTTTCTATTCTGTATACGCTCGAGTAATTTTATATGGTTTGCCCGATACGGGTCCCATGCTATACAGTAATACCCTAAACATGGTCGATTGAATGGCTCGTAAAGGGTCTTAAAAACTAATCTTTGACAGTTCATAAAGTTCCTTTTCACATTACCGATAATTTTATTGCATTTGGCATAAGTTTCTTCACAATGATCTTTCCAATTTAATGTGTCATTCATTAAAATGCCTAAATTCCATTCAGACTTAGTTATGGTTTAGTTTTTTTCCACCCATTTTATATGCATAGTCTATTTTCGAAACTTTTCGGGACATTTTCATCATTTTACATTTTGACACATTAAAATCAAGATACCATTTATTTGACCATTTCTTTAACGTGAAGAGATCATTTTGTAGAATTGCACAATCTTGTATAGAATTTACTAGTCCGTATAAGATACAATCATCAGCATAGAGTTTCATTATTACTTTATTATTATTACCTATTATTTGTACTGCGCTTTTCCCATTAGGCCCAAAGCGCTTACAATGAATTAATAATATGTAATATATAAAAAAAACTACAAAGTATGAAAGATATGAGTTTTAATGACTTTTTGAAGATTGCTAACGATGGAGACTGTCTAATTCTGTCACCAGCTAATGTACGAGTTAATGAATATGTGAGGTCGTCACAAGTGAAAATGAGTTTGATGATACAAGAACGTCGCTTACGAAATCCATATTGAGCATCTGTTACAATGTTCTTACTATCCAGGTGATCCATATTAGAGCTGCAGAGAACATGTTCTACATGTAGGACTTTGCACGAGATAGATGTCAGAGATATGGGTCTGTAGTTCTCTGGATTACTCCTATCACCTTTTTTGAACACGGGAGCAACATTTGCAATTCTCCGGTCATCTGGGATAATGCCTTGATGCATATGGATAGATGCTTTGAAGAGTATTGTAAGCGCTGGGGTGATCTCATCAGCAAGTGTTTTCAGTAATCTGGCAAAATTTAATCTGAGCCTGTTGCTTTATGAGGATCAAGTCCGGATAACAGCTTATTGACACCAGTTGAAGAGATGTCAATTTCACCCATGAATGGATTAGGACTATCCTCTTTATCATTGATGTTGGTTAGACACTATTCCTTCGTAAAGACCGATGCAAACTGTTGGTTCAGAGTGTTTGACTTCGAGGTGCAGTCAGTTTGGATAATTCCATCTGATGACTTCAATGGAGAAACATCAGTTATATCACACTTCCCACTCTTGATTAATGACCAGAATCGTTTTGAGTTGCTCTTTGAGGCAGGAGATATGATATTCCTGATGTAATCATGTTTACATGGAGATCTTGACTCTTTCTTTTCGAAATCTTCCTCGGTACCTGTTTGGCTCCTTTCACTTGCATACTGGCGCAACTTTTTTCTTGACAAAGCGCTTCACTTTAGTGTTTATCCAAGGCTGGTTGTAGCGCACAGATGGTACTTTTGTTAGCAAATGGTGACACTGGCGTAAATCCGTGTTGATGGGTGGGGGGATGACTGAAATATTTTGGCATTTTTTTGCTATCAAGTTTTTAGATATGCAAAGAATTGTCATTGATATGTCCACACTGGCGTTCCGTTGGTCACGGCATTGTGGGGGCATTAGCAAATTTTTTGAATCACTGAGTGAGCGCGCGAAGCGCGAGCTGATTTTTTTTTATATTCACACCTTAAAAAGGGACATTATAATCAAATTTATGTAATCATGAAAGGTACCTGTCTTGCTAAACAATGCGAGCGCGAAGCGCGAGCTGAAATTTTCGTATATTTTGACCACGAACAGCGAGATTTTAAGGAATATATTTTAGGAATCCATTAAGAGTATGCATATCTCACCATAGTCATCTAATGCGAGTGCCAAGCGCTTGCTGATTTTATTAGAATTACATCTGAACACATGAAGCACTCTTTGTAGTCATTGCAATCATGATTATCATACGCATCTCACCAATCAAATATTGCGAGTGCGAAGCGCGAGCTGAAAATTTAGATAATTCAGACCTGAAGTGGGGCATTCTAAGGTTTCTTTGTAGGAATTATCTAGGACCATATAGGTATTTCATTAACCAAATGATGCGAGCGCGAAGCGCGAGCTGAAAATTTTTCATATTCAGATCCGAAGAAGGGGCATTTTAAGGACTGATTTTAGGAATTCACGTAGAGCAGACATATCTCACCAATCCACTAATGCGAACGTAATCACGGACAGGAAATGTTTATATACGGAGACCTTAACATGGGGCAATCACTTTTTGAGTCATATGTAAAAGAAGCATATATCAATATATGATAACTCAAGTGCTAGGAAATTTATTTTGCTTACACTGACTTGAAAACGTGATGTTTTAGTACAACAGGATTATCTATCTTATTAAACAGACAATGCGAGCACCAGGAACAATGAAGACGTAGGCCCTGGGCAAATTATGTTTCATAAACCCCAACATTGATAAATTGGAAGAAACGGGTGTTTCTCTTCAATGTTATAATAAGGACAAAAGTATTTCGTTTGCAAATGGTGAACTGGCTCTTTATTTGCATTTTATGATCCAATGATATTGTTTTATTTGTTAATCGGTATTTTAGGAAGAATTTTCACCAACAAAACAATTATCTCTTGTGATTTTTTTTCATTTCTTCCGTAAAAAGTGGGGGGGGGGGTATATCCCCCATCCCCCCGGGATTTAAGCCAGTGCATGGTGATCTTTGATATCAAAGAGAATACATTTATGGCACATACAAGAAACAGAGCTATCAGAGTTAAATCTGAATGTAAAGGACTGGCTGAAAGATATGCATTTCTCTTTCATCTGACGAACTTCTGCTCTTTTTCAGAGGTAATTCTTTCTGGTTAACTTAACTGGTTTAGTCCGTTGAGGTGTGATGCGGGAATTGACCATTACGATATCATGGACACCTAGACCAGGGAGTGATTTGCATTCAGATACCAAGGAAGGCCGATTAGTCATGAAAAGATCGAGTTTGTTCTCATTCCTTGTTGTAAAATCAACCATCTGTTGGAGGTTACAACTAAAAATCATTTCAATGAAGCGTCCACTGAGCTGTGCAGAGGTCCGTTGAATGTCTGAAGTTAGGGTTTCCCAGTCAATTCCTGGTAAGTTAAGATCTCCACCGATCCATATGATAGAGTTTTTAATTTGCTCACAAATGCGCTCAACGAGAGAGCAAACTGCTTTTAAGTACGAAGTATCACTGGTAGGAGGTCGATACAGGGCACATCACCAGAGATTTGCGTCCACTCAGTGATCATGGCGATACTTTAATGAAGACATTCTCACATTAGACATCACTAGGAAGTTGTTGAAATGAAAGGCTCTCCTTTATCGCTATGAGAACACCACCACCAGGCCTGTCTTGACGGTCCCTGACGATGAAGTTGTATCCCACTGGGAATATTTCAGAACTGTGCACTGCTGACTTTAACCATGTCTCCGTTCAAATTATGATGTCCGGATTCTTAGTGATGTCTAATGTGAGAATGTCTTCATTAGTGCTCCCATTGGCGGCGGAAGCCAAAATAGTTAGTTAGGGGGTCTACCTGAAATTTTGGGATGGACACGGGTAAAAATCTGACAACCCCAACCCCCCCCCAAAAAAAAGGGGAGTTATAAAAAAGATTAGGGGGAACCACCAAAAAACTTTGACAAGCAAGAAAAAAAATATTAACACAAAATTTTAGCGGGGACCGCCCCCACCTCAAATTCAGGGGGGGGGGCAGCCCCCCCCCCGCTTCCGCCGCCTATGGGTGCTTCAGCTTCCTCTTTTAGGCTTTTTACACAGGATTTTCTTAACCCCGGACTATCGCTAACCCCGTACTATCCTTAACCCCGTACTATTTATTTTCCTTTTCACACATGTCAAATTGTTTTTGCTAACCCCGGATAAGGAATGCTTGCTTTTTACACACGAAACTCGCTAACCCCGGACTATTGGTAGCTCATGAACATTCACGAGCGCACTGAGGGGTCATTCGGGTCATATCCAAAATCGCTGACTTCTGGCGCGCACTTTTTTTTCATCGCCGTGATCGCTGTTCATGAATATTCATTATACTTACCTCTGATTGGACAACAGGGCCGGCTCTGTTGCGGGGCATGAATGGGGGCGCTTAGCCCACTTTCGTTTTACACATGCGATCTTAACCCCGTACTATTGCTCTCAGCACCGCAATTGGTTTGATAACCCTGCTTTTTTGCAGGGCCAAATAATCCCGTACTATAGGTGGGGTTAGCCCACTTTGCAAAAACGCTGTGTAAAACGAAAGTGGGCTAAGCTTAACCCCGTACTATAGGTGGGGCTAAATTGCCATTTAGCCCCACCAATAGTACGGGGTTAAGGAAATTTTAGCCTCTCTAAAAAGGGTATTTCTTGTTCTGAATCCTTTGGAAGTTGATTATTAATCCTGAAAAAGACAGTTTTCTCCATTTCATTGTGACTACTGCATTTCTTTCATGCAGGAGATGATGTGGCGAGGGGAGACCCAAGTTCAGAAAGGTGCTCATCACTAGAGAGAGAAGAGTCGGAGGATGACAAAGATGATAGGGCGTCAAATGTATTACTTGATGTCACGTTAGTTGCACTGTTTAACAGGCTCGAAGATAATTTAAGGTAATCCACATTTCACAAAGTGCCAAGAAACATTAGAATTTCCAAGAACATTGTAGACAGCACTGGACATGTGCATGCAATCCACATAGTACACTATAAGCAGTCACCACAGGCAAGTGCTCTATATTTCCATGTGATATTGAAGTTACATGCAGGCTTCCATGGTTTGTGGTTTGCTTCGCCACAATTTTCACAACCAAAGAAATATGCATCATCATTGAGTGGGGGGTAAGGGTTTGATGGGACACTAAGAACAGATGCGTATGATGGTTTCTCACTCATGTTCATTAGTCCAGGATAGAAGAGGCATAACCTTTTTTTTTATATAGGCCTATACAATATTTTTTTTATGATTTCTTGTCAATTAGAGGGTGTTGATTACGAATCTTGATGATACCACTCGTGTAACCTTGAGCATTTTCCGCAAATTGGCAAAATCCCATATTGCCCTCCAAATATGCAAATTACCCATGAAAATCATAAAATTGTCTGCACATTGGCTGTGAAATACATGAAATTGTGTGGCAGGAGTGAAATACAATCTTAAAAAATAATTTTTGACAAAATATTTATTTTCCTGACATTCAAAATGACCGCCATAGGCCATTGCATACATTATTATGTAGAATATGAATAGGGAAAATTAATTTTCACAAAAATTAGCACTAAACTGCAAAAAATCGCGATGTATGAACGAAGTAATATATGCAAATCATCATTATTAACGAGATATATCATTTATAATGTCATTTATAATCTCATGAAAGGACTTGTCGGACGTTTTATCCGACAAGTCCCATTTTATCCGACAGTTACCATAGGAACAGTGCCTTTCAGCCAATCAAAATCATGGAAAGATGTCAGATCTGAAAATATTGATGAAACGCTCCCCTGGAGAAAATCTCGACACGCAATCATTCAAGGTGTAATTTATGTAGACATATTAATATCCTGCCACGTTTTGACTCTTTTATCATGTTTATTGGTAAATTAAAACAATTACGCCAAACAGAAAAAAAGGTATTGTTTATATAGGGACACCACTATGCTTAGATTTGTTTAAAAATGGAATATATTAGATTTGGCGTAATTCAGACAAACAGACCTGTATTGTTTTCTTATGTTTCTTTTCTTTTCTGTTTTCTTTTTTGTTGTTGTTCTATGTATTTTTTAAATTAAAAATTGTAACTTATTCATACTGTAAACTACTGTTATTCTATATTGATACTAGACTCGAATTGTGTTACTCCGACAAATCTGCATACTGTATATGTATGAGATGGTTACACCAAATAAAAATGTGAAACATAATAATTTGATTTTGTTTCCAGTTTATTTTTAGAATAATATGATTATTTTCACACAATAAAAACGCCATTTTCTATATAACACTGTGTAATATATTGATATATTTAGTACAGTTTCCATAAGTGTTTAAACCATTAGATAACGAAGCCGTAACATATTTAATCATCAATTTTTAATCGAAACCAAATTCTAACTTTTCCTTGTTTAGATTGGAAAATGTGAATTTGTTGGGTAAAAAAAATCAATGGGTTACTGCATTCAAATTCATTTAATGTTATTAAATGAATCTACTGATTTGACTTTAACAAATTGTATGTAGGGTGCGTACGGGTCCGTTGTGGGGAGCAGTTATATTATATTTCTGACATAATAATACTAATACCCATTGTCAGTTTACATAACACTACAAATAGATAATTCAATTGTATTAAGAAAGAACTGAAAAACAGGCTTTGATAAACAACAAAAATGTCCCAGATCCAAATTTAATCGGTCATGTCTGTGAAGCATGCATTTGTCACATTTAAAAAAATAAACAATCATTGCTTGGGAGGGGACAGTCATAAGCACAAAGACTTGAAAAATGACGCCCCTCAAGGAAGACTACGGACCTGAATATAAATCAATATAAGTCTATATTTGAAAACTGTACAAGCAGGGCCAAACGGAAAACACATCAATCATGTCAAGAATAATTTAATGATAATAACACACCAGCCGCGTATCGAGTTATTTTACTTTGTTTTACATAGATATGTACAGATACACAAACAAAAAATGTGCAAGCGGGCCTTCATACATGCACAGTAGTATGGTGCTAATAATGGAATGCTTAAACTCAGACTTAAATTCATTTAATGTAGGAGCACCATGTATTTTTAAAGGTATATCACTCCAGGTATCTGGACCAGTATGTCTTATTGACGTATGGGCTAAGGCGGTTGGCGGGTTTGATACATGCAAATTTGTTGAGGTTCTCGTAGGAATTATGAATAAATGAATTCGAAAGGAACATTATGATCAAATGCTATTGGTAATTGGCGACAGTGAAACCTAAACATAAACAAAGCAATTTGAAATTTATGTATATCGTCAACTTTAAAGTCTTTAAACGGTTTAAGCCTTATAAAACTGGGGGGGGATCAATTTAGTTACACTTCGTAATTCCGAAGGTTCGTAATTCCGAAACACGTTAATTGCCTATACTTCGATGTTCGTTAATCCGAAAACGAAAACGGGTTCGTTAATCCGAACATTTGTGGCGTTATTCCGAAAACGAAATAAGGTTCGTTAAACCGAAAATTAAATGAGGTTCGTAATGAAATTAATTCATTTTGGTAACAAAAACGGTGTTGTCCTTGCGAGATAACATGATATTATGCAATAATAGTAATAACGAACGATGATACATGTGTGTGTTGTGGCCAAAGCATGTATTGATTTAATAATAGGCGCCCGGATCAAGCATACGCTTAGTTTCGATTTTATCTGAGCAATTGCTGCCCAAGCAAACGGTTTAAAGATGCAGGGGATTAAGTGTGTTGGTCGCGTGCGAGTAACCTCCAGATAATAGTATTTGTATTGGAGGGGACGTCATTTTTATTAAGAGCTTCTCCTGAAAATTAGTCTAAAATGGATACTTTAAAAAGAGTATTTATTTAAAAAAAAAAAAGAATTTACCATTTTGGTTGTTATTTATTTTGGGGGTGCAAGTGCCCCCTGCTACCCCCCCCCCCCCCCGCCCGGCGGATCCAACTTTCGCCAATAGGGGAGGGGCAAATTTTTTCACCCATAATTTCCCCGATCAGCAACTTAAAGTTGATATGTGTTTGTTTGTTTCTTTGAAAGGGTAGTCCTAATAGCCAATAATCAGCTTTATTCTTATAAAATAAAGTTAATGTGTAATGATATCATAAGCCCTTTTTAAATAATGCGAGAGCGAAGCGCGAACTATATTTTTTGTTGAAAATATAATGGGCAATATGTTTGTGAGTTGTCTGAGCATAACCCGCTCAATAATCTTCGACCTAAACTGTATGTTAGAGACTGGGCGATAACTCTGCAAGGCATTCTTATCTAATGATGCCTTCTTGATGACTGGCAACACTATTGCTTCTTTAAGGTCAGTAGGAAACACACCACTGGTCAAAACACAGTTAATAAGGTACACAAGTTAAGGAAGTACAATACCGAGGTGCTTCTTCAACAGCCATGTTGGTAGTGGGTCAAGGGAACAACTCTTTGAAGACGAACTCTTGATAATATTCTCCACTTCATTTTCGCTTACTTCGGCAAACTCAAGAAAGTGATGAGCAACCCCCTGAATACCACAAGATGGTATCATCTGGTCTGGATCAGTATCAGGATCATCATTATCAAGTTCACTCCTAATCTTCAATACCTTGTCAGAGAAGAACTTTGCAAATCTATCTGCTAATTCTCCTGGAGAATCATGTACTGGGAGAGTAATTTCATTGGTGTTTAGTAGCTTGCTCAGTACATGAAAGGCAGTTTTAGGGGTACAGTCAGCTAGAGCATCAGTGAAATATTCACATTTAGCCTTTGTGATACACCTCTTGACCTGCAGTTTTGCAGTGTGAAGAGCATTCCAGTTCACGTCGGTCTTATTTTTCCTCCATTTTCTCTCACAGCGACGGCGTTCACGCCGCGAATCCGCAATGGTTGAGTTGTACCACAGGGGCCTGCGTCGTGCCTTCACATCAACTGTCCTCATACAAGCCGTAGAGTCGAGAGCTGCAAGAACTGCCGAGTCAAATCTTGATACAACTAGATCCACATGAATTTCACTTCCAGCCTCATCATTATCTTCAGGAGCACTTAACTTAGCCACAAGCTCAGAGGCAAATTTCTTATGGTCCATGTCCTTGAAGTTCCTATATGTTAAGGATGAAGAAGCTAACTCTGGATGATGATAATAATGGTATTATTTACCAAGGGACGAAAAATGTTCTCCTAGTGGGCCCTTCTATTATTGTACCACGGCTTTATGAAATTTTATTAACATTTATATTCTTTATCACCATTTTAATTTTGACCATCGTTTGGGACTAATATGATCATCATTTATTATTTTATTTTTCTTACCAGCAGAAGCTCTTAAAACTGACATCCCCTCCAATACAAATTCTATTATCTGGAGGTTACTCGCACGCAACCAACACATTTAATCCCCTGATCTTTCAACAATTTTGCTTGGGCAGCAATTGCTCAAAATTAAAACGAAAACCTTTTCAGTGCTATTGTTTTTAACTATTGAATTTCCCCACCGTCTTGATTCTCCCTTTTGTTCATGTGTGTGTGTGAGAGAGAGAGAATTTGTTATAAACCAACTGGTGATAAGACGATCTGGTTATTAGACTGGTCATGTATGGTATATTGAAATATTGATGGACGAAGTCAAAATGAAGGTAGACCATCTGGTGAGTGGACGGAATATAATAATAGTCGGATCAGCAATTAACCACAGAGTGAAAAACCGCCATTCTTTTATCTGAACTCGATGAAAAAATAATGTACTTTTACCCACTTATTGGAACGTTGATGAAAATATGAAATACCAATCATACACTGTGAAAAAGGGGAATCTTGTCTCATTTGAAATAGCGGTAGCATCGGGGGCCTATGTAGAACCCATCCCCCCAAACCCCCCTAGTTTTGCGATGACGTCATCACAATTATGTAAATTTATTCGTAATGATGTTTGTCCTTTTTCGCCGAGAGTGTACGCTTACATTTAACATGCAATTTATTCACTTGCTTTATGACATGACTCTTTCAGTGTGTTTATTAAAACAACAACAATAATAACAATAATACACACACACACACACACACACACACACACACACATATATATATATATAGGTAAGCAATTGAGTAGTGATATACTGCAAGATCTAATAGTGCTCGACTGTGTAGGAGCTGAGTATAAATAATTTATTGGTTGGATGTTTAACTTAAGCTGGTCGTACAGACTGTTTCACCCGAAGGATCATCAGCGACTGGTAGTATTACATAATATTACATAAACGAAGCACATGTACCTAAACGAAGCACATGTACCCCTTCAGTAACCCCATTCATATCTACATGCTCTGTCAACCCAATGTTATACCCTAATGCACATGCTCTGTATATACTTTGTTCTGTATCCTAAATTGTGTTCTTCATACTACCAGTCGCTGATGATCCTTCGGGTGAAACAGTCTGTAAGACCAGCTTAAGTTACACATCCAACCAATAAATTATATATATATATATATAACATATCAGGGATTAAAAACAGAAGTGAAAGAGAAGTGAAGACTCCGCATATCTTTCATCGATATCCCATAATTACGGTCATGTATAAGCAATGTGTCGAAATCATTATCGATTAAATCGCATCAATATTATGGTATCCGCAGTCATCGCACTCTGCATAGATGTTTCACGAATCTCATAAAACTTTCTAACTTTTCCGTTATCATGCTTATGTGATAACTAGTCTGCGATGTGCAAACCATTCATTCGATTTAAGGGTCTGAATGTGCAGCCTACTCATGCATTGTGTACTGAAGACCTTCTCGAATTGAAACAGCAAGTTTTGTATGTGCTAGTCTACGTGACAACCGGTGCGCACCCCCCCCCCCCTGTTTACTTTGCCCATTTAATACCCTTGATTAATTTCATGTTTTGCTGTTCTGCAGGCAGTGTCATATACATGACCTTTATCGTCTGTTTTATTCAGTATACTTAGAGAAAGATTTATGACAAGTAAAATAGAGAAGAAAAATGGGGAAATTACATTATCTGCTCATTCATCGCATTGCCATTTGGACATACATAACTGTTTTAACGAAATGCAGCCAAACTTCGAAATATCTTAACATTGTTATTCCGATTTCGATGAAAATCTGAGTGATTTTTTTTTATCTTATCATGTACAAATCATAATATGCATGGGGATTGCTGGAGAGAACAGAGTGTGATATCCGTGTGTTCACATAATAGACTACATGTATGTAGAAATATTATTCACAATGTAAATGCTAAAAACCAACAGTGTGTAGATATTTTCACACTGTGGAACCTCGACAGTGTATCAACATGGTCGACTATGTGATTCACACTGTTAACATGCTCAAATTTAACAGTGGGAAGGTAATATTTATTCTGTTCCACACTGTGTTCTTTCAACCTACTAGGGTTAAATCGAGTGTCCCGTTTTGATCACTGTATCAGTGGCATAATACATGGTTTTATCAGAAGGTACTAGTATCTTGCATATAATAAAATATTGCGTACACATAAGAATTACCTGTGAAGAAGAATGAACAACCAAGAAAAATGGCTCCTCGACTGAACGTACCGGCCAAAAGCGAGGCTGTAGCAAGGAAGCCACCGATTATCGAAACAAGGCGACAGCCAAACCTTTGGGCCAGAAAGTGGCTGATTGGACCTATAAAAAGTGGATAAAGTTAATTGGTAGAGTAAAAACGAGACCCCATGAAAGAACAATATTGTCACGTTGACAACAGTAAATATGGGCTATTTTTTTGTTTTATACGGAAAATAAATTACTATATGCCTATACTATTATACTATACTATTATAGTCAGTCAAGGTGTATCTATTCTTCCCTTATACAGTGCGTTTCAGAAAAAAAGGTAATCCAAATCTAGAGGGTTGGTATTCGAATTATATTTAATTTTGTGAAATAATTATGCATGGATCGATGTGAATGAAAAACTCATCAGCTTTCCATTGATACCCTATTTGCACCATTTGTGCCACGCATGACCGAATTAAGTGATGCTGGAGACAACAGGTGCAGATACCACTTGAAAACTTGATGAAGGGAAGATGACGATGTGAATACTTTCATCAATGCCTGAGTGGGCAAAAAATCTTGATTAATAATAATAATACCAACATGCTTATATAGCGCATATCACTGCCAAATGCGTCCCTATGCGCTTCATTGGATATTATTACACTGGCTTAAGCCCCGCAGCCTTTTACAGCGCGGTGGCATTTCAAGGAATAAATTCCTGCCAGGTACCCACTTACCTCACCTGGGTCGAGTGCAGCACAACGTGGACGAATTTCTTGCTGAAGGAAATTACGCCATGGCTGGGATTCGAACCCACGACCCTCTGTTTCAAAGTCCGAAGACTAATCCACTGGGCCACAACGCTCCACGTTTGATTGGACCTTTTTCTTCCAAAGGAGAGTAAGTGGGCGAATGTAATTGCAAATTATTAACGAGGAGATCGTACCACAGTTGTTAGACCAACATTTTGAAAGGCATGCAGGTTCGAGGAGTCTACGTTTATCTTTGGTGGATTCAGGACTAGCACTCCTGTCCTTCAATCCGACATCGTTCAAGATAGACTGAAAGAACTCATTGGAAATAAAGTTGTTGCTCTCAACCATGACGTACAATGACCATCAAGATCTCCTGACCTCGCGCCCTTTGATTATTTTCTTTGGGGGACACTTAAAATAAGGTATTTGTAATTACTCCTCAAGATCTTGATGATTTGCAGGGCCGAATTCGCCATGAGGTGGATGCTTTTTGTGCAATGATCCGGCAATGGTAAGACGAGCTGTCCAAGATATTCTAAGTTCCTCCACGCTACCGGTTTTGTGCGCAAAGGAGAAGAGGACACGTTGAAGGTATGGGTGAATAAGACATTAACCTTTCAATCATCATTTCAGGATGTGCAAAGTAGCTGTTTTATTGACTATTCTCTCCTATTTCATGTTATTCCAAATGGTAACATACAATTAGAATGTTGGCTCTGAACCAAATCAATACAGCACAGGTTCGTTTACGGAACCCTAACCCATTATACCCCCCCCCCCCGGATTTACGCCCGTGCAAACGAATGCAGTATTTTCTGCTTTTGTATTTGAAAAAAGAAAGGGTAATCATTCTTACCCTATGAATTGTACCGAAACATATCAAAATACCTCAAGGTTACGATATATTGAATTATATTTTCTTCAAAAACAAAAATATCTTAATCAAGCATACATGCAATATGATATATTGATGTTTCCAAAGTGACGAAGATGAAGGCGGTTGAGTAGTTCATGTCCAGTTGGATGACCAGATTTGGAATAAGGACAGACAGTGATTTCACCAGTCCCGGATGCAAGACATGGACCATGAACTTTGCTACGACGATGATGTATCGCCATCTATCAATATTCTCTGAAGGCTTCATACCTGACCAACAGTGTTAAACTGAAAAATAAGTTTTTAGAGAGTTGGTGAGGCTTCTGTCAAAGCTATGAGAAAATCTTCGAACTCAAAATCTATGCAAGAAGCGAGCCCAAACCAGCGAATATAATTAGTAGATGGTAACAGTACGATAGCAGATTACTGATCTTAGTTTTCAAATCAGATATTCCACGTCTTCAGGACGCAAGTGGTTTTCTTTTCCTAAGTTCTTTCGGCATGCAGAACAGTCCACCTATTTTCGTTCCTTGTGTTGTCAAGTGTTGAGTGTACAGTGCGGGAAAAGGTCTACAAAGGGGCTCTTTGTAGCTGAAAAATCAGACTGAAGCCTAATGAAGCTTGGCAATGTTGACACAAATGATTTGTTTTGCTTAAACTTTGAACCGGGAAGAGTATAATCCGTTAATCACAACAGGTTCAAAGCTATCCCGGGATGAAAACATTTCATGGTGAGGTAATTTGAAATATCATGTGCACTGTGCAAACAGTCCGTCCGCAGCGACGTATGCTAATGAGCAAAACGAACGATTTTAGTATTCGTCTCGCTCGAGCGCGCGCTTTGTGAGAGCACGATTTGCTTTTTGTGTTGAAATTGATCACCCGAACGTAAACAACCACCAAGCAGACATGAGGGCTGAAATGGAGCCATGACTCGGTAAGTTTTGTAGTCAAATTAATAAGAAATATTTACATGTATGTTTCAAAATAATTCAACAATTTTTGACCGAGATTTAGGGAGAGAAACAAGCTGTTGTCACAAAAAGTCATGATTTGCATACCCTGCTTCTTTGCTGGATCCTGGGGCGGTATTCTGAAAACGTTCTTATCTTAATTTTGTTCTTATCTACGTCACTTTCTTAAATTGGTATTCTGAAAACGTTCTTATCTTTTTCTTATCTTTTGTTCTTATCTTTGTTCTTATCTTGCTCTCCACCCAATGCTGAGCGCGTAAATTTACAACTCACGCATATAATACCAAAGCGCGCTAAAAGATAAGAACAGAATGTAGATAAGTGGTATTCTGAAAACGTTCTTATCTTTTTTCTTTCTTATCTTTCACGATATTTAAGATAATATTTAAGATATCTAGAGGGTTATCACATCTCACGATGTCCGTGTTTTTTCTTGCTCAAAATCGATGGCCTCTACAGTGCGTATCAAAAAAAAGTTTACACTTTGAAAAAATCCTGTAAAATTATACATTTGTAATATCCTGAAGATTGTTCCACATTTTAACATTGGTACAGGTCCATTAAAGCAAATGACGATATAACTGTCGAAAAATATTTCCGCTTGAGTGAGCACCACTCACTTTTGAAAAGTTAGTGAAAAATGATTTGCGCAGAAATTTGAAATAGTTATGCGAATAAAAGTAGCCCTTAATCATGAAGAACACATGGAATTTAGCTAGTAAAATTGATTTTAAGATATCTTCTACATTGTTTGACTTGTTTCCTTGCCCAAAACACTTCGAAGAGTGCATTTTGCCCCACCCCACTCCCCAACACACCGAGGCCATCGTGACGATATTTGCTTTACACTGAGCTGTGATTTACATGGAATGGCTTAAGCTTGATTTTCATTTTGTTAATCATTGCTTAGCTTGGGAAAAGTGTGGATAAACAAGTATTAAATGAAAAATGAAATGTAAACCAACTTTCAATGACAAAAACTTAGTGAAAAAATGCTGGAGATGTTTGATGTAAACTTTTGTTCGGATTCAGTTATGTCCTCAGATCCAGCTGGCACAAATAGGGTAAAGGTTGTGCTTATTGAGTGTTGAAATTTCAATTTGGGTGGCAAAATTGTCACAAAATGCTTGAATGTATCCGTTTTATTCCAATTGCCTAAAAGTGCAAGGAAAATGTATGATAAATCTTTCGTAGTGTCAGTTTGATTTCGTCCTTTCGACTTGACACAGCATGAAAACGAGCATTTCTGCGCAAACAGATTTCTGCGAGCTTTACAGAAATGGACAGTGCTCACTCAAGTGTAACATTCTGACAAAACTTTTACTTTCATTGGATAGATGAGACCCAACTGAAGATTATATGTGAAAAAATTACCCACGTGTTGTGTATTTTTTAATTCCCAGGACTTTTTCAAAGTGTAAACTTTTTTTTGATACGCACTGTAGTAGTAACAAGTACCCACAAGTAATCCTCCCACCATTTATTTCATTCACCCTTTATTTTGCCGGTCTCTTTTTTCTATCCCTTCTTTCTTTTCCATTTTTTATTCCTTTCTATCTGTCTGTCTTTCTTCCTTTCTATCTGTCTGTCTTTTGTCCTTTCTATCTGTCTGTCTTTCTTCCTTTCTATCTGTCTGTCTTTCTTCCTTTCTATCTGTCTGTCTTTCTTCCTTTCTATCTGTCTGTCTTTCTCCCTTTCTATCTGTCTGTCTTTCTTCCTTTCTATCTGTTTCTCTTTCTTCCTTTCTATCTGTCTGTCTTCCTTTCTATCTGTTTGTCTTTCTTCCTTTCTATCTGTCTGTCTTCCTATCTGTCTGTCTTTCTTCTTTTCTTTTATTCTTCATTTATATCTTTACTTTTGTTCTGTTTGAATCTCATTCTTTTTTTTCTTTTGCTTTGTTTCATTTATACTTCATCTTTCTTCCTTTTTTTATTTTCCCTTTTCGTTTTATCCCTTTCTTTTTTTTCTTTACTGAGTCTTTTTTCTGCTTTCCCCCCGTTTCTCTTCCTTTTCTTTCTTTTTCTTTTTTCTTTCTTTCTTCCTTCACTTGTTTGTAATCTTTATTTTTCTTCCTTATTTTTCTTCCATTCTTTCCATTTTATACATGCTTTTCCTTTTTTAATCATTCATTTCATTTTCCCCCTTTTTCTTCTTTCCCTTTAATAATTCTTAATTTTTCTTATTTTTTTATTTCTGCTTTCTGACACTTTTGTGTCTTTTTTACTTTTTTTTTTTGCTCATTCTTTTTTCGTTCGTTCTTTATTTACTCTTTTTCACTACTTTCTTTCTTCTCTCTGTCTTTCTTCTCATAGGCGGATCCAGGGGGGGGGGGCCCGAGGGGCCCGGGCCCCCCCTATTGGCGGAGCAAAAAAAAGAAAAGAAAGGGTAAAAGAAAGGAAAAAAGAAAAAGGGAAAAGAGAGGAGAAAAGAAGGAAGGCAAGCATAAGAGGAGGAAGATGAGTGAATAAAATAAGATAAGGGGAAAACTTGGACATTAATTTTTTTTAATCTTTCATGTCGGGATATAAAATTTTCGCTCGCGCTTTGCGCTCGCATTGCCTTTTAGGTGATATCTTGCTCAATATGGACCTTAAAATATCAAATTCTGAAGTCAATATACAAAACATATTTCAGCTGGGAAATTGAACTTTCACTATTTTGTTTTATTTACAAATTAATCTTTTAAAATTGTAAAAATTTCTGTTTTATGGTCTGAATATTACCAATTTCTGCTTGCGCTGCGCGCTCACAAAATTTGATTTGTCAGTTACCTATTATTTTCCTGTATTCCATGAAGTTTTCAAAATATCCCTATTTAGGTCAGATTGTCAAAACGTATCAGCTAGCGCTGCACGCTTGCATTTTGATTAGTGAGTTATGTATATCTCAATATTAATTCTAAAACAAACTACTTAAAATCACCATTTGATGACAATTAATCATAAATTTTTGCTCGCGATTTGCGCTCGCATTGATTGATTTTAAACTCATGCATCTTATGCATAATTACAAAAGTGCTTTAAATGTCCAGTTTTCAGGCTATAATATGCGCTCTCATGCTTAGGAAGAGAAATAGGAAGATAGTCATCATTTTCTTATGATGACATAATGTCCTTATAGAATATCCCGGTCCTATGTCAAAACTCAAAGCAACAATAATTGAAAATATCAGCTCTGTTTTAACTGTTATCCTTTTTCACCTCACAATTTTTCCACAAAGTGCTTGCAATACAAAGCTTAAAGTGACCCCTTTTTCAGATCTGAATATCATATATTTTTAGCTCGCGCTTTGCGCTCGCTTTATTGATTTTCATGGTAAAAAGGGTATTTAGAGTACCCAAATTCTAGGTCGAATATCTCAAACACACGTTTATTCAGATACGCAGCTTGTTCTCCATTCAAATAATTATCAAGTTTCAGATAACACTATAAAAAAATTGTCTGCTCGCGCTTTGTGCTCGCATTATTAATGTGTGAAAATTTCCAATAGCTTAACCTTTTCATGATTTACAAAACATGAACAGAGTGTCCAGAATTTTTCCGCTCGCGCTTCGCGCTCGCATCAATAATGTTCAGTTTTTGTCTTATCCTTTCCACGATTACAAAAAGTGCTTAAAATTTCCATTATTCAGGTAGAAATGTCAAAAATTTTCAGCTCGCGCTCGCAATATTTGAATGTTGAAATAAAATGTAACGTCTTCATGGCTAAGTTCAAGCAGTCCATAACAAATACGTTTTCGATCAGTTCAAAACGTATATAAAAATTTTCCGCTCGCGCTCTGCGCTCGCATTATTAATGTAAGGAAGATCCCCTCTTCCTCATCCTTTTCATGATTTACAAAACTTGAATAGAGTGTCTCGTTCAGTAGGTCTAAATTACGAAATTTTTTGCTCACGCTTCGCGCTCGCACCAATCGTTTAGTTATATACCTATTATGTTAAGTTACAAAAGTGTTTAGAATTTCCATTCCTTAGGTAAACATGTCAAAAAATTCCAGCTCGCGCTTCGCGCTCGCATTATTTGATTTTTTAAAATATGTAACATCTTCATGGCTAACTGCAAGCAAGTCCTTAACAGTACCTTTTCCATTAGTTCTTTTCTGCTCGCGCTTCACGTTCGTAATAATTATTCACTTGCATACTTATCTTTTTTAAGGATTGCCCAGAATGTTCAAAACTTTTAGAAAAAAGTACATAAGGTTCCCCCCCAAAAATAGCTCGCGCTTCGCGCTTGCATTATATAAATAATGATTATGGTATTATATATTTATGTTTATTCATAAGAATAAAGCAAAGAAGTGACTAATAGGACTACCCCTTTAAAGAAACCCAAAATCCCGGCAGATATCATATTCGAGTGGCCGATCGGGGAAAATATGGCTGAAAAAAATTCCGGGCCCCCCCCCCCTATTGGAGAAGGCTGGATCCGCCCCTGCTTCTATTAACCTTTTCTTCATTCTTTCCATTGATTTTTTTTCGTTTTTTTTCCCCAACTTTTTATTTTCCCTTTCGTTTTATTTTTTTTCTTTCTTTCTTTCTTTCTTTCTTTCCTTCTTTCTTTTTTTTCTTTCTTTTTCTTTCTTTCCTTATTTCTTTTTTCTATGTTTTACCTTTCTTTCTTTATCTTTTTGTAGTCTTCATATTTGCGTTCAATTTCCTTTCATTTTTTTCTCTCATCTTTATTTCTTTGTTTAATTTTCTTTTTTTTTCTCTCTTCCTGCACTTTTTACATTTTTATTCCCTTTTTTCTCTTTCTTTTTATTTCTTTCTAACTTTCTTTCATTCGTTTTTTTTAGACTTTTTTTTCTTTTTCGGTTCCTTGTTATTATTTTTTCTTATATTAGTTTGACCTTTTTCTTCATTTATGTTCCTTCACTTTATCATGGATAATTGTTCTATTTTTTTTCTTCCTTTTCCTTCTTTTATTCATTCTATTTTCTTTCTTTTTTATTTTTGAATTCTTTTTGCTTGCTTTCTTTCGTTTACTCTTTATTTTTTCATTATTTTCTGCTTTGTCCCTTTCATCTTTTTTTTCTGCTTCATTCTGACCCTTTTCTGTCTTCTTTCTTTCATACCTACTTACTTTCTTTCTTCATATTTTGTTCTTTTTTCGTACCTGCTTTGTTTACTTTTCTTACTTTTTTTGCACGTGAACGTCTCGAAATAATAAAATCAGTCATTGCGTATAAAATGCCTATTTCGCGCATTACGCCAGAAACGGTGAACGCGCAGCGCCCATGATATTCTCTTCACATAAGGAACGCTTCTATTGGTTAAACTGCCAATATAAAGCGCATTTTGATTGGTAAAATCTTAAAAATGGGCGTGTTGGAGATAAGAAGGGGGCAGTCCTTACAGAGATAAGAACGCGTTAAGAAGATTTTCAGAATACCGATTTGCAATGATTTTAGCGTCTTCTTATCTCAGTGAGATAAGATAAAAGATAAGAACAAAGATAAGAACGTTTTCAGAATACCACCCCTGACCCATTTCCACTCTCGGTCACGCTGAAAGGCAGTCCTTGTCAAAGTTGAGATTCTGACGAAAATTTTGATACCACACTCATTCCGGCTCAAAAATAACGAAAATGGCGAAAAACTGCTCTAAAGTTGACGATTATTCCGGAAGTTTAGTATTTTGGGGTGTTTCGCTTGTGCTCGCCGCGTCACGTGACTTTCGGAAAAAGGTGAATTTTCCATCGGAAATCGCCTCTGCCTGTTCAAACTTTGAGCGTGCAGTAATTAATTGTAGTCCCATATACCGAATTTCGTGTTATATCATGTTCTGTGTAAAGAAATCAAAATCAAATGCATGCAATCATATACTAGTATCGGTACTGACGGTACTTTCGCATTTCTCGACCAAGGCTGCAGCCTGCAGTGCAAGTCAAGTGCAAGCCCTCTCTACTCTTCTTTGTTCCAGTTTGTATTCATTATTATAGTCATATAGGCCTAGATCCACGCCAGCAAATTTATTTCTTTTCAAATCGAATTTTAATAATATTGATAACTGACATTGAACCAAAAAGTTGAGTTAAAATCATTAATCAAATCTGACAATTTTTGAATTACAATTACGGTAAACTAGATCTAGGCCTACTCTTGATAAACTTGCCTTGTTGAAACTAATCGTACTTAAACACAAACTGAAGTTGACTGTCATGTCATGAGTATGAAATCTAACTTTACTAAAAATTTAGATACTGATTAGTTTTGTCTATTCCATCTGACAGTAAAGAGTAATTTTACATGTATTTGGCACATGTTGGTGAATACTTTACTATATAGGCCTAGTAATGACTATTAGTACAGCATCACTAAATGTTTTTGAAGAATAAAGGTGTGCTCATGAGTCATGATCTACGTGTACATAAAGTTAGAAGTAGACTACATGTAAATAAATCGCTGTAATAAAACATTACGGTTAGTCAAGATAGAGCTTGTGCCATTTTAAAATATTTTTTCTCTTGATTCATTTTTTATAGACGATGGACGGTTCACGTCTTCGGTGATTCGATTGTTCGCGGGCTTGATGTGTATCTCGACGAAGAACTTTTTGACTTTCAAGTTACTTGCTTACTCGGAGCGAAAATCAAGACTGTTAACAATCACATAGAGAAACTGAATCCTGCGAATGATAAAAGCGGAGTTGATGCTGTTTTGATACATATTGGAACGAACAACTTGTGCTCCAGTGTGTGGAATATAGACAAACATTCTTTCTTTGAATTGTATACCTGCATACGTCGTCAAGACCCTTGTGCAATTGTCGTTTTTTCTGGAATCATTCCGAGGTGGGACTCTCAACTGTATGATCACTCTGTATTTAACAATCTTCAACTTGGATCTCTATGTGCAAAATTACCTTTGTGCAAATACATTGAAGTGAGTCAGCCAAACCATGAACTCTTAATTGACGATAGATGTTTTGTACAAGACGGACTGCACCTTAATTCCTATGGAAAAGGAGTCTTTGGAAACGGAATTTCCGTAAAACTAAGGAAGTGCTTGTCACCAGGGAGCAGATGTAGATATATTCCACCAGAGTTGCTAATACTTCACCCTCCCAAAAAGGACAAAGGAAAAAACAAAGAAAACCTACCAGCCAACACTTGCCAAATCCATCACTTGCCAAATACAAACTCAAGGTGAGTCTTCCTGTGTAAATCATCCTGGTAACTTTGAATTTTGCATCAGATTCCTTTTAAATGTTAAATATTTTGCTCAGACTTCAGGATACATGTACATGTAGTTCACATTACCCTACAGTTGTTATTTTCATTGTCTTATATTAATCTGGAATTCTGATTGGACCACTTTGCTAGGTGATAAATCTGTAATGTTGTTTTATATTTCAATAATTACTTGATGAGTTTCTTTTCTAATACATTTTGTTTTTATTTGTTCATACCCTACAGAACCATGTAAGAATGAATCCACAAAGAACAGCAGCGAACATGCAAGCCTGGGACAATCTTGCCGCAGCCAGTGTGCTGATCACCAGCCTCAACAGAAAGGTAAAATTGAATTCTAGTAAACAGTGGCGTACCGTGGGTCACGGCATTGGGGGGGGGGGCACCAGCCAAAATTTTGAGTCACTTCGTGAGCGCGCGAAGCGCGCCCAGTTGCCAGGTATACTGACCTAACAGAGACATTTTAAGGACAGTGCCATTAAACGGACATTCAGACCTAAATAGGGACATTATAATCAGTCTTTTGTAACCATGATACGTACCTGTCTCGCTTAATAATGCGAGCGCGAAGCGCGAGCTAAAATTTTTTTGAATATTGACTCTCCAAACAGGAAGATTTTAAGGACTATATTTTAGGAATCCATTAAGAGTATACACATCTCACCATAGTCATCTAATGCGATTGCCCATAAGCGCTTGCTTATTTTGTTAGAATTACATCTAAACATGCACATAAAGCACTTGTAATCATGATTAACATACCCATCTCACTTATCAAATCTTGCGAGCGCGAAGTGCGAGCTGAAAATTTAGGAAATTCAGACCTGAAGGGGAGCATTTTAAGGCTTATTTGTAGGAATTCACGAAGACCATACGTAGTTCACTAACCAAATGATGCGAGTGCGAAGCGCGAGCTGAAAATTTTTGATATTCAGATCAGAAAAAGGGACATTTTAAGGACTGATTCTACGAATTCATGGAGAGCAGACATATTACACAAAGCCACTACTGCGAACGTAAGCACGGACAGGAAATGATTTATATTAAGACCTTAAATGGGGCCATCACTTTTAAGTAGTCATGAAAGAGAAGCACACTATTGTACATAAAACAATAATAACTCGAAGTGCGAGGAAATACATTTGGCAGTTTGTTGTATATTGACTTGAAAACGGGAGGTTTTATAGTATAACAGGATTATATATCTCGGTAAACAGACAATGCGAGCACCAGGAACAATGAAGACATAGGCCCTATGCAAATTATGTTTCATAAAGTTATGAAAAGAAATGTTTCTTATGTAATATAACATAATTATGATATAATATAACATTATAATGAACAATAATGTCTTCTTTTCCACTACGTTTCTCTCCCTTTCTTCCTCTTTTTCTCCTTTCCCCCTTTTTTTTGGTCAGCCGATTGGGGGGGCACGTGCCCCCCCCCATGCCCCCCATAGTTACGCCCAAAGACCTTATAATATATTACTAGACCGAAAGCTGCGCGCGCGTTCAGCACAAAACAAATGAGATTAGACTCCGCCTACCGCGATCATTTGAAGACAAAAATAAGCCCCCATCATAGAGATGTATAGATTATCTAGAGTGCGGGGTCCCCATAGGCGCGCGTACTTAACGTCTGTGATCGCGTGGAGCGGGGTCGGCCATTGCTCGATAGGTCTAGATTAGCAAAAGTACCCGGATGTACACATAGCTCGTACGTGTACACGCTGAAAAAGGAATGCCGTCTCCGGCCTTTTTTCTTGAAGAAAAGAATCCAACCTCATTACAATCGAAAATATTAATGACAAATTGCATTTCAATTAACTATTAGTGTGATTACATGTGGATTAGGCTCCGGGATTAGGCTGTGAATTTGGCATTTATACCTGACTTCTCTGGATGAAATTCTCTATTATGATTTTTTGCGTTTACCTCTCTGCTGTTTATGCCTATTTCCCGGCGGGGCCTATTTTAGATAATGATAGATGACAATGTGTATTTATATCAGATAAAAATGAAAATATACAACGTACATTAATGGAAAGATTGAAAATTAATTCAAAAGACAGTGAATTAGCCCATCTTCTGTGGATTTCCCGACCTTGAACTGCATCGTCATTTTCAGTCACATTTCCTCCATTCACGTTCTTTGATCATGTTGATTCCATGTTCTCTTGACCAATTTGTTTAAATTGGATATGATTTTGTAATGTCCACGTAGGCCTACCTGTATGTACCTTGCTGTAATTTTCTTTGAAATATATCATTTTTTAATGTACACTGATTTATATAACTTATATAGCGGTTTTGATCTTTGATTACTGGATGCAGGGCATTTCATTATTGTTCTTGGTAAGCATGAGTGTTGAAACTTGTGCTATTGGTGCGATGCATGTGTAGGCCTACGTGATGAATTTTTCCATAGGAACTAATAAATTCCAAAACCTTTCGGCCTATATGGCACTGAAAATGAAATTTAAAATGTCCTGAATGACTTTTTACTGTTCCAACTTTTTGCTTTTTAATTTGCTTCACTTTAAGTTACTATTTTTTTTCAAATTCGCTGTTTAGGGGGTGCATGGTGTAATTAAAGTGACATAAGCACCCAAGCAAATTCACTTTCACAATACTGATCGAGAAGAGTATAGAAGGGGCGCATTCGGACACCTGAAGTGAAAATGAACATGTACTGTCCCACCAATTCCAAAACCATTCCACGCCCATAAAATGATATCATAATTTTGTTCATCAATAGAAATAACAAACCTGAATAATCAAACTCAGGTCCATAGACTATAGCAATTGAAATCAAAAGAAGAAAACTAGAAAATCAAATTCAGTATATACTTTTAAAATGACAAATAAAACTGAATATGCAAAATGCGTATTTATCTGTTTAGTGTACGTTTTGGAAATCTTTGCCATAAAGTTAATCGACACAGACACAGTTAATTAACACAATAATTTCATGAAAAGGAATATACAGCTGAGATTATAAATTAGGATGATCACTGAACAGCGGAATTTGTAAAATCGTATTCCAAGTATTTGTAAGTTTTATTGTCAATATTATTGTTTAATAGGTATGGTTTTGTATTCACAGTTTTGCAGCCGCTTTTATATGATAAGTTTATTAAGTTTGCAATTATCTCTTTCATGTCTGACATTGTTATAAATTGGTTTTATACACTCAGTTTTAGTAATAATATTCTTTAATTGTAGTAAAAATACGAATTATCATATCCTCCTGAACCGCCCCTTTTCTTCCCCTATATTTCTCCTTTTCCTTCTTCCTCTACTTATACTACTAGTATTCTGTCCTTGATTTGTTCATAATATTGGTCCATTGGAATCATCATAGGATCACAAACACCAGCTATATATCAACAGACTATTTCAGCTGAATTGCTATATCAGCATAGTGAGCCGGACTGAATCAAGTCCGACTTTCCAGAAAATCAAAATGAATTGTTTTATGTTGCACATTTTAATTTGTTTACTCTCCGAAATTTGGAAATGTTTGCAAGTCAATAGTACACTGTAAACATCCCCCCCCCCCATTTAGGCCTCCTGTATACATTGCAAAATATTGTGCGACTATATGGATGCGCGCATTTGATATGCAAATTTTGCTGTCAACGAACTTTTCTATATACATTTATCGCATGTAAGAAAGAGCAAGTCATATGATCGATGGTTGCCTACATTGGAAATCTTAATCATCATTAACTGGACCAATGCGTAGATCATTTTTAAATATTATCAATAAAAAGTAATTTTATTATACTCTTGCGATGTTGGTTACATCGACGTTTAAGCCAACGGGGTTCAAAGGGAGTTCGGCTCTATTCTAAATTTCTATAAATGATTATATATTGTGTAGATATATATAGAAAACAACAATTATCAAGTGAAGAAATAAATTATCAGCAATCAGCATCATAGTAATTAGGAAATTATACTTGAAAAAATACAGTCGTATTTTTTCGCGTCTCAGATGCATCAGTCACTGTGATAGGGCCTATGAAATGTTTGACGTACTTGAATACCAAATTATATTAAGACATATTAAATTTATTTGAGGAGCTAGAACGATATGCCTAGGCCTACATGTTATTTTCAAAATTCATCACTTCCAAATCATTAGAAAATAGAAGTCATATCATTATATCGAAATGTTATGACCCAACTAAAAAAATTATTGGGGATGTAGCCTATTGATCTTTGGCATACTAATGAGTAATGTAGGGTATGTGCCTATAGATGGGCCTTTATAGGCATGCCTGTCTTCAGTTTTGTTCGATTTTTTTGTTCATTTGAACTTTAATCTAGTGCAATATTTACAATTTTGCTTTTCAATTTGCTTTCGCTCTCATATGTCATCATTTTGTTCCGGTTCTATGCTCATCCGTGTACATGCCCCATAGGTACTGTACGCGCATGGCAGGCTGCGAAGACCTATCGAGTAATGGCGGCCGGTCTCCGCGTAATCACAGCGATTTGACGAAGTACGCCCTCTAGCGTTATTAAGTATATATCTCTATGGCCCCATTGACATTCATGAGCGTAAATATATTCATATTCCGGCCTTGTCATTGGCTAAGAGTGTCATTAATACGCGATTTCCCCGATTCTTTGTCATCGATACTAGTGGTATCGTGTTACAGAAGTAATTATTCATTTGACCTCATTACGTCATCTAATTTATTCATTCTGAAACTTTTCTTTCCACACAAAAATGGACCTACGAACACTCCGGTGAGTACGTATAAATTGATATAACCACATGAATTCAGTGGACTATTTACAAATTTCACACTGTATTTTGTGATCTTAGGTTATTTCTCTACCAAATTAGAGAGTTTACTATCATTCTTCTGTTAAAGGAAAGCAGAATTTGGTCTTTGAAATTGAAGTTAGATTGTCATCGTCGCCCAGTGCAGCCTGTATGTTGCTTGCAGTGTTGCGGTTATGCCGCTGTGTTAACCACATGTATTTTGTACGGGCTCCTACCCGATTGGGCATCGAGAGAATTTCGGGCCGGTTTGGTTCACCTCCAATTAACAAGGACCAATCCACGATTGATTAAAGCAAGAAGAATGAAGCTTCTTTTTGTACACTGTAACGTTAGATCTAGAGGGAGATCTGCATCTATCTTCAGTAGATCGAAACCCAGTCAGGAATAAACTGTGAAGTGGAGTGTGGATGAAGATATATTGCCTGTCATTGTGTCAATCCTTACTTTCAGTTTCAGATATCAAATTTATTTTGCATAACTTCAGGCTTCTTCAATTAGCCCCCACCCATTTGAACTTATTGTTATTTATAAATAGGGTCTATAGTTAGACTCCTAGACCAAAAGCTTCAGTCTCTCTATTTTGGTTGTTCCGCTGAACTGTGTTGGCTCACTCACGAATAGTAAAAAAAAATGTCAGAAATTGTTGAATAAATCCCCAGAAACGACGGTTATTCCTGTATACGAAATAATATGCTGCTCTGCATGCATGTTTGTCTTATTATCAATAGGGTAGATCTAGGACCTAGATCTAGATAGGCCTAACGTTAGGTCTAATTTCTAACTTGGTTACCAGAGGATCTAGGCCTAGTGTTACTGTTGCTTCTTTAGACTTAGATCTAGGCCTACGGTACTTCACTTTTATTCATCGATGCTTTCTAATTCTAGGCCAACCTAATTCAAATCGAGTCATCTAAATTATACTTTCCCAACCCGCGACACTTACCCCAGGCCCAGGGCTTATGATCTAGGTCTGTAATTTAGGCCTAGATCTAGGTCTGGGCCTAAACGACTCCATTTACATGTACGAGTATGCCTGTCAGTGTCAGTGGACCAAGGACTAGATCTAATCTTGGTCAATAATGGCAATGAAGTTTAAACTTTTAGCCAGGAATAAAAGACATCAAATCCATATAGGCCTAGATCTCAGTTTAGAACCAAAGCTTTACTTTCTAGGTCTAGATAGATCGAGAGTCCATCGTTACTATCTAGACCTACGCGTAATTTAGATACGCGAATGCTGTTGCACAGCTCTGACTGAGTCTTGGACTAGATGATAGATCTATACTTTCTTACAAATAGATCTAGACCTAGTGCATGAGATGAAATTATGTTAAAGTCAAATGAAATAAGATTCGGAAATAAAAAGATGCAGATGTTTCTTTTTTGGGGGGAGGGCAGACATTTGAAAAAATTTAGAGAAACATAAAATTCAGAAAGCGAGGGCCAGAAGTAACCAATATTACCTATGGCCGTTTTGTGCATTTTCTAAAATAAAATTGAAGGATGTCATGCAATTCTTTTTTTGATGAAGGTTTTCACATTTCATCTCTTACCCAAATCCCTCCCCTATACATACGGCCATGAAAAATATCACTTCTTATTATTGTACTCTCTTTTCTTTCACAAACAGGTTGAGTTTGAAGAAAAAGAAAAACAGGTTGAGTTTGAAGGTCAAGAAAAACAGTATAGAGGTCTACCTATATGGTTCAAGATGATGATCATAAGTGCATGCATCATTTTGCAGATTCTCATCCAGGTATAAAAGTTAAACTAACCCATTCAAAATTACAGATACATTACATGCATTGAATGTTAACCATGTTTACATTAAATAAAATAACCTGAGCCACAAAGAGGTAGGATCTGTACGGAACATACACTTCTTAAATATACAGGCTCTCGAGTCTGAAATAGAATCAATGTCAAAAGTTATGTACTTTGGGCAAATTTATAAAATTAGGACATGTCCTTGATCTACTAGTAATTAAATTGCCTTTTTATTTCCTATTTGTTTATAAACAAAGCAATATTTATTTTTCATGAGTTATATTTTATAAAATTCATTTTATTCATTCTTTAGTGTGATATTCATATTTCATATTTGTAGATTTACGATTTTTTTTTGGTTTCACATTTTGTCTAATAGGATGATGCAATTTGACAATTTCCATGGAGGTGATTGATGACAATAAATAATTGGTGAAGTAGGCCTAATAGAACAGTGCCTGGACCACAGAGAGAAATACAAACTACAGCAGTTATATGAGTGAGTGAGTTAGTTAGTGATTATTTTTGATGATGGAGGTTGTTCACATTTTTTTGGCAAAAAATAGACCTGCATTTGAAAAACCCATTTCAATTTTGTTTCTAGATTATAGTTAGTGTCGTTTTTAATTACAGATCAAAATATTCTGTGCAACAAAACATATCAACTTTAATTCTGACTATTCATATAATTTACATATGTTAATTTATATATTCATATTTACAAGAAATCTCTGTCATTTTTTCGAAGAGTACATGTAGTTAGAATGGAGAGTGGTATGTAAACTGCAGAGAACATGTTTAAGTGATATGCTTTATAGAAGTACAACTTTATAATTAGAAGTAAGATTTCCTATGGTATGTGTTGAAACATATATACCTATGCATAGTCTCACTTTTCTTAAAACATTTGTTTTATAAATCATGACAATTTAATTGATTTTCTATCTCTATTTTTTTAAATCTGCAGGACTGGTGTAACAGATGTTTTCATTCAAGAAATCCAACTATTCAACATTGAAGACTTAGGAACCACGTGATGAAAATGGAAAAGGTTTTTTTTTTTCAAAGTCCAATTAAAAAAAAAAACAACCCAAATTCATGACGTATGAAATTTCTTATTGATTTTCATTAAAATTGGTTGCAAAAAGAGAAGCTATAAACATACAAATAGGAGCAGCGGATTGAAGTTGCTTGAAAGTGGGGGGGGGGGGGCACAGGGAAAATGCTGTTTTATGTGAAATTTTTAAAAAGTTGCGAGCAAGCAAAATTTTGACATTTTAAAAACAAATATCAAATTTTGTGATAGATTTCGACAAAATATTCAAAATGATATATTTCACCCTGTTTTCCTTTTTCTTTTTTCCCCTTGGTCGTCATTTTTTTTTTTTGGGGGGGGGCAAGAGCATTGGCGGCGGAAGGCAAAAAATTTAGGGGGGGGTCCACCTGAATTTATCTACCTAAATCTTAGAAGGGACCACAAAAATTTCCAGCAAAAAAAAAGGTCAACCACAATTTTAGGGGGGCACAACAATTTTAAGGGGGGGTCTACTTGAATTTAGGGGGGACGCAGGAAAAAAAATTGACGAGCAAAAAAAAAAGATTCTCAACAAAAAATTTAGGAGGGGGACAGGTCCCCCTATCCCACCGCTTCCACCGCCTATGGGCAAGAGTCCTTCAAGCCCCCCCCCCTCCATCTGTACGAACCTGCTTATATACCCCACTCACATGAATTATTAAACTTAATGCACACAGGATTTCCTTCAGAAGTATATTATAGAAATGAAAATATTGTTTTCTTGTTTCAAAGGGCACTCGTCATGGTGACCATGAAACAGATCCTTCTCAAGTGAAAGGGGCACAGAACAAATTCTTTAGAAGCGCTCTTCTTGGGTAAAAAGGGGCAGTGATTCAAGAAAGGGCACTTTCAAGAAGGCGAGGGGGCACTTTGTATTACATGAAACGGGCTCTCAGATGGAAGGGCACAGAACACGTGGGGGGCATTTTTGGGTGAAAAATTGCAGATAAGGAAGAGCACTAATTGGTATTACCTAAAAACAGGTTCTCATCAGGTGAAAGGGACACAGTACACGTTCATGAGGGGGCATTTTCTTGCATAAAAAGGCACTTTTCAGTGCTTCAAAAAGTAGGGGAAATTGTGCCCCCCAGCATAAAAAAAACATATTTATTTTGGTTCAAACTATTAACATACGCTTAAGATAAAGATTAATCCTCTGATAATGTGATTTTTTTTCTGGATAATTAATAAAATTCACCACTAACCAGAAAATTCCTTCATGTCTTTCATTTGTGTTCATATAGTATTTGTACCGAGCTAAAATGAAAGGGATTTGGAATTGGCAAAATTCAAAGTGAGACGGAGATCGAGAGAGGGAAAGAGTGATGAGAAGTGGATTGAAAAGAGATGAGAAAGAAATGGAGGGGCACATAATTATGAAGAGATAATTTAGAGGGGGTGGTGAGAGAGCTGGTGTTGGAAGTAGGAACAAAAGGGGTGGAAGAGAAATAAGACGAGATTTTTGGAAACCAGGAGACAGATAACAAGTGGGAAAATAAGAAGGAAATATATGAAAAGTTAAGTTGCAAAAGGGGCTAGGGCCACTCCAAGAAAATCATTTTTTTTATTCTCCCATATTGCAATATTCTTATGCGAAAGTGAATTTTCATGATACCCTACCATTAGAAATTCAAAATTGGGTATAAAAGAAATCTACTTATCTTCATATTTTTTTAAGATATTATTTTCCAGAAAAATTATGAATGGACCTAACCCCTTTTGAAAAAAGTGAATTTTCTTTTTTTAGTTCACTTTTTTTATGGGAATTTCAACTTTTCTATGGTATCATCTTATAGAGCTACTAAAAATCAATTAAGACATAAAAATCAAATTTGATTAAAAATGGACCTACCTAACCCCTTTTAAAAGTGAGCTCTTCATGTAGGAGAAGGGCGGCACAAAAGAACATGATTGGGAAAATGATTAAATGGAAAAAAAAAAAGAGTAAGAAATGCTTGAGAATAAAGGGGACAGGAAACATATTGAGCATGATAAACTGGGGCCCGTTTCATCATGAGTTACAAGTATGGTAACTACGAATACCAATCATAATCAAGGTTCCCACGGTTATCAGTGTTATCACAATAATAGCGATGTTTAAATAGCTCAGTGTAATTCATTATGAAACGGACGCCAGAAGAAAGCAGGCACGGGGATCATGAAGATTTTTTTTTTTTACTTCTCCAAATTAAATTTGTAACAAGAAATGACTCTTTTAGTGGTGAAAGTTATTTTTTTCAGTATTCATACTCAACCAGTGAAAATGAATACCATCATTGTAATAACCATGATTTGCCCCCACCCCACCTCCACCTTTTTACCTAATCGCGACTTGATCTACTCTTTTCATCTTCCCTTTTAGAATTAACATAGGCCTATAAGACGCAATACAAACATTGTTTTGTTTTTAAGTGATATCACTTGTGATATCGATACTTTATAAAGCGCAGCGTATCGTCTCAGATTTGCGCTTGCTTGATTCGCTGAATCCTTCGCGTCACGAGCGCGTAACAAAATGAATACATTAATAAATTTGCCAAGTTGACCTTTGTCATTGCGCTGGTGTGCGTATTGTCTAATACACGTACAAAACCACAGTTGACGAGGGAGCATCGTACGAAATTAATATTAATGGGGGCTTATTTTAGCTTCTAATGGATTAAACAAAATGGCGGTAGCTTCGGGGGCCTGGTTACGCCACTGCTAGTAAATACAATAAACATTCGAATGAATATATAACCATTTCTAAATTAGTGTCTTTAAGGAATAGTTTATATTTTGAAAGGTTTTAATTTTCTTGTGTAATGTATTTGTTTTCTGTATTTTATGCAGAACCATGTCAGAAGAAATCTGCAAAAATGAACAGGAAGAGGAACTTTGACAATGCTTGCTCTAGCTCTTGCCATACCCAGTCGCACTCTGCTGTCACCCTCCTCGACAGAAAGGTAATTGAATTGCTGACAGTAATTGCAAAACTGATTACATTCCTACTTTCAGACTTGCAGTGATAAAATTGAGAGCTCTGTTTTTTTATTTTTTTACAAATTTTCAATATTGTGTGACACTTGACATTAAATGGAATTAAATAATCAAAGCACTTAATTTCTTTTAGTTTCACTATGTTTTGCTATAACCACTTAGGTAGCTGTAAAATTTCCCTCTGTATTTTGAATGCTCAACAGAACATCTGATGGCATCCAAACGAAAGAGAAGGGAGAGGCAAGGGCGCCGGAAGCGGGGGGGGGGGGGCAGGGGGGCACTTGCCCCCCAAAGAAAATTTTTGGGGGGCAAAACGAGATTTTGCCCCCCCAATTTTCCCCCTAAAAGTAGAAAAATGATATTATTTAAGGACAAAAGTAAACGATGAAGGCGCTTTTCTGCCTAAGAATTGTCATTTCGTTTGTCAAAAATGAAAAAAAAATCGCCCCTGACGGGGTAATTACACATCATAGTAAGCCTTGCGTCTTTTGACGAACATGTCCCTCTGTGAAACATACCTTTGATAAGCCCCTTTTCCATCTTATTACAGTGTGATAAACAAGACCGCTGAAAGACCTTTGAAAGACCATGAATTTTGGTTGATCTTTCAGAGGTCTCTCAATGAACCTACAATGGTCTTTGAGGTCTTACGCGAGTCCTGACCAATCTTTCAGTGGTCTTCGTGGTCTTCATGGGCTCCAAAACTTCTTGAAACGGTTCAAAACAGTCTTACAACGGTCTTACAGGAAAATTGTCTTTCAGTGGTCTTTCAGCAGTCTCTCAAGATTTTTGCGGAGATCACTGAAAGACTCATGAGAGATCATTGAAAGATCATTGAAAGACCATTGAAAGACCAGGCAAAGTCCATGGAAAGAATTCTGAAAGATCACTTATTGCATAAAAAATCTCTGAAAGACCATTGAAAGATCTCGAGAGGACTAGTCTAAGACCAGTACGACAAGAAATATCAAACTAGTCTTTCAGAGTTCTTTGAGGGGTCTTTCTGAGCCATTCCACAGATAGACTGTGGGATGGTCGCTAAAATTGTGACTTTCCGTGGGGCGGCAAATACAACCACGGTTCTTGGACATGAAAATATGTAAAATATTATGAGTGAATACATGCACAATGTTGCCATCGGTAAATTCTGCTCCTGATCTCAAAATTAAAATAATAATATGCAAAATCGTACCATTGATTCGACTGGAAATTCCGCCATTCACCCCGTGTGTTAAGGACTTCCGTGAACGCACACAAGCGTGCACAATGCATGTAACCTCGTTCGCGTTTTATTTTTTTTTATTCGCTGTACATGGTATACGTTATAATACAGAATGTACGATGGCGGATAAGATGTCGTCGTCTTCGTCGTGTTTTGACAGCGAAAATGACGATTTATCACGAGCAAATATATGCTACATGCACATCTTACCCAAGGAAAGAGGGCCAGTAAATTCCTTTCAAGTAAAGAGCTAGAACAAATTTAAGCCTTTGCTGCATTCGTTGATGTAGACTACCTGGGACTTCATAAAAATAGCTATTCGTGCAGCAGAGAAGTTTGCGATTGACTTGCATGCAGCCCAGCCCCGGCAGACCAGCCCGACGTCCGACCAGCATTTCAGCAAGATCCGAATGGATCAAAATAAATATAGATGTTTGATGTAGGCCTACTGCGTTTACATCTTGCCCAGAGCCAGGTCAAACATCGTTCGTATATCACCAGTATTGAGCAATCAAGCGATCGAAGGTAATTTGTTTTCACTTTGTGCTCTTGCATTTCACTCTCTGCAAAAGTGAAGCGGTGCAAACTTTGATTTTTGTATAGGTCTACATCTAGATTTCTTAATTGAGTCGATGAATAATGTGACTCATGACTTACTTCGTCTTCTATTCATAGGCTTGTAAATGTGGCGGTGAAGTAAGTCATGACATGAGTCACATTATGTATCGATTTAATTAAGAAATCTAGACCTATACAAAAATCATCAAAGCTTGTACTGCTTCACTTTTGCAGAGAATGAAATGCAAAAGCACAAAGTGAAACAATTTTGGCATGGACAAAGATCGCTATAACAAGGATCACCATCTCAAAATCATCCTCTGTATCTTTTACACCTTCGATAGCTTGATTGCTGGAATGCTGGTGATACGAACGATGTTTGACCTGGCTCTGAGCAAGATGTAACGCGTTACATATATAACGTTAGTTTGATCCATTCGGTTCTTGCTGCAATGCTGGTCGGGATGGGCAGGAGCGTTACGGGTCGGTGGCCATGCAGGAGGGGAGAGCAAAAAAATTTCCGGTCTTATCAGGGGCAGATCCATGATTTTCCAAAAGGGGGCTAATTTTTCAGAGGAAAGTTTCGACCAGCCCCCCCCCCAAAAAAAAGTTTTTCAACCAATTGACAAGCAAAAAAAAAATTAAATAAAGGTTTTCACCCACAAATGAAGTATATTTCGTACACGAAAAAAGGGTCTTCAATTTCAAAAGAGGGGGCACACCTTTGTTTTAATGGCATATTTACATTACAAATTTTAGTATTTTGTTTCTCAAAGGGGGGGGGGGCAGGCAATGGTGTCATGAGGCAACATTTTGAGGGGCGATATGGTGTATCGGGTAAAAAAAAACAATGCAAGTGAGCAAAAAATTCTAAATTTTTATTACAAAAATCCAATTTCAGATTTTGACATAATGTTAAAGGATACACACAAAGAAAATTCACGAAAGTGATGATTATAGACAAATTATATATGAATGGAAAGGTCTTGTCTTTTTATACACAAATATGTCACTAAAAAGTCTTACAGATGTTGTGGAAATGCAAGAAATGAAATTAATAGAGACCCTTCTCAGCCCCCCCGCCGCCCCCAGGCAGACATTCACGCGATCGATAACAGTCGAGAATAATGACGTCACATGATCGACTACACACTATCTCTCTGTGCATAATACACTGATACACCTTCCTGGTCTCTATTTTTCTTCGAATTTACCGTTTTCTTCATGTGTTGTGATATCCGATTTCGACATCTTCAGACTATAAGAGAACCAGAACTGTGTTACTTTGTCCATTTTTATTGAATTATGAACTGGAAAGACCGATTTTGTCCACTCGACAGTCTTCGTTGTGTTGCTCTGATTCCAAGCTGTACTGTCCCATTCACTTGCTGCCGATGCAGGTTACGCTGTTTGATCCAGTCAAAAGTCAAGGTAAGCATGTTTGGAAACTGTAGTCTGTACTTGTTCTGACGATGCATTCAGGTCAGATGACAGATACAGATCTGATATAATTTTAGAATCATGCATTTTGGCATGACTACTATTAAAATTAAAAAGTCTTTATTTTAGAAATAATGTTTTTGCACAATTCCAGCAGATTTTTCTTCACAAAGACTTCAGTCAGAACTCAGATTTCTAAATAAACTGGTCAGGACTCAGGCGATTAAATTATTTAGGAGCACTGGCATGGACCATGGCTGAAAATATGCTGTTCAGAGGAATGTTTGGCATTATCGTAGTTTTTGTCACCAGTCCATTCACTGCTGTTTATTTCGTCAACGGCGGTGATCCACTCCCATTGACTTTGTACACAACGAGCGCACAAACACCAAATTTCACGATAAGGCCGAATGTTTTCACGATAAGGCCAAATGTTTAAGTTTTTATTATACACAGGTCTAGTACCCAATGCGTTTATGCTCAGGAGGGCCCTGTATCGTATACATCCAGATACACAGAATTATATCACCATAATGCCGATGTCATGAAGCAAGACAAATTTTCAGCAGTGGTTACCCTGATCATGCTGATTCCTGGCCAAAACTAGAGTCTGGTGTTTCTTTCTGATTAGAGTGCTTCTACATATGAATGCATAGTGCCTTCAACATAAAACAATGAAGATAAATGCACTCTTTGTAATGACACAGAGTACCGTACCTCAAGTGATTCACTACCGCTAAGCGGTAAGTAGAGTGGGGCCTACACAAACATCACTTGAGCGTTGAGGTAGAGCACCAGTGTTCTGAGTGGAATTTTTCAGGTGTCTAAACCTACTATTATTTGTTGTTGACCGGGAATTACATGCCACCGCACGTCCTCAATCATCAAGATAATGAAATTCATACTTTGATTTGATTATTTAAATTATTTCTTTATTTTTTCTCTCTTCTACACACAGATCTGCACACTTGCTGACTCTGGTGACTTCTGGTCTCTGCTCGCTACTTCAATCTGGGAGATTCCATCATGTCCTCTTACTGATTTGGATATAGCCATTTTTTTTCACTCTTTCCAGGAGCTACGATGCAAGTTTTGGACTGATAATGATGCAACAGAAAATTTATCTTTATCGATCTTGGAAACGATTTTGAGCACAGTTTTGGAGAGAACTAAAAAAATTGACTTGGACAGGAATACAGCTTGTCGAAAATAAGAACACACAACTTAAAACGAAAAAAACAATTTTAATGTTATTAGGGCATTTTGCAAGAAATTTTCTAATCAATCACACGTCCCAAATCAAGGGTAAGTCCTTTGATTAAAGACAAACATGTACATGTAGTTGAACTGCTATTACAACTCAACCTTATTACGCTTGAATTTGAATTTAAGACTTACGCTTGATTTGCAATGGAACATAAGTTTCTTGCAGTGCCCCATATTTGTGTTTTGTTATCAGATATCTAACGTGCTGATTTTTCTCGAAAGGTATAATATATTTGTCCTTTTAAACGGTATTTGAATATGGGTACGCCTTTTATTTGTTTTCCACAATATTTATTGCATGTACATGTATGAACAGAAGTGAAATATTTATTGTGAAGCACTGAATGTTGTGTGTTGTTGTGTGATGGTTCATCATTTTTTTTTGTTCTAAGACTGTAAGCCTGGTGGGTGTGAGGAAGTGGCCTGGATGAAAGAAAAGTGAACATGTGCCCAATTACAGATTTGCATATTTTAAGACAATTTTGTTTCTGGATAAATATTGCTATGCATTCCCTACATTAAGAGTAAAGGAGAAGTCCACACAATCAAAAATTCATTTGAATTTAAAGAAAAACAAGATATTGCAGGAAATTTCATAAAAACTTTGATTCAAATTAATATAATTACTACTCTAACATTGAGAAATTTTGCCTAATTTATAAAACGATGATATGCTCATCTGTGTCGATGTGCAAATTACACTAACCGTTATGTCACACGCACTAAGTTCTTTTGTATTTTGTTGTTTGATATATTTACATGACATGTAGATTGGATATTTAATTTTCTATTTATTTTCTGAAAAATTTTCAGAGGGATTTTAATTCCTCCAAATAACATTTAGAGTTACAGTTCCGTAAATGTAACCTATTGTGTTCGGATGAAGAAATTCCTATACTCAAATCTGCAAAGAATTAAAAAACAAAATGCCACAAAAAAATTAGAAACGAATGTGATGTGACAACACTAATTTGCATATCATTGTTTTGTGACTGTTTTGAGTAAAAACAGCAAGGGAAATTACTCTATTCAAATAATTTTTAGTTGATGTGGACTTGACTTTTAACTCATCCTGTACCCCTCCCATCCCAAATAAGAGTAGAATCTAATCAAGAACTTGAAAATCAAAAGCAGCAATTAAATAAGATTTGATAAATACAGGTCTGAATGGGATTTCACAAGAAAAAAAAAGCTGGGTAGGGACGAGAAGGAATAAAAAAAAAATAACCAAGTTAATCCGAGTTTTGAACCAGGGTCCTCGCACGCGACAAAACGATGGCCAACACGTTTGGCCAAACCGTTCCCTCCATTGTGGTGTGCTTTTAAGATATATGAAACAAAGTCCGCTCGCCGCTGTGGGCTAATCATGTTTCGGCAATTCAACTGCAATTTCAATCATTTCGCGATGGATATTGCCATGTTATTTTGTGGTTCCTGACTTTGTTACGTACTGAAATTTCATAATTTTTTTTCAGTCGTGACGAAGAATGTCTATGCTTTATATTGATTATAATATCAATTTGTCGCAAGTGTGATTTCTAAGTGAAAATATGCTTTGTTTATTCAAATATATTTCTTGAAAAAAAATCATTTTTTCTAAGCTAAATATCGGTTACCAAAATACGTTAAATGTGCACTTTATTTCACTGTTCAGTAAATTCAAACTTTTATCTATATAACAAGACCAATCTTGTGAGGAATAAACAATTCTAAGAGCAAAAAAAACGCTGATTGGAAAGATCGTCTTCAATGGGCTGCTGTCAGCTCAGCTGCTCACGCTCATTGTGTGACGTCACTCAGCTGGAGCTCGCAAGAGGACCGATGGAAGGCAGAAATATGGCATGAAAATAAATCATTTTTGAGAGCTGATTTCTGCAAACTCTAATGACTATTTTGAAAAGTGAAGTTATATATCTGATTAGTAATACTTCCCCTTTACAATGATGACCACAAAAAGGCATTATAAAACACTTTGGATTCTTCGAGTGTCTCCTTTAAAGAAGATAACATATTTTTCACCCTTCTCTCTTTCCTTTTCCTTTTTTTCTTGGTCTGTACGCCACGGTAAACAAGATTTTGTTTATGATTTTGCATGCTTATTTAAAAAAAAATAAAATCACCTTTTCATGACAATTAATCTGTTCTTCTTTCTTTCCTTTTTCAGTTCCTCTTTTTCCCCTTTCCCTTTCATTCTCCCCCTTTTCTTTTTTCCCCTTTAAGTTACCGGTGAACTCCGCCAGGGGGGATAGCTTGCCCCGCCCCTGCACTGTTAAGCCACTGCTCCCTGGGATGGACCGGGCTGCATGCAAGTCAATTGCAAACTTCTCTGCTGCACGAATAGCTATTTTTATTCTGAAGTCCCAGGTAGTCTACATCAACGAATGCAGCAAAGGCTTAAATTTGTTCTAGCTCTTTACTTGAAAGGAATTCACTGGCCCTCTTTCCTTGGGTAAGACGTGCATGTAGCATTTATTTGCTAGTGATAAATCGTCATTTTCGCTGTCAAAACACGACGAAGACGACGACATCTTATCCACCATCGTATATTCTGTATATAACGTATCATGTACAGCGAATAAAAAAAAATAAAACGCGAACGAGGTTACATGCATTGTGCACGCTTGCGCGCGTTCACGGAAGTCCTTAACACACGGGGTGAATGGCGGAATTTCCAGTCGAATCAATGGTACGATTTTGCATATTATTATTTTAATTTTGAGGTCAGGAGCAGAATTTACCGATGGCAACATTGTGCATGTATTCACTCATAATATTTTACATATTTTCATGTCCAAGAACCGTGGTTGTATTTGCCGCCCCACGGAAATGAAAAACTAGAGACATTTTCCTTGTCCATCCCACAGTCTAAGAGTCGACAAATTTCATTGATCTTGAAGACCGCTGTAAGACCTCACCAATCTTTCAATGGTCTCCGTTCTGTGGAATGGGGGCCTATTAGTATAAATGAATACATTTCAGACTAAAACCGAATGGCAAATTTGCATGCTGTGTCGGCTAACAAACGCGCGGTCGCCCAGAAACGCTCAGACCGGGGTGGTGTTTCATAAATATTTTCGTCCGACAAGTTGTAAGATCTGACAACTTTCCTGTATTCTGATTGGTTGAGAAGCATTGTTACCATAGTAACTGTCGGATAAAACGTCCTACAAGTCCTTTCATGAAACGCTCCCGGACCTGGGGAGTGTTTCATCCGACAAGTTGTCAGATCTGACATCTTTCTCTGATGTTGATTGGCTGAGGGGTACTGTTACTATGGTAACTGTCGGATGAAATGGGACTTTTCGGATAAAACGTCCGACAAGTCCTTTCATGAAACGCCCCCCCCCCCCCGATATCACCAACGCGCGTGAACGCTAGTTACTCGAGCAACATATGGAATCTGAAAATAGCTGTAAAACCGAAAAGTTTAAAGAGTTATAGAGGATTGAGTAGTTGCTTATTGGATAAATGAGAAGATGCTAGCTTGATTCGGCGAATGGAGTGCAGAGCAGGAGTATTCATCTATCAACTAATCAAGCCTCTTCTTCAACCTTTTCTGGTTTACTGTCTTTATCAGGACTACGCTCATTTGAACAAAACATTACTCGACTTTCACTATCTACTTCCTCCTATCAATTTCAATTCTTCCTCTATCCACTTTTTTATCTTTTTTTCGAAAACTCCACATGGTGTACCGTCAACCACATCCGCTGTTGGAATGTAATTGTTTTCTTCTAAATAATGTTACATAATGTACATTATGAACTGCCGTATTTTGTTACTTCATGATTATTTACCAATGAATATTTCCAGGAATTCGATATTCATCATTTCCTAGTTATGGTCACATTTTCCCCAGAAAATATGTAAAGAAAAAAGAAGATTTTGAAGGGGTCATCCAAAAGTGCTTCCCAGCCATACAAAACATGCCAAAGGAAACACATAAATCGAGTAATGTTTTAAATTTTCAGAAAAGTTTTAAATTGTTAAACAATAATTAAGCAGGTCATATTTCTTTTTCCTCCAGTTACAAAATGTGAAACGTTTTGCCTATGTATGTATAATCAGGGACTCTCTCCAATGCTGAGGTCAGAAATGATTTAAATAGAATGGGTATTTAAGCGCTTATCGTCGTCTGCCACGTCAGAACACCCGCCATTTTGAATTTAAAAAGACATTCATTGGAATGTATTTTGTTTCTGTTGTTACGCTTCTTCTGCTTCTTCTTCTTCTCGCGTCGTCCGTGTATGTAAATGTACATAAATAAATATTTCTGAAAGGATATTGCATGAAAAATTTAATTTCTGGTATTTTGAGTCAATATAAGCGTATTACGTAATTTAATTGATCAGACACGAAAACCACATTCCGAATTTAATAAGCGATCGTTTTGCGCGTAGATTTCATAGGTTCTCATAAACTCTGAGTATAGTCTTTCGTAGTGAATTCTATGTTTAATTCTCAAGAAATTTATTTTTGAATTCTCTTAGAAACGTAACTTTTAAACTCCATTTTTACACAAAGTCCTTACCGTGGGGGGGGGGGGTCCCACGCCCTCTACCGCTCGATCGCTTCGGTATCTCACGCTGTCAAAAATATTGTGCCCCCTTCGGGATTTTGCCCCCCAAAACTGAAAGTGTTCCGGCGCGCCTGGGAAGAGGAGCATGGACAATGAAGGGTTCCTCATCCCTCGAAAACCTGCCAAACCACCTGAACCTCCTGACTTACCGCCTAATCGCCACATTCCAGATACTCCTACCTACTGCCTCATTCCATATGTTCAACTTTGCTTTAGTCCACAACATCTGCAGCTCTCACCAACGCTAGATATCCCAAGACCAAGGTCATCTTACATTACCAAGAAATTACGGAGGAAAGCGTACATGGCGTATAGGCATCGGCAATGTGCTTACAAACATCGTAGACGAAAGAAGAAGGTACATGTAAATCTAGCATTTTTTCACTTCTTAGCTGGAGGTGTATACAAGTATTAAAATATTTTTTAAATCCATACTTTTACATTTTTAATAGGGGGTGGGTTGGAAGGAAAAGGTTTGTGTGCACAATGCAATTGTGAACTTTGCAAAAAGTGGCAACATGTGCATGTACATGTATTGTTATGTGGTTCAATTGAAGGTTGACCAGTTAATTTTTTTAATTTATACATATTAATGATGAAAGATGTTTGACAGATGAGTATTGTCAGTAAATAACAAATTCAAATAATCTATACAAAATATATTTTTAAATTTCTGAGCTGTCATAATTTATTGTTCCTATGAAGTTTGGCATGTAAATGTCATTGAAGTTTTCAAAATTAATTTCATGTACGGTATTCATTAATAATACTTAATATCAGGGTGGTGATGTTGATTTGGATCAACATCTTTTTGAATATCAATACCTCAATAATTAATTTAAATGTGAGAACATTTAATCAATTCAATTATTTACATGCTCGTTGCATGGTATTTGGGATTCAATACTAACAAAATTGGAACAAGATTGTGAAGTTATTAGTACATGTTTGGTTGAAGACTTTCATACATAATTTATTGTCTATTTAAACATTGTTAATGCTAGATCAGGAAAGCATGATATTGCTTTGTCAAACATTATTTTTTATCATATCAGTGTATTTTCTTTAATATTTTCCTACCCTTTTAACTCTTAACATTTTTAGAAACGCAGACTACAAGATTCTCAGGCATACACTCTCTCCATTCCTCGAGTTGAACCCAATCACCAGGAATCTACTCTTCCGGATGCATCCACTCAACAGGAACTCTCAGGACTTCAGCAGTTGGGGTAAAGCCCGGGGGGGCCCCCGGGCTTTACCCCAACTGCTGAAGTCCTGAGAGTTCCTGTTGAGTGGATGCATCCGGAAGAGTAGATTCCTGGTGATTGGGTTCAACTCGAGGAATGGAGAGAGTGTATGCCTGAGAATCGGGGGCCACTTCCATTCACGAGTGGATACCATGCGCGAACATGGGGTCTCGAAAAGCACCCTAAACACGTAATTATCATATTCTGAAAATGCACCCCTTAACAAGTATTGGCGTGTGAAACCATACCCTTAACAAGTATTGGAAACGAAACGATACTCTTGGCAAATATTCCCAAAAATGAACCCCTAAACAAGTACAGGAATGTTTTATTGTTACGGGTCCTTCGGTCGTCGGCTTTACCTTATTTGGTTTACTATGATGACCCCACCTTCTACACCTCGCGCAAATCGGACTCTAAACACTAAACACGAAGTGTTAATTGGGGCAAAAAGGACATCCTTTATGAAACATTTTAATTTTGTTTTATCATCCCCGCAAATTCGACCCTAAACACGTAATTTTCCAAGCGAAATAGATACCCTTTTTTCATTATTTTTGTGTTTTTGACACCCTTATCACGTTACGTACGTAACGTGCCCTATCGTGAAAAAGACATCCTTTTTACGTGTTTTTTTGGTTGCGCATGGTATCCACTCGTCAATATAAGTGGCCCCCCCGGGGGGTAAAGCCATGTAAGAAGGTTGCGTGTGGACCTTGTACCCTCTGTCAGCGTACCTCATTAAGATATTGCCACCTTACTTCGATGAAATCTCAAGAATTAGCCAATTTTATAAAAACTCAGAATTCCCAACTTACAGAAAGTGATTGCATTTGAAATGCATGCAGAATTAAGTACTCCAACAAATTAAAAGACCTTTCGTACACCCCAACAAAAACACGAAAAAAGGACAGACTGGAACTTTGTTTTCTTCATAGTTTATCATTGTGCACGGAACACTCACAAGTTGATTCATGTATAAAATAAACAGATTTTAATGAAACTTTTGATACCAACTTAGAATCAGTACCTGATGCTGTTCCCCTGTGCCACAAGCACAGGAACCAAATTACAAATTTTCATAAAATAAAGGAATGTGCTCTTTGTGGTCATCTATTGAGACCAGTCTATCTGAAAAAGAAGTACAATCTTATTGAGTGTGAAGGTTTAGATTTTTAGAGACTTCCCAGAAGGAAAAACCAGTTCCACTGGACCAGTTAGACCAGTATAATTTTAACTGGTAACTCTGGAAATTGGAACATCGGTTTACAGGTCTAACTTGTCATACTGGTCCAGTTAAAATTTTACTGGTCCAGTTAAAAATTAAACTGGTCTTGAAGTACTGGAATTTATACTGGTCTTGATTCTGGTGGTTGTTACTGGTCTCACTGGCCCAGGCACGTAGCCAGGGGGGGCGGTGGGGGCGGTCGCATCCCCCAAAACGTCCCCAAAAAGAAAAAAAAAGGGGGGAAAAAAGAGAGGAGAAAAGGAAAAGGGAAGGGAGGAAAGGGAAGAAAGGTAGCCTTGTGTTCTTTTTTTCTTTTTATTCTTTATTGTTTTTCTAAAAAGAGAAACGCCTTCACTCTTCTTGCTCTAAATTTATATATGAATTTTGCTTCCGCGCTGCGCGCGGTTAAATGACAATATTGAAGTTCTCCATTGTTTCCCCCACCTTTTCTCTAACCCCAGCTGTTTTTCCACCTCAGCTATATGCTTCTTGCCAGTTAAAGTTAAAATTGTATACATTAGGGCATGAATTTGAGTAAGGTTAGGCCGAAGTAAATATATGAAGTCATCTTTTTTTTTCAATTGATCGCGCAACTTCTGGTCTGGTCGGCTCCGAGCGGGTAAAATCTTTATATCAGTTTCTGCCGTCACCTCCATAAAGTCAACTTCTCCCGCTTTTCAGCTCATTACTAAACAACCATAATTTTGGGGCAAACAGGTTCCTAATTTAAAAAGAGAAAGGTATGAAATTCGTGTCGTATTAAATAAAAAAGTACAATATTTTTTATCAAATTGTTTCAAACTTCATGTCATTTCCCTGTATACATCCATCTCCTGTCCTGTTTTGCGCCCTCAGTTTGAAATTTTGAATGACACTTAAGTTCCTTTATATTCAAAATGAAGCGCTTCAGGATAAGTCAAAAAAATTAGGCTTCCTTTTTTTTTTTATATAGATAGATAATTTCAATAAATCACAGAAGTTTCAACTTTTTGCGCAATATTTTCCTTGTAATGAAGTTCAATAATCTTAGAAAATCAATTGAATTAGAGCCGATTGGGTATTAGAGATATCTACATTTGATGAAACGTACGCCCTTTGAAATTTTAGAGTTTCATTGCTCTGCGCGGGGAGGAATATCTTCCTCTACCAATCTTCTCCTCTGTTTTGCGAGTTAAAAATATGCACTGTTGCTAAATTGTTTGTAATCAAATCTGATCTGTCCAAAGAAAGGATTCAATATATCTTTGAGAATACCCTTTTCTCGGGACCCTTTTTATGGCAAGAAAAATTGATAAAACGCTTTAGCTTCCGCGCTTCGCGCGGAGTTATTACCATTTCAAATTCCTCCATTGAATTTTCAATTGTATACCTCTTTTGTGCGTTCACAATCACTATTTGGAAACAAGATTCAAAATCACAATATAGTCAACCGAATTGGAGGTACTAGAGACAAGAGGAACGGCTCCTTTTCATTTTAATTTATGAAACACTAAAAGCTTCGCGCTTCGCGCGGGAGGGGGAAACTCCCCCTCCCTGCACCCACCCCCTAGGCTATTGCTATTGCTCTGTAAGTGTTGGCACGCTTCGCGTGCATTTACCGCCCCCTCCAAAATGAAATCCTGGCTACGCGGTTGCTCACTGGTCTTCATACTGGTCTAACCGGTCCTCAAACTGGTCGAACTGGTCCTCGTACTGGTCTTACTGAAACAGTTTGTTACATGCATTTGGTTTGTTATATACCATGGCCAGTGAAATGTGATGGAAAAGATAGTTAGTAAATTAATCTTTCTGCTGTTATTTTGAATGTGATGTATGAAATTACACATTTTCTTGTGAATTAGTTCACACACTTATTTTGAAGGTTTTCAAACAACAATGGGTGCTATTGCAAGGATATTCCATTATAAATCCTGATTTTTATATAAAAAACAGGAAATATGCAAATGAGGTAAACCACGTGATCAGCATCATCAGAATTACTGGTATTACTGGTCTTGACCAGTTTAATTTCAAACATTGAATTACTTTAGACCAGTTGACTATATATCAGAGGAATACATCTTGCTTTGATCTTAATCATAATTAGAGGAAATGATTATTTTAATGTTAATATCAATACTTGATAATTATGATAATATTAATAATAATAATTACAATATCAATAACAATAATAATAGTAATAAGAATGATTAATAATATCATAATGATAATAATTGTGATAATCATAAGAGCAATGATGATAACAATGATAAATGATAACGATAAGTTTCTCTGAATTGCAAGATTAATTTTTCATAATTTGTTATTAAATGATCTGACTTGAAAGTCATTATTTATTGGACCAGTAACCAGAATGCAATTATTTGAACTGGTCTCCAGTTCATTTTTACTGGTCCAGTTTAAAATCAATTGGTCCAGTAAACATATACTGGAAACCAGTAAAAATCTACTAGAAACCATTTATTGGACCAGTAACACCAGTTTAATGAAAAAGAATTTAACTGGTATTACTAATTGCTTCAACTGGAATGCAATTGTTAGAACTGGTCTCCAGTTGATTTTTACTGGCCCAGTTAAAAATCAACTGGCCCAGTAAGAATATACTGGAAACCAGTAAAAAAAATATACTGGTCTAACTGGTTTTTCCTTCTGGGTTTCCATTATTAACGACAGTTATGTTCCATGTGATGATGATATTCTGTGTAAACAATGTTACAATTTCTCCTCAAGAAAAAGTACTGAAAAATATCTATCAATGAAATAGAAACACAGCTTGAGGATGATGCGGCTATTGCCGATTCATTGTCAGACAAATTTTGTTGTGCCTTGTACAAGCAAATATGCATGTGGTGTCGGAATAGTTGTGGGTTTTTGTTGGCCGATGCTTATAAATTTTATATGGATGAATTAAGAAAAGTTTGCAGCATAGATACTAAAGAGTATGAGGATTTTGGGAGATCAAGTGGATGGTTAACAAGTAGAATTATTGGCCGGTTTGGTGATACGCTATCCATTAACAAGTCTTCTAAAAAGAAAGGACTTTTTTATGATTCAGAGATATCAAAAGAAGTATTGGTAGATAGTCTTCATAATGCACAATATAGAATAAGGACGCTGACTTCCAGTCAAACACGGACAGAAGATGAAAATGTTCACAGTAAATCACAAGAGGATTTTCTTTCTAGTCAAAGTATAGATCATGCTTTTAGGAAACTCATTTTAGAATGTAATTCCAGATTAAAGCAGCAAGTGAAAAATAGCAATGAATTTTATACTAGAAATCCTCTTTCTATTGATACATTTAATTTCCATGATGCACTGCCATCTTTTGATCCCTTGTGGAACTTAGTTACACTTCTCACTGCTAGTTCTTCTGAGATGAGCATTTACAAGAAAACTTCTTTATGTGTGTCTATTGACAGAATTTCATTTCCAGTACTCTTTCAAATAAATTGAAGGAACTGAGACGGGCAGTTGTTATGTTTTTGCTCCAATTCATCATGAGTGAATCTTGTTTATATCCACTTCAAGTCATAAATGCAACTGTAATTAAAAGGTTGTCACATTCCTCTCAGCTTTTGACAATAATGAATCGTTTAGGTTTGTCATCGTCAGAAATTACATTGGAACGATTGTTACAATTTGTTGAAGATGAACATAATTCTTCAAGTGCTCTTATGATTTTAAAAGCAAATTCGTTGACATGTTTTTCAATAGACAACATTGATGTTTAGCACCTTATGCTGCAGTGAGACCAGATCAACCTAGAAGCTGGAATGGTACATCCATAATGGGTCAACAACCTAAGCCAGACAGTGAAAAATTACATGAAGAGTTTGAAAAGTTGTCTGGTGGTGATCTAGAACTACATGTACCAAGTGCTTCACAAGATATGCATAGAAGTGGAAGGCCTTCTGCAAGAAAGAAACTGAAACTTAATGAACCTTTGGTAGTACAGACAAAAGATTATTTTCAACCAACCGTTTTCAAAACTTACATAGCATCCCAGGTAACATGGGATGGGTTTATTTTATCAAAACAGGAAGAGAATTCAGTCCTAAGTATGAAAAATGATATGATGTTGTATATATTTGAAAGATATGTCAATGTACAAAAACAAGGAGATGATTATGTTTTGCCCCTTATACCTGGATTTAAATGTAAATTGTTAGTGGATAGTGAATCTGCCAAATCTACAGAACAGTCATTATTCTCATATTTCCGTGTTTTAGATCAGCCAGCCGATTCCCCACAAACTCTCAAGAATTGTATTCAGCTTTTGTATGACACATTTAATGTGAAAGTTGATGTTAACCATTTTGTTGTTATTGGAGATGGAGCAACATTCAAACTGCTCTGTGAGATTAAACAAGAGTATGGAGATGCTTTAGAGTGGCTCATTCTCTATATTGGAGACTGGCATTTCTTAAAAAATTATCACAAAGTCTTAATGAAGATTTTTTGGGATGGTGGGTTGAAGACTCTGGCAAAATGTGTCCATAAAAATCTTACATTGCAAAGTCTTGCCAATTGCTCCAACTTTAAACGCACCCACAAATTCCTTCTCCAGGTACATGAAGCCATATATTTGTTACAGTTTCAGTGTTTTCTTGACCACAGACAAACAAAGGATCAGATATCCAATAAATCCTTTCTAGAAAAAGTAGAATCAGTTGTCAAAAGTTTCAAAATAGATGAAAAAGGTGAAGTTACTTGTGCATACAAAAACTTACAAAATGAATTCTTTTCATCCATGTATTTCTTGTCATTTAAGAATGAGTTTGAAACATTTTGCCAGGACATGTCCAATAAGCTTGAAACGTTTAGATTTTGGAACGGATTTGTTCATGAGGATTGCATGTCATACATAAATTTGTATATTGCTATTCGTTCGAGGAATTGGAACTTGCGCAATGCTGCAGTAAAAAAATATGGCTGCCCTTTTTCATGCATGTGACAGGCAAAATTATGCAAAAATGATTCCCCTGCACATAAGCATGATGCAAGCACTGCCAGAAAATGTACAAAAACACTTTCAGAATGGTGCATTTGTAAGCAGTATAAAGGGTATTAATTTTTCATCAGTTGCATTTGACGAAGCGCATGAGATGCTCATTAACAAGGACTGCAAAATGGCCATATCTCGGGGTTTGCCCAAAAATATGGAGAAATTGGCATCTACATTACAATATCATGCAAAAGTCATTCAAAATTTTCAAAATCAGCTCGCATATTCTGCTAAGTCTCCTATCCATCGTGATCTTTCTCCATCTGTAATACAATCTGAATTTTGTAACATTCAAATCTACTTTGGCAAACTTTTAGAATCTAAAAAATTTTTTTTCTGATCAACCAGTTCAATTGCATCATGTGTTCACACAAGTCATCGCAACAAAAGAACAACAAGCTAGTCTCCTCAATTATCGGAGAATAGGATTTGATGCATACACGGTGTATTGTAAATACCAAATTTTAAAAGAAAGCAGTAATAAGAAACCTGTAGTTCGTCAGCATAAATTGAAAACCTTTGCAAAACCCAAGGTGTCAAAGAGAAAGATCACAAGTTTAGAGAAAGAGAAAAAATGATTACTATGTGTTATAAGCGTACAATAGCTTATTCAGAAGAAAGAGGCCTACCTGTAAGTGCACTCTTCCAATTCACAGAGAAACCAAGAGCCATTTGTGATAGTAATAATATGCCCCATAAGGGTGCAAAGTGGATAGTTTATGATATTTTTAACAAACGATATGGAAGCAAATTTGAACTAGTGACATCTAAACCTAGTGTACCTTTTACACAAGCTTGTTTCATTGCAGAAGGTATGAATATAATATATACAAGTCCTCTCCGTCGGTTTAAATGCTTTTCAGATTATGCTACATTTCTTGTTGCTCGCTGGATACTTCCTTATTTTAAAAAGGGATGTTCTGAAGTAAGAATATTATTTGATCAGTTTGAAACACAAGGCTTATCTCCCAAGTCAGTAGAACGTTCAAGACGTGATAACCATGATGATACTGATGACATTTTCACTGATATAACTGATGATACTCTTCTACCTCATAATTGGCAAAAATTACTCAAGGTCCGTAGCCAAAAACATTTATTGATAAGATATCTATCTCGCAAATTCATCGGGCTTGTCAAAGAGTTCAATTACAAAATGGGCAGATTTTTTATACATCAGGGGGCTTTCATGTTGGTCTGCCAACAAGACCAGACTGGACAGGTGTAATGGTCACAAGTACTGATGTTGTTCATCATACTCTTAAACATAACCACGAGGAGAGTGACACACAAATTTTTCTACATATTTTTGACAGTACATGTACAAACATACTGGTTTACTCTATTGATAGAGATATTGGGATTGTTGCCTTACCATTAGACTTTTAGCACAAGAATATATGCCTGCAATATAAAGCCAAGGTTGGAGATGAAAGGTTTTTGAATGTTAATATGTTACAGCAAGCAATAAAGCATGATTCTGATTATTCTCATGTAATGAATAACAATGTTGACATACTAAAATGCATACAGTCACTGTACATATGTACTGGTTGTGATTTTGTTTCATATTTTTGTCACTTGGGGAAAAGCATCTTTTTCAATACTTTCGCGCAATATGCCCATTTCATATGTGGTGAAAATGAAGCAAACTTAAGCTGTAGTAATGTACATGAAGATACTGAGTGTGAAAAGGGACTTCTTTCATTCTACAGATTGATATTGTGTGTGTACTTTAAAGTGAAAAGAGCATGTCTCAACAATTATGATACACCAATACATTTATATAATAGCTTAACTGCAGACAATATTCTGGAAAGGCACCACAAAGCATTAGATATTTTGCGTAAAGCTTCTTGGAAAGGTGTATATGAATATCAATTACTGCCTTCTCATTCTGCACTTAGATTCCACTGGTTGAGATCATGCTGGGTGAGTACTGTGTGGAGTAACTGTAAAACGCCAGTTTTTATGTACCCAGATATAACACAATATGGTTTTTCAGTTAGTCATGATAAAGATTTTACCTATGTATATTCAGAGGAGAACATTGAAAAAAATCGCAGTAATGTCGCATACTTAACTAGAGGCTGCTCATGTAAAAAGAATAAATGTGTGAATAAACAGTGTAAATGTAAAAAACAAGGGAGATATTGTGGACCTGGTTGTACATTCAGAAATTGTACAAATTCAGATCATAATGTTAATTTGGAAAGTGAAGAAGGTGACAGCGATACAGAAGATGAAGGAAATGATTATGATGACATTACAGATCATGAAGATGATGATATGAATGCTTTTGATGATATTGTTCCTGAAGACACACTTTCTCCAAATGATCTTACAGATTTTTCTGAAGATGAGGTAGAATTACTTGAATTATGATAAAAGTTTCCTATTTATTTCTCAGGTGTGTGAATTTAACTTATGCATTCCGTACTCGGTGCTTTTATACTTGTGTTTACATATTTAAATGTGTTATTTATTTGTATTAGTGCTGTTTATTATTATAAGATGTAATATTTGAGGACAGCTGAAGAAAGACAACAAAGTGTACATGGGCAAACTGTTGTTTTAGTATCTGTCAAGGAGGCAATAAAAGAGAGGATTAGAGTAGATGCTAGCATCTTTCATTAAAATATTTGTGCTTGCAATACTTTGAGGTATCTCATTTGAAATTTGAGATACACATGTACATATATGTAGTTGATACATTTTTTTTATTTTCTTTATTCATGTACATTACGGTATACAAAGAGAAATCTTTCAGAGTTACACAATACTGTCTTGCCAAATACGAGTAGTATTCTCCCTGATGCATATATTTATATGCATGAAACTTTCCACTGAAACAGCAGAGGGAAGGAAATTATTGACGACATTACAGATTATGAAGATATGAATATGAATGCTTCTGATGATAATATTGTTCCTCAAGACACAATTTCTCTATATAGATCTTACAGATTTTTCTGAAGATGAGGTAGAGTTACTTGAATTATGATCAAAGTTGCTTATTTATGTCTCTTGTTGTTAGCATATTATGAAGTAAATGAGGGAGGTCATATATTTGTTTGATAAGAAACAAAGGTTTGTATTATATGCTAGTTACATGTAAAAGGTGAGTGAAATCATATGCAAGTTGTATTCATCTGCAATCATGGACTCCATCCAATAACAAGAGTTGTGAAAACGACTTTGTTAATACTAAATTTACTAGTCTTTCAAGAACATATCATTAAAGACATGTGAAAAGGTGTGTGACTATAACATATGCATTCTGTACTTGTAGCTTTTATACTTGTATTTACATATTTAAATGTGTTATTTATTAGTGTCAGTACTGTTTATTATTGTAAGATATATATAACAAAATGTACATAGGCAAACTATTTGTTGGTTAGTATCTGTCATGGAGACAGTAATACAAAGAGAGGATTAGTTTAGATGCTACATGTAGCACGCATTTATCATTCATTTATTGTGCTTGCAATACTTTTGAGGTATCTCATTATTTGAAATATGAGGTACACATGTACAGGTATGCAGTAGATGCATTTTCTTATTTTCTTTATTCATGTTCGGTATACTAAGAGAAATCTTTCAGGGTTACATATCAATTGTCTTGCCGAATACAAGTAGTATTCTCCCTTCTGCATATATTTATACATATGCAAGAGAACTTGCCAAAGTTGCAATATGTGTAGGGGAAGGCGGGGTAAGTTGTGAAAGTTTTTGCTTTTTGCATGTTAGAATTGATATGATTAATAATCTTGTCGAAATAAGTACCTTGCCTTGAAATTTAATTCTTCTGAAATATTTTCCACCTATAGATAACTCTCTATCCCCACACTGAAAGTCATCGTGACCTTTGAAAAAAACGATGTCAAATGGCTCAACTTGCCTCATATATGGGGTAAGTTTGAGTCACCTTCTGGGGTAAGTTGAGCCACAAAAACTATGTACAAAATGTATGAGGGGAGAACCAGCATGTCAATTTTTTGTTTAAAATCTTTTCACTTGCTAATTCTCTATAAATACTAACATTCTTTAAAAGGAAAAGAACAGCCATGTAAATTTACTCCTTTCAGCCAGCATTTCAATCGATTTTTATGGTTTGTTTGTTTTTTAAGATACATTACCATAGGAATTACCATGGCTCAACTTGCCCCATGCTGTTTGGCTCAACTTACCCCAGTCCGAACTTAGTGCGATAATTTTGTATCCACACATTTATTATGCATCTATCATATAAAAGACTATGACAAGAATGAAGATCCATATCTGGACTAATAATGTTGTTATCATGTCTTTATTATATGTAAAGACGTGTGTGTTTATAAAGCAGTTATCTATTTCACACTCTTACTTTTTTGGCTGAAATTCATATTTTTCCCTCTAAAAAACTACTATTTGTTTCAAAGTTGAAAACAATATGGTGGGGTTAGGGGTTATGCTATGGGTCATCAATACATGACACCACCATAATGTCTGACTCATTCATTATTGGCCTGGGGCTGGTGGCTCAACTTGCCCCTATGCTCAACTTACCCCGCCTTCCCCTATTGTGATTACAGTGCCTTCACAAAGTTAAGCTCATTTTTGCAAGAATGATTTTTTTTATAGATACTCTAACAGATACCTTTACTTTTAAAAAGGTATTCCTCTATCTTTATTTTATGAATAGTGTCCAGTGTCTTGGTTTGATGCATTGTTTATCGCATTTTGTGATTACTATGGAATAAAGATGAAGCATGTTACTTTATTTTCCTTGTTTATGTAATTTTCTTGGATTATGAATTATTACCGAAATTATGGTCAAATTTATGTGGCAAGGTCAACTTTAAAGCATATTTTATGGTGGGGATTGAAGTGATGGAATAGTCTGCAGATGGATTAATGAAGTATTACGTAGGTGGGTGACTGCAATGTCTTCCCCATTTTTACGGAGTGCTGATTTCGTACCATAGTTGATCTGGGCATATCAACATCGAAAGATGCGTGTCCTAGAGAGGGAGAGTTCTGAAGAGATTTTAGTGCTGGATAGAGAGAGCGAGTAGTGAATTGTGAATAGATTTTATTAGACACAGAGGGGGATGAGGTTGACCTTCCAAAATAGTTCACTAATAAATAGTTAACTAAGAAAGAGAACGTAAAAGGAGTGAAATGAAATATACAGAGGTTTTCTAAATATGTCGAAATCTATCCAACATTTATATTTTTAAATAGGTAAAAAAAAACGAAATCGCTTGCATCTTTTTAGAACTTTTGCTCAGCCCCCTCTATTGTGCACATTATTCCACTAAATCATTTTGCTTAAAATAATTTCCACTCAATTATTTCAGCCCCCTCAATTATTGTTGGTCATTATTCTATTCTACTGATGGGAGGGGGCTGACTTTATGCTCTCCTTTATATTTCCACCATGTGCCAGACAAATATATCCCAAGTACACCACATTTAAATGTTTAAATTATTCTAAGGGATGTGATACTGCCCCCCAAAATGTATGACTATACAGAGTTGAACACACAACAGTCCCATTTCATGATGAAGATAAAACAACTCTTTTCCAGCTATCAATGTCATTTATGGCTAAGGCCTGGATTGCCCTCACAAAAAGTGAACGAGAGCCTCGACAGGTGTCGGCCTAGTGACATTCAGCGCAAAAGTCAATGCACGATGCACACGCTAGTATATCTACTTGTTATAAACAACACCGCAAATCCAGTACGTGGGGCAATATAATTTTTTTTGGTATCCTGGTTTAGCTATTTTTCGATGTTTACTTAGTTCAACGATGTGCAGGATAGTTCCGAATAACAATTACCCAATAATTAGTCAAAATATCGAAGGCGTAGCAGGATAATATGCCTGAAACAAGGCAAAGAACACATTTTTGGTCCGGATTTGGGGTGTAGAGCAGAAGCTAAAGGCGAGCACGAGTGACGTCATTCGTGCCGGCGTTCGTTCATTGACCAATCGCAGCGCGTGATTTCCGGCTCTCGTAACTTGGTACATTAGACGATGTTTTATTCTGGAAAGGGGTTACATTTTGCTGGATCCTGACCTATTTCCATCAATTTAACCCGTAATACTCATATTTTCTGTGAGATTAATAAATTTGAATTCATTTTATTTTAAGCTCGGAGTGACTTTTTGCTAAACAAGGTAGAAAACATAGACAGTTTTAAATGGATTTATTTTTATATTTTTGCACATTTTCAAAGTAAAAATACGACATGTTCCCCGAGTAGTACTTGAATTTGATATTTTTAGAAAATTCAGGATTTTCCTGTACAGAAAACGAACATAGGATTTCAATTTTGCATCAATTAGCTGAAATATGGGAGATTGAAAACACCTCCTCGCGCACGGTTGAAGAGGTCATTCCAAGGTCACAGTGCTGTGCTCTAGAATAAACTAGGCGTGTTTTGTACGGCCTGCCGACTGACTGACTGCCTCTTGGTTGACAGCATAAGAGACCAAACAGGAGGCTGGATCGCGCGAATGAATGGCAGTGCGGCCTCTCTAAATACAGCTCGACTAAGCCTTGCAGAAAAATATGTATATGAAAAGTAAACGAGCACAAACAAACGATAGTATTCCATCATTAGTAACCATCTGGAATAAAAATTATTGGAAATGGTTTTTTGACTGATTTGAGTAGGTATGGGTGTCAACATGCGGGTTGGGGAAAGTGCATTTTTTTCAAGGTCAAAGGTCAATGACCTTTTTCGATATACTGTATCATAGTATCTGCCAGATAGAATATTACAGCTTGTTGATCATGGTGTCAAAATGCACAGATTCTTACAGGAATAACAAATGAAATAAAATTAAGTACATACAATGCTTATTTACCCATGAAATTAAAGGTCAAAGCCTTGCAAAGGTCAATGACTTTTTTTACATACCATATACGGTATAATAGTATCTCTGAGATGAAAAGGCGCAGGTTGGTGATCTTGGTGTCAAAATGCTAAGGTTCTTACAGGAAGATCAAATGAAATAAAATTAAGTACCCAGAATGCCCATTAAACAATGAAATTCAAGGTCAAAGCCTTTCAAAGGTCAATGACCTTTTCTCTTTTTTTACATTTATCATATACGGTATAATGGTATCTCTGAGATGAAAAGGCGCAGGTTGGTGATCTTGGTGTCAAAATGCACAGATTCTTACAAGAAGATCAAATGAAATCAAATCAAGTACCTTTAATGCTCATTCACCAATGAAATGTAAGGTCAAAGCTTTGCAAACGTCAATGACCTTTTTTTACATACCATATACGGTATAATGGTATCTCTGAGATGAAAAGGCGCAGGCTGGTGATTTTGGTGTCAAAATGCAGAGGTTCTTACAGGAAGATCAAATGAAATTGAATTAAGTACTCAGAATGCACATTAAACAATAGCACTCAGGGTGAAAGCCTTTTAAAGGTCAATGATCTTTTCTTTTACATTACGTACATGTATCATACTGTATAAGAGTATCTCTGGGATGAAACGGCACCGGTTGGTGATCGTTGTGTAAAATGCACAGATTCTTAAAGGAAGGTCAATTAAGATAAAGGTAATCACCTATAATGTATATTACATATGCTATATATCGTATAATGATATCTCTGAGATAAAACGCTGCATGGTGGTGATTTTGGTGTAAAAAGCAATTTTTGCAAGAAGATGAAAAGCCACAAAATAATCATAAAGAATATGCCTTTACCTTTGATATCCAAAGTCAAAGGTCAAAAGTTAATAAATATTAATATATCCATGCATGATTCCCCCCCCAAAAAAAAAAATAATCCATTACATGTATATTCACATTTTATTTGTGAATAGTAGAAAGAAAAATAGCTATTTGTAATGAAAACTTGGATATTCAATAATTTCACTCTAAAATAAGGATAGAAAATGGCCATGAAAAATATCTTTAGGGGTTCGAGGTCAATCAACTATATCAATTACGTCAGGGAATTTAAGTATCGAGGTCGATATAACGTGAATGTGGCATGTAGGTACAGTGATTCTGATGGGAAAAAGACTGACCTGCGTGGAAAATGAACACAAATTCAGTAGTTAAATCCTTGACCATTGATGATGTCAAAATACAATTTCAAGGTGAAATTGAGATCAAATAGCACTTTTTAATATACAGTGCGTCCCAGAATAAACGAAACCGAGAATTAATATGACCCGTACATCAGGCATGAGTAACTAAAAAAATTTGAAGAGAGGAAACCAAAAAGTCGTTTGGCGAGCGTTATCTGACATTTTCTTTAAAATTTACATATTCAGAAAGTTTATTTCCTGCCCTTTCATATGACACCACAACCAATAAAGATACCTCAGAAATAAGAAAGTTATGTTCATTTTAACAAGTGCTTGCAATTCAATAATTTCATTCAGCAAACTCGTTTGATAGTCATTTTCAGCTAGCTTGATTAACATCAACCAACCAGTTCCTTTCATTACCGATCATCAATGCATAAATTCTTTTGTTACCTCTGTCTAGTGCAAGGAAAAGCAACAGTCAAACAAATTTATCGAATGTTTCAAACGAACATAACTTTCTTTTTTTTGAAGCATTTGTATTGGTTGTGGTGTGATATGAAAGGGCACGAAATGAAGTTATCGAATATGTAGATTGTAAACACGGTAAAGAGAATGTCAGATATCGCTCGCCAAATGACGTTTTAGTTTCCTCTCTTTAAAATGTTTTTACGTATTCATGCGTGACGTATGGGTTATATTGATTTCTTCGAATGAATGAGGAGACCCTAAGCTTTAGAATGATGGGTCATTTATGAAATTTGATTAAGAATAAGTTATGATAAATCTCCTAAATCTTAGCATCTCAAGAGATTCTGGCAGCTATAGGTAATTAATAATACCATGAATACGGGAATTCATCTTTTGTTGAAGTTGATATATTTGATTTGGTTTTATTGTTTTCTTCTGCAATTACATCATTCGTATATAATACATTTTCCATAACATAACAAACATAGTATATTGAGAACTTTTTTGGCATGAATCATAACTAAGTGTACTAAAATTATCATTACAAACAAAACTGATCTCATACCAAATTAGTTAACATTTACAATTGGCAGGAGAAGCATTGTCATCATAAGCAGATTGCTTGAAAAAATGACAACCCCAGGTTAAAACTCATTGATTCATATAAATACATTAATACAGCAGAATCGATATACAGTACATTTCATGAAAAACAACAGTAATATAATTTGAGCAATGAAGATGGAGATGATAGGGATGAAGATGATGGTGAAATGGTAAAGATGAAGGCGATGGAGAGGATGATGATGGTGATGATGCTTTAATGATGACACATCGACACAGAAATTTTACTTCAAATATTCTGATATCAACATAGATTTAACATTTGCCTTAAATGAGTAAAGAGACGTGGATCTTTTTATAGATTCTGGTAGAGAGTTCCACAAATCAGGACCATGGTGTCTTATGGATCTCTGCGCAATAAGCAATTTGGGGTTGATTAAATGGAAATTAGAAGAGTTCCGCGTAGGGTATCAATGGATAGATGTGTTCATAGTATAACAATTGTGAAATGGAGGTGGGAGCATGTTATTTACGTATTTGAACATAAGCAGTAAGCTTTGAAATGAATTTATGTCAAAAATAGTTAGTCTTTAGTTTATGGAATAATGGATTTGTGTGTGATAAATATTGCGAATTAGTACAAATTCGAATTGCTTTTTTCTGTAATAAGTATATTGTATTAATTTTAGTTTTTGCACACGTTGCCCAAACTATATTGCAGTACGATATATATGGCAATATTAATGAATTGTATAGTAAAACAAGTGTAGTATGAGGAATTATGTTTTTCAATTTGTAAAGTACACCTACGTTTCTGGAGATGTTAGTAGTTATACAACGTATATGTTCATTCCAATTTAAATTTTCATCTATTGTGACACCTAAAAACTTTGTTTCTTTTTTCCTTTTGAGAGGAATATTATCTATGTTTATGTCGTATGGAAACTCAGTAATATGTGAACTTGTATGCTTAAAATACATGAAGTTTGTTTTGTCTATATTAAGTGAGAGCCTATTACATTTAAACCATAAAGATAGTTTAGGTAATTCACGATTAAATGTATCTACTAAAGTTTCTAAGCTAGTGTTTGAATAAAAAAATGTTTGTGTCATCGGCAAATGATACAAATGATAATAAAGGCGATACAGTAGTCAAATCATTAATATATATGAGGAAAAGTAAGGGGCCAAGGATCGATCCTTGTGGGACTCCGCATTTTATTGACTGAAAGTTAGAAGAAATATTATTGTGAGTGACATATTGTTTTCTATCAGACAAATAACTCTCAAACCATGATAGTGTGATTCCCCGAATTCCATAATTTTCAAGTTTTTTAAGTAAAATCTGGTGGTCAAGAATGTCGAATGCTTTGCTTAGGTCCATGAATATTCCTATTATGTGTTCTTTATTTGTCATTGCATTTGTAATTTTATCGTATATTTGTATTAAAGCCTGATCAGTTGAATGCCCTTTCCTGAATCCATATTGGTTTGAATTTAGAAAATGAAAAGTATCTAGGAACTTATAAAGTCTTTTGTAAATAATCTTCTCTAATATTTTGGATATGCTGGGGAGAATAGAAATAGGCCTATAATTTGTTATTTCGTGTGGATTGTCTTTTTTTAAAACAGGATTTACCTTTGCAATTTTTAGGGAATCTGGACATTTACCGGTGCTGATCGACAGATTAAAAATATGACACAATGGAGAGACAATATAATGTATGATCTGCTTAAGAAGGAAATTACTAATTCTATCATATCCCTCTGATTTGCTGGATTTGAGATTTTTTGTTATTTCAATTATTTCCTGAACATTTGTGGGGTTAAAGAATGAGGAAGAATTGATGGGTGTGGGAAGAAATTTTGCAAAACTTTGGTTTGGTCTGGCAAGGTTGTTTGCCAAAGAGGGTCTTATGTTAAAGAAAAAGGAATTAAAGGTATCAGCTACATCATCTGAATTTATTGCAGCAGCATGAACTGTGAAATTGTCTTTTGGTAATACTTTGGGTTTCTTGCCAATCAAATCATTGATGATCTCCCATGTGGCTTTCATGTTTGATTTAACTTTGTTAAGTTTCTCGGAATAAAACAATTTGCGAGAAGCCCGAATTATATTGGTTAGTCTATTTCTATAAGTTTTATATTTATTTTTGTTTTGAATAGAAGGGTTCTTTAAAAATGTCTTGTATAGTTTATTTCGGGTATGTATGGATCGTAGAATTGCTTTAGTAATCCATGGCATTTTTGCTTTTCTTTTTTTGATAGGTGATAGAGGAAAATTTTTATCGTAATATTTCTGCAATTTTTGGTTAAAATTTGTGTAAGCAATATCTGAATTTGACTCATTAAAAACATCTAACCATTCCTCAATCGCAAGATCACTTTTAAACGATTCAATATTGATTGGTGATTCTTTATTATACATTGTAGATTTAGGTGAATTTTCTTTTGAAATATCATTAGCACATAATAAAAAACCGGTAAATGATCAGCTATATCAGATATTATTAATCCGCTGGAAGTATCTCTGTTTAATATGTTTGAAAATATGTTGTCGATAAGTGTTGATGAATGGCTATCAATTCTAGTCGGTTGATCTATGTGGGGATAATAACCAAATGAATGCATAGTGTGTAGGAATAAATCGTTTTCATTATTTTGGGATAACAGGTTAATGTTAAAATCACCCATTAAATATATTTGTTTATCTTCTTTTGTTATGGTATGAAGGCATGTTTCAAGCTCTTCGCAAAATAAATTTGCATAGCCTTGAGGGGGTCTGTACACTAACCCAATAATTACATTTTTGCCTTTCGGCTTCATGATTTCTAAGAATAAAGTTTCACTTTGTTTTAATGATATTTCTTTTCTTATTTTAAACTGCAATGTTCATTGATGTAAAATGCTACACCACCTCCTCTTTGATCTTCACGATCTCGCCTTATAAGATTATAGTTTTGCAAGTTGAATATGTTAGGTGAATTATTATGAAGCCATGTTTCCGTGACACCAATAATGGAGAATTTGAAATTATTTAGAGTAAAGAGTAATGATTTTAATGATTCAAAGTTTTTGTTCAAACTTCGGGCATTAACGTGAAGCAAACTGAATTTGTGTTCTGTGTCTCTAAATTTAGAAGTGAAATCTTCAGTTGAGTAATATTTATTACATGATGCATTGTTTGTATTGAAAATAGAAAAAATGTCTATGTCATTACTCGTGAAGAATAAATGATAATACCAAGATTTTAAGATCGAAGATATGATAACTGGTTTGTATGTAAATTTTCTGTGCCGTAACAGTATGATGACGGTGGTAATGGTGATGATCGTGGTGGTGGTGATGATGATGATGATGGTGGTGGTGATGATGACAATGATAGCAAATCATGCGGGAGGTCAATGAAGTGATGACCTGCGAGCATCTGGCCACCTTTACGTTAACAGAAAGTAGAACCAGAACTGTTGTAATCACAAAAGTGAATAAAGAAATGAAACCTGTCTAAATAATTCTATGTAAATCTATCGATAAACCTTAGTCAAAGAACCAAACATAAACTAAAAAGAATAGTAAAAAATCGGAATACATGCAGTGAAAAAATTGCGGGTAACAGATCGATTAAATTCAGTACAGGTATTAAAGTGTATTTCTTGTTGGATTGCAATTAACGAAATTAAGCAAACATGTGGTAACAGATCGATTAAATTCAGTACAGGTATTAAAGTGTATTTCTTATTGGATTGCAATTAACGAAATTAAGCAAACATGTGGTGCGAAGCAAGGATAGTACAATGCCTTTGAGAAAAAATGGATACAGAGACAGTTATATACTAACATGATTTAAAATAGATACCACTGAGCATGTACTTGCAAGAATATTGACAGCAAAAGTATTTAAAGGCTCCTTCGTATATTGAAAATAAATTAGACAAACTGTTTTTTCCTACAACATTACAATAATTAGCTATATACAGTACCCTGACAAGTATAGCTACATAGATCATTCAGCGATTACGTACACAAAAATATCATAATGATGTAAGGTCACTGACACTTAAACATTTTTTTTTCTTAAATTCAGTATTCATTATTATAAACAAAACAAAGTACATGTAACTACCTGTAATCGGTTGTTCAAGCTCGACCGACCCTACCTGTGTTGAATGTTAAATTTTGTTATGTATTAATTTAAAAGATTGCAATATCACCAAAGGCAAAAGTAAAGCAGGCATCAAGCCGTCCAGAATGCAAAGAGTGTACGTAATGGTGAACTTGGCAGCAATCGATTGCTGGTAATCAAATAGTAAGCCATTAATCTTGAAAGTTATTTTCTCAAGTGTGAATTCCAGCAATCGATTGTAAGTATTTCTTCAGCCATTACATATTTTGAATCATTATGTACTTAATTTTTTTTTTGGTTTATGAAAACATATAGACCATTTCGTAAAAAAGATTGAGAAATTCACCATCATTCGAAAAGCACACATGGCAACATCACAACAAACATTATAACCAATACCCTAAATGCTGAAATTTTAGTCAGTCTCGATTATACTTGTCTGATGGTGCTTCGTGGTGGTAGCTTGGTAAGATATATATTTTTAAAGCAATCCGTTCTGCATTAACATAATTATATAATAAAGCGGATGCATTGATATAACACAACTCATTAGAAAATGTCGTTACTTATATTTAGTATCCATTATTAGAAACAAAACAAAGTAACGACCTGTAATATACACGCCATTTACTACATGTATTAATAGAAGCTGCAGCTATAATGATGGTCTTTATTTCATCTTCATCATCATCCCTCTGCCGTTTGGAAATGCTCTCAGATGATGCTAGTTGTGACATGAGAGTTAGACCTATCCTATCCATTTTCAGAAGAATAAGCTAATAGTTTATTGTATTTATTATTACATTGAGCTGAGTGGCCCATCTCTGGGGAGAAAAAGACACGACAACCTTGATTTAGATATTATGATGCATTAAATGCTGCTAATTAAGATAAAAATAATTTCAAATTATATACTTGATTTCATTTATTTTTTTTTATTGCTTTTGCCAACGAATCGCAGTATATGAAGAAGTGTTATTTGGTTATCAACTTTTTTTTCTACTTAATTTCCACTGATATTTTGGAAAGGGTTCATTGACCTCTGACCCCTAAATACATTCTCCATGACCTTCACAATTTCAGACTGAAATTATGAAACCTCCATGTTTTCATTAAAAATTGTCCATCTTTATTTGCGTTATTCACAATAAAATATGAACACAAATTTTAGATTATTTTATGTCATACAGATTATATGTATACAGTGCGTATCAAAACAAAGTTTACACTTGCAAAAAATCATGTAAAATTATACATTTGTAATATCCTGAAAATTTTTCCAAATTTTAAGATTGGTACAGTTCCATTTAAGCAAATGACGATATAACTGGCGAAAAAATATTTCCGCTTGAGTGAGCACCACTCACTTGTGAAAAGTTAGTGAAAAAATGATTTGCGCAGAACTTTGAAATAGTTATGCGAATAAAAGTAGACCTTAATCATGAAGAACACGTTGAATTTAGCTCGTAAACTTGATTTGAAGATATCTTTTACCTTTTTAACTTGTTTCCTTGCCCAAAACAATTCGAAGAGTGCATTGCGCCCAATCCCACTCCCCACACACCGAGACCATCGTGACGATATTTTCTTTAAACTGAGCTGTGATTTACATGAAATGGCTTAGGCTTGACTTTCATTTTCTTAATCATTGTCAAGCTTGGGTAAAGTGTGGAGAAACAAGTATTAATGCAAACTGAAATGTAAACCCATTAAAAATGATAAAATCTTAGTGAAAAAAATGCTGGAGATGTATCATGTTAACTTTTGTTCAGATTCAGTTATGTCCTGAGATCCAGCTGGCACAAAAAGGAAAAGGTTGTGCTTACTAAGTGTTGAAATTTCAATTTGGGTGGCAAAATTGTTACAAAATGCTTGAATGTATGTGTTTTATTTCAATTGACCAAAAGTGCAAGGGAAATGTATGAGAAATATTTTGCAGGGTAAGTTTGATTTCGCTCTTTGCCCTTGACACAGCCTGAAAACGATCATTTCTGAGCAAACAGATTTCTGCGAGCTTTACAAAAATGGACTATGCTCACTCAAGTGTAGTATTCTGTCAAAACTTTTACTTTCATTAGATGATGAGACCCTAACCCAAGGTTATAATACTGTGAAAAAATTACCCTAATGTTGTATATTTTTTCAATTCAATTCAATTCAATTTTATTTCCACATCTGATTAAAAACACAAGTACAAATTCATATGCCAATAGATATATACAATAAAAAACATTGAAATGAAACATATTCAGTTCGGAATCATAATGTGGTGGGAATTGACAAAGGCCAAAGCCTATCAGGGTTATTTCCTAAGGTAATAAAATTAACATAAAATGTTTCTTAAATATATACAAAGTAAAACACAAAACAATAGAAAATGAAATAGACACACATGGAATTCAAAAATATAAGTGTAAATGAAGTAACAAAGACAACCAGACATCCTAAACCCCACCCCCAGGCAATATTTTGTTAACTTTATTCTAGGATTCATTTTCAACTAGGTATTTTTTTGCAATCTCAAAGTGTAAACTTTTTTTGATACGCACTGTATAGCGAATATTTTCAATAATTACTTTTCCTCAATTGGTAACAATCTGGCTATAAATATTCCCCCTTCTAACAAGTGTTTTACCGACTTTTTAGGTGTTGCTAATCCAAGTTCTATTTTCTTTTTTCCTACGAATAGACAAGAAGTCACAAAACAAAAAATTTCCATGTTAAACCTAATGCTCTTGGCCTACTTGGAGTGGTTCAGGAGTTACCTCTTTAACAGAAAACAATTTGTTTATTTGAATGAGCAAGAATCTGATTTTAGAAATATTAGTTACTTGTGGTGTTCCGCAAGGGAGTCTTTTAGGCCTTTTGTTGTTTATTCTTTATATAAATGATATTTATAAATCGTCCTTTTCCATGTCATTCATTTTATTTGCAGATGATATTTTCACATAGAGATCCAAATGTTCTTGTTGATGTCATCAATGCAGAGTTGCGAAATGTTTTAAAATGGATAAAAACAAATAAACTGTCATTAAATCTTTTGAAGACAGATTTTATATTATTTAGTAACTCCTTAGCTTCATTACCGACTCAAATTATGATTGACAATAACCCACTTAAGAAGGTTTCTCACACAAATTTTTTAGGTGTTTTGGTTGATAGCAAGCTCTCCTAAAATCACATCTTCCACAACCATCTTTGCTTATCCTTTATTATTCTCGTGTTTTGCCCTACCTAAATTATGGACTTTTGCTTTGGGGAACACTCATCAAACTCTGTTAAAAAAAATTATATTATTACAAAAAGGTAATTCGTATATAAATCTGCAATGCTCCGTTCCGTGCCCACTCGGATCCACTTTTCCATGAACATAATATTATCAAAGTAACCGATCTATACTTGTTTCATCTTGGAGAATTTATGTATAAATTCAATTCTGGTGCCCTTCCTTTAGTTTTTCATGACATGATTTAAAGAATCATACTATTCATAAATATCCCACGTCAGAAGAATTTCAATTACCTTTACTAAAAACACTTTCAGCACAAAATACATTCATTTTTGAAGGTCCTAAATTTTGGAATACTTTGCGCATAGATTTGAAAAACTCCCCTTCACTTGCAGTCCCAAAAGAAAACTTCAGAATTTTTATTGGCTACGTATAAAACAAAGCTCTCCTTGTACTTAGATTGTTCCTTCTTTTATTGTCCATATTATCACTATTATCATGATTAGTTTTGTTAGTAGATCATGATTATTGTGATTATCAATATCATTAACATTAACATTATTATCATCTCTATTATTACTCTCATTGTTATTATTGTTGGTATCCGAAGAACTCGTCACCACTTTTCAACCAGGCATAAACTTTGATCAGTTTCCTTTTGCGCGTTAACTTTATACTCGTCAATGTTCGTTATACATCTGTGAAACTCTTTTTGTTTCTTTTTTTAGTCCACATGCGGATATGTTTTCCTCATTATCCCTCCTTGTTATTCTTCGAAATCACTCATTTATGCATTATGTTGTTTATTTCACATTTTCCTCCCCCTCTTTTGGCCACTCTCATTATTCTAATTATGTAAATTAATATTAATGAATAATTTGATTTGAGTGGTCCACGTTTTACAAGCACAGCTTCACAGTGGACCTCTCCATTTCCAGCTTATTTTCAGCCACCGATGTTTAATGATAAAGTAAGTCCCCTTAAATCAAATTGCTGTAACTTTTGAACGGAATTATTTTGAGATATGATATTTCGTAGGTGGTTTCTACACCTATTAGGCAACTCCTGGGGGAAAATAAGATTGATCGATTGAGTCATGCATGAGTAATTAAAGATTGAATTAAAAATGACAATTTTTGAAAGTAACAAGAGTCGTTTCTCAGATTGTGCAAATACAAAGTTGTTTTTAGGTGAATTTTATGGTGTTGTGCTGTTTTACTATCTATCATTTAGCCACTCCACACACAATTTTGAGACCGTATGTTCATGGTTGAGTGAGCACTATGTATTGCAGGGGACGCGGGACAGGGGGGGGGGGGCTTTAGCCCCCCACTTTTTTCCAAAAGCATGTACAAAAATGTAAAAATGACCATACGATTATGATTTTTTTTTGCATGGTCAGCCCCCCTCTTCCCACTTTTGGCTCAGTCCCCCCCCCCCCCACTTTGAAAACCGTTCCGCGGCCCCTGTATTGTGACGTATCATCATAGGGGTTTATGATAGTATCCTCTACAACTTGTAAGATCATGTTAAAATTTGAAAATGTTGGTGGCTCCCCTGATTATAGGCCCCTCCCCCCATATCAAAATTCTGGATCCAACACTGATTTATCCATGACAAATTGTTAGTAAAAAAGAATACATATATACAGTATAAAGAGTATTCATTTCTGAGGTTCCGAATGTGCTCGCTCAACCATGCAAATGTTAGTTCAGAAAGTGTGTGGTGTTTGGAATGATGGATGATAAAAACAATAGCAATTAAAGTCACATTTTAAACCGAATTTGCCCCCAATATTCACTTTAATACCCTTTAAAATGAGTGTGTGACATTGAAAATACAAATTTTCCCACTTTGATTCGTGCTCACTCATCCATAAATAAAAAAATCGATTTCACTTTTGCACAGAATTCTGCCCATAAATTGATAAACATAACTGCCAAATGACATTCCTAAAGACAGCCTTGAAAAAAAAGTTCCACCATATTGGAGGGGGTTACCTATTCTTAAACATATGCACCCATAATGTATGCAAGTCTATGAGAGAGGAACTCACAATTTTAACAAATATGAAATGAGGGTTTGTTTCACGGGCGGTTTTTGTTACTTCTACCAACAGTTATTTAATGAAACTTCGCATATGACTTCAGAGTAACACTATCTAAAAGGCGCGCCCACCAAAATAACAATTTGATACGGCACAGAGTGGGGCCAAGGCCTTGAACTTTCTTCTCATTTGCATAATTTTCGAATATTGTGTGCTCACTGATGCATTAAACACCGGGATTTTCATAAAAATCAAATCAAATGAACTATGCAAGGAGGTTTGTGACGGATATCCATAGATACAAATTTCATTTTTTTTCCAATAACGTAAAAAGAGATAATCACATTCCACGTGTTCATTCAAGCGTGGATGTGTATTTAAACGCCTTTGAATCATTGAAGCATGTTAATTGGTCATGAACATAACGAACAATTCGAGAAAATCATTTTCAGTTACCAGAATGAAACAATACTTGCCTATGATATTTGAAAATCGTATTGTATGTTTTCAATAAATGTTCATTGAACCGTGAAACGATGAATATTGTTGAAGATACTCTTCCCCAAAATAATTGTCATCATATTCTATCATCTTTATTGATAGAAATGTGCCAAAAACCCAATAATACCAAATTTTAACTTGTGTTTATTAAACCGTGAATTTAGCCAAAAAGGTTTTATCGTCTTTTAGAAAGTACCTGTTACAAGCCTTCTGACTATTTTTATGATGAGAATGTGGAATTAGTTCCAATAAAATGGAATCAAAGTCATGATATTTAGCTTGTGACTTTTGAAAAGTGACATTTTTGCCTTTTGACAGTGCTCACCGAAGCATGACGTAAAATACATCAACAACATTTCATCAGAGGGTAGCTTATAAAATTACCTACACGCTCATGTAAAAATATATTAAGAACTTGCATTGGTTCGGAAATTATTGATGTTTGTAGGGGGGACTTACTTATTTTGTTGTGTATATATTGCGTTATATGTTTGTATTACATTTCAATTATTACATTTGTGTTTATGATGGATTCTGTCTACTGTTTTGTTGGAAATGAGAAAAATAAAACTGAAAACTGAAACTAAAAGGTGCGTGTTGGTTTACGTGTTTATAGTGCCGGGGAGGCCATGAACAGGTCTCATATTGTCGTATACAAATATTGACTGTAAAAGAGGAGGTCTGTGTAAATTATCATTCATCGGTTACCGAAGAAGTAATGGTTTCCCCTGTCATCCGAATACATAGCAATCTATACTTGTTACTTTTATATACCCTATCGTTTATCACTAAGCCTAGACCACTACAGTGCGTATACAAAAACGGAACAGTATTGAAAAGTCTATAACAAAAATTGTTTCAAAATATTATATCTATATTTTGATATTAATAGATGCTCTGAGATCTTATCTTTGAAATGCAATTTTTAAAAATAATTTTGTTCATGCTAGCGCGAACACAGGACGTTTTTGTCGGGGGTTCAAAGAGAGGCTTGCGCCAAAATGACAGAAATGAGAAATTTGATTGGACTTTTGGCTAATCAGCAGCCTTCTTCTTAATCTTTTCATTATCTTTGCCATAATTCTCGAATATTGCTGTCAAATTTCATTTACAAATTTATTCATTTACCTGAATCATTTAGTTTTTCATTTAAAATTCTTTTACCTTTGAATTTTCCTTCATAAGTAAGAAAAGAAGACTTTGTCAACCCAAGTAGGAAGACTTACATTATTAATTGGGAGAATTTGTAATTATTCAAATCTTTTTATTATGTGAAACAAATTATGTTATGGTACCTATAAAAGACGTGAATCCTCTTTTCAAGAGGCTATTGAATCCTTCACCGAGTTATGTGCTTGACAGGACAAACCGGAAAGGATTCATGTCTTTCAATGGCAATGGTGTATTGAGTCAATTTTGAAGGAGTAAGATGTGGCAGATCGGGTAAAATGTATTAAAAAGTTGTGAAGCGAGCAACGAAACTAAATTATTTTAATGGCATTTGAAGGATAAGACTTTAGAGCATCTATTGACACCAAAATATAGAGATCATAATTTGAAACAAAATTTTTAGAGACTTTTCAAATCTGTCCCATGGCTGATTTTATTTGCTAAATCACATTGTAATTTAAACGAGCTGATATGCAACAGATACGTAAAATAGTGTCTCTGTGAGCCTCAGCCCTTGCAAAAAAGTACCATTAAAGAAAAATGAAACACTTGAAACAAGATAGCTTGTGCAAAAAAAATTGTGAAACATTGAATGAATATAATAAGGAAGATGAGCATTTGAAGTTTAGATTATTATTATTATTATGTAGATCCTCCCATTGGCAATGCAACAAAGATGCGGGATGTCACCATTGATCTAGAGAGGTGAAATCAGTGGATGTCACATGTGAACAACTTCCCATTACTATTCTATATATTTAACTTAAAATGCCTCTTTTATCTATCAGAAGATCATTCATCCTTTATATAGGAGGGCATTTAATACATAGTCTCAAAAAATACATCATGGACAAAGAGTTTGTAACACCCTAAATAAGAAAGAGAAAAAGTATATTTTGGGGGTATTTCATAGTCCATCAAAGGGAAAGTTTTTTACATGTGACATCACAAATATTTGTCTCATTGCCAATGGCGGCTCTCCATAGTATTAGTGATCGCAATATTAAAAGGGTCACTACTTTCTCATTATTTGTCCGATTTTTCTCAAACTTGCTTTGATCTTATATTCTTTGATTTTTCTGTAAAAAAAAATGTTCCAAAGGTTTCATTCCCCTTTACCATAGTAACCATGGTAAATTTATTTGTACCATATTACGACCCAGGGCCGTTGCCCGAACATTTTTTTTTGGGGGGGTGGGGGTGTACCAGGTAAATTTGCAAACTAACTTGGCACAGAGATACGGTCTTACGTACACGTAAGCTCCCGAAGGGAGCTAGAGAGGGAACTCTAGGGTTTTTTTTAGACATAGCCAACATGGCTGCTGGCGGAAAGGTTGATTTTGGAAGGTCAATATTTTATTCTTGACAATGACGTCAAATTACGCAAACTACCGGCACTTCTGTGATTGGCTAAAGTACTAATGTGTTATTCATATACTTATGCATTAAACACGTTTTTCCTTCCCACAATTCCCCACGAGTTATGTGCGAGGTGCTTTTTTTTGGACTCTGCGAATTTCAAGTTTTTGAAACGAAATAGCTAGATTAATCATCTGTTTATAGAATTAATGTTCGGAATCATGATTTCTGAGTGATCTTCATTGGAGCAGAAAATCTTGGAGGGAACAGCGATATAAATTTTAATGATATTCCATCCGAATAAAATAAATCAAGTTAATTTTCATGTTTTGATCTCACTTGCAATCGAAATGTGTTTGCCAGGGTTCGAGGGCATGTACTTTACACAACAAAAATATAAGTCCACCTTAAACAAACATCCATAATTTCCGAACCAAATTGAGTTTATAACATATATTTACATTAGCGTGTAGAAGAATTTATAAGCTACCATCTGTATTAATGTTATGGACGTATTTTATGTCATGCTTCAGTGAGCACCGCCAGAAGACAAAATTGTCACTTTTCAAAAGTCACACGCCAAATATCATGATTTTTCTTCTACTTTATTGAAACGAATTCCACATTCTCATCATGAAAAATAGTCAGAAGACTAGTAAAAGTTACTTTCTAAAAGACGATACAAGTTTTTTGGCAAAATTTTACAGTTAACTAAATACAAGTTTAAATTTACTATAATTTGATTTTTTACACATTTCTATCGATAAAAATGATCGAATATGATGGCAGTTATTTTTGGGAAGAGTATCTTCAACAATATTCATCGTTTCACGGATCAACGGTCATTTAATGAAAGCAAAAATACGAATTTCAAATATAGGCAAGTATTGTTTCATTTTGGTATTTTTTCGTTATATTCATGACCAATTAACATGCTTCAATGATTCAAATGCGTTTAATTAAACATTCACGCTTGAATGAACATGTGGAATGTGATTAACTATTTTTTACGATATTGGAAAAAATGCAGTTGCTAACTATGGATATCTGTCACAAACCTCCTTTCATAGTTCATTTAATTTGATTTTGGTAAAAAATCCCGATATGCTTCAGTGAGCACACAATATTCGAAAATTATGCAAATGCGAAGAAAGTTTAAGGCCTTGGTCCCACTCTGTGCCGTTTCGAATGATTATCTGGATGTACGCGCCTTTTGGATAGTCTTACTCTGAAGCCATGTGCGAAGTTTTATGGAAAAAAATGTAGGCAGAAGTAACAAAAACCGTCCATGAAACAAACCCTCATTTCCTTTTTGTTAAAATGTTGACTTCCCCTCACATAGACATTGTGTACACCATGTGTGCAATGTTTAAGGATAAGTGACCCCTTATTTATTATGGTGGAACTTTTGTTCAAGGCTGTCTTTAGCAATGTCATTTGGCAGTTATGTTTATGAACTTACGGGCAAAATTATGTGCCAAAATTAAATCGATATATTTATTTATGGATGAGTGAGCATCCATCAAAGTGGGAAAAGGGACATTTTCAACATCACAGACTCATTTTGAGGTGATATATAGTGAATAATGGGGGCAAATCCGGTTTCAAATGTGACTTAATTGCTTTTGTTTTTATTATCCATCAGTTTTATCACCACACATTTTCCGAACATTTTACATTTTCATGGTTGAGCTAGCACATTCAAAAACTTGGGAATTAATACTCTTTATACTGCATAAATATATTTTTTCCTTTTAATTTCTCAGGAGCAGTTGAATTTATGGACAAATCAGTGGTGGATCCAGAATTTAAAAATGGGGAGGGACCGAGTTATTGGGAGTGAGTGACACCAACATTTTCCTATTTTAACATGCTTTTAACAAGTTGTAGGGGATACTGCCATAAACCCCTATCATGATAAGTCATAAAACATTGTTCACTCAACCATAAACAAACGATTTAAAAATTTTGTGTGAGGTGGCTAAATGATGGATGGTAAAACAGCTCTAACACCATAAAGTTTCCCTAAAAAACAACTTTTGTCCCACTTTGTATTTACACAATCTGAAAAACCACTCTTGTGACTTTCAAACATTGTCATTTTTAATTCAATCTTTGATAAGCCAGTTCGTAGTTCCTTTCTGCGCATGATCAAAAGATTCTACGCATGATCAGAAGAAGGTCATTTGTACTAAAGTAACATGGTGCTTTAAATCTAATGAGATAGGCACCAACTTTGATGTCTTGATTATTCATGTATTCTTTCTAATTGTCGTTTTCATTTACATCCACAAAAAACAACAATGCTTCCACGAACGACTGGTATTTCAGTTTGTAAAGTACATTGTGCAACATGCTAAGATGTGCATTCAAAGTAGGAATGCAACAGATACCTTCATTAAGTGTTCATTGAAGTGCTATTCTAGTCACCTGATCTATTCAATTTCTTCATCCTGCTATGTAAGGCAAGCTTACGTAATATCTTGCTTTGAAATCTGCCTATCATAATGAAAGAAATGAAAGGTCATTTGACCTAAATTGCCCATGAAGTAACCACGAACTGGTCTATTACTCATGCATGACTCAATCGATCAATCGTATTTTTCTCCAGGAGTTGCTTAATGAGTGTAGAAAATATCATATTTCAAAATTATTCCGTTCAAAAGTTACAGCAATTTGATTTAGGGGGACTTACTTTTTGTTATGTACACAACAACAAAAGTAAGTCCCCCTTCTAACAAACATCAATAATTTCCGAACCAATGCGAGTTTTTAATATATTTTTACATGAGCGTGTAGGTAACTTCTTAAGCTACCCTCTGAGTAAATGTTATGGACGTGTTTTACGTCATGCTTCAGTGAGCACCGTCAGAAGGCAAAAATGTCACTTTTCAAAAGTCACAAGCCAAATATCATGACTTTGATTCCATTTTATTGGAACTAATTCCACATTCTCATCACGAAAATAGTCAGAAGGCTTGTAAAGGCCACCGCACACTTACGACCCGACTGGTCGGCGACTGGCTTGCGACTGATTGAGGGGAGATGAATCGCATTTGTTTTGTACACATATTTTCAGATTTTCCCCTTTATTTTACATATTTCACATTATCACCTCCAGACCTTGACATATATGGTGTGGATTATATTTTCTCATGAGATATGTTGTGCTCAGAAGGAGGCAAGATGCAATTTGAAAGATGAGGAAAATCTAAAAATTTGTGTACAGAACAAATGGAGAGTTGTCCACAAAATCAGCCATTTTGAAGCACGTTTGCCAATTTGAGGATCCACATAGAAAGTACAACAAGACTTTTTAATCGTCCATAACTTGCTTATTCCATAACCGATTTTGATGAAACGTTTTTTAATGGTTCCTCTCAATTTACTCTTTCCAATAAGATTGCTTCTATTCTTAGGTAGCTGTGCTGGTATTCCTGTCCGGCTAGCATAGAACCAGTGGGAAGCAGCCGCGAAATTTAACGTTGATTTTTTGGGAGAGGGGCCTTCTAACCGGGGGTTTAACCCCCCCCCCTTCGGGGAGCTAAAACAAGGATATCGGTTAGTTCCAGACATACTTGTATGTAACTCTCTAATTAGAGGTATTATGCATGTTCATGTTTTATAGTTATGTCATTGTGACACCAGAATCCGAAAAGCATTCATCTCTGTTTAATAAAGCCACGACATAATCGCACTGTCACGTGTGAAGTGACTTTTTTAAATTATTTACCTACTGCTGCTTGACAGCAAATAAGGAATACGTAAAACTGAGGATTACAATTATTAGAAGATTTAATCAAATCTCTTCATCCATTCTTTTGTTTTCTTTTGATTGGGTTTACACTTATTGTACATGAAAAATATACAAATATATAACAAAATACATCTTAACTGAATAATAACAGTTGACTAGAGCCCCCATCATCTCTTCTGGCTTGACATGCCCCACTCGGCCCTGGTGGTCGGTCCAGTTCCTGGCCTCCGCAGCTTGCGATGTCTCTTCCACTCGGCCTCCGCAGACAGTTACCCCTTGCTGAGTAGCCTCCAGATCAGAGAGATGTGGCTTCAACGAATTAGTGGACGAGATCGAGCCCCCAATGACGACATGAATTTTGACCAATCATGTCAGTGGAGAACCGGCGGCAGCTGGGGTCGTTATCTCTTCACCGACGTAGTCCCTCAGTTTTAACTTAGACTGCCTATATATACTAACTTCTGTAGTCTATTCTAGCTTAGGTGGTTCTCCCTGAATTACTGAAACTAACCATCAAATAGATACCGTTACTAGGACTAACTGTAAAATTTCTATATAGTAATTCAAAGAATTTCAATAACAGATGAGTGCATAAAGCAACACATTCTTAATAATAAAAGGCTTCCTGTACAGCTGTAATTCTACATTCATCAATTCTAGAGCACTATTGGCTGTTCATGACACTTGTATGAAAATGCTTCACCTAATAAGAAATATTTCTAACACATGTACAAAATATGACATAAATCTGGTACACTTATACTCCGACAATAAATTAAGACACAGTTGCAACTTTGTAGTTGTAGATCAATACTTTTATTAACCGTAATTAACCGAAGTGTAGGACAGACGAGTTGTCGCATGACAGACGCAGATGGCGCTATAACACTATAACATCAAATGGCGTAACCACTTTTTCCTTTAATATGTAAACGAAAAGAATTTTGCAATGATCCAAGGCAAAAAGCTTTGTAAAAGTATTGTCAAAATATAAAAGTGTAAACTCGCAAATAACTGCAAAAAAAATACGCAAACATACGCAAAGACATTACCACAGATGAGACATCACACAAAACCGAAAATAATAACCAAAAAAACTAAATGCGCAGCATAACTTATCACAAGCACAAAAATAAGCAGCAACTGGTAGTAGGCGAATTAGCTGGAGTGAGAAAAGGTATTCGTTTGGTAAGGTGAGGATCCTGACAGCACTAAACTATCAAATTAGAATCAAAATCTTTAAATAGAGCTGGCTTGCTGTTTTCGTTTGTTTGGTAGCTGAAAAAAAGCTAGACGCATTAAAAAACCCATTAGCATGCATAAGTACACCCAAAAAGTTAAAGCTGCAAAAATGCATAAAAAAAAACAAAAGATATATACCAAAAAATAGAGTCCATCAGCAAAAGTCCATCAGTAAAGGGCAAGCTGGACAAGGCACAGGCAATGGGGAGGGGGGAAGGGACATAAAAGCAGGCCAAAGTCAATCACAAACGTAGTCGCTAAAATACGAAGGGGGGACACGACGGCGTAAGGGATACCGCCGGCCATTATCGGGGGTATTGATGTCAAGAGGCCCTGAGGGATCTGACTGACCAGAAAGTGAAAGGGGAGGACTAACATCAGGGTGAGAAAGTTCGTGGGGAATATCAGGGGGGTCAGGAGGGGGGCAAGGGACATCCGGCACATCAGTAACGTCAGAGGCATTAGGCAAGCATTGTGAGTCATCCGCCGAGCTGGTACTGGGGAACTCCTCATCACGGTGGTTGTCGTCATCGTCATCAGAAACCCTCGGTCGAGTAGGATGGGAGGTAGGAATCCCTGGGGGGACCTTCAAGCAATCCGAGCGCCGGACACGGTATGACGTAGAACGGAGTTGGCTCCCAACAAACTTGCGGATGTTGCACCAATCGTTGTCGACACTGCAGACAAGGTAGCGAGGTCTGGCCTGGGTCTTAGTTCGGTCCGAGCGCAGGTAGACAAGGTCACCAACATGAACAAGAGACTCACCCATCGAAGATAGGCGTTTGGGTGCCTTCGATGCCATACTGGGCCCATGGTTGGAGAGCCGTTTCTCATGTTGATTGGTAATAACGTCCATGTCATGCAACGGAATCTGTTCACTGGTGAATTGGTCACGCTGGGTCCAAAGCTCACGAGCAGAAAGACCAACGCCACGGATACGGCTGTTAAGACGAGCGGTGGCCAGAGCAAGTGCAAGTGGAGTAACAGGACCACCACGGGGATCATCACGAAGCAGCTCATCTTCAAGCTCACGGACAGCCTTCTCAGCGACAGGATTCTTGTTGATGTTCTTGGCACGGCCAACCTCCAAAGTGATGCCCTGACTGCGCAAAGACTCATCGTGTTGTAGAGCAGAAAATCCAGGTGCAGGGTCGGTGCGGACGATAGATGGAGGGCCATCAAGTGGCCTGAGAGGTGTGCATAGCTGAAGGAGGGCTGCGCGAAGAGTCTCCTTGCGTTCATCAGGGATCAAAGCGCTTACAGTGTAAGAAGTGACACTCTCCCTGAGGATGGAAATGAGTTGGCGAGAACGCTTGATGACATCCGCAGCAAAAGACACCCCAATGACACATGGAGGGTCACCTGTAGACTGGGGAGTAGCTACACGAGGAACATTCTGGAGGGAGAGACAGCTATGACATCCGACAGTCACCTGTTGAATTGCTACATCAAGATCCAGGGCATAGAAAAACCGTGTGACAACCTGCTTGAGTTGGTGTGATGTGGGGTGACCAAGTTGAAGATGCAGGGCAGTAAGAATCCCCTGGAGTACATTGCGAGGAATGACGATACACTCCTGCTGTGGCAAGAATGCATGATCCCGGCGGACGACCAGTAATCCATCACGAGCGATGGTGGCAACCTGGAGATATCGCTTCACATCACGGATACCTGTCAACTTCTTCGACGGGCGAGTACCCTGAGTAAGGTGGGCATGGGCACGGCGGAGGGCTGGACAATCAGACTGAATCCTACTCCACGCGTGACGAGATGTGAAAGGGAGGCGTATCTTTCCTGAGAGGATGTCAGCAACAGAAGTAAGATGGACAACAGAGTCTTCCATCCGTGAAATGAAAGTACAGATCTGGCATCGAACATCATGGCATGGAGGAGCATTCCTACTCGCAAAGTCAGCTGGGACATTGGCGGAGCCCGCCAGGTGACGTAAGGAAACCTGGTATCTGCTAATGGTGGCCAAAAAGGTAGAAACCCGAGGACTGGCAGAAAACTTACCACGACACAATTTCTCATAAGCCTGAACACAAGGTTTGCTGTCAGTAAGAATGCAGACAGGGTGGTGAGACTGGATGATGTATGGGCTGAAATGCTTGGTGGCAGCAGCGATGGATAGTGCTTCTACTTCACAAGGTAGCCATGTGATTTGACGACCACGGAGCTTCGCGCTGAAAAAACCTGCGACGAAAGGCGTCCTGTCTCTCGTGACGTACATGGTTGCGCCAAGACCATGGTTCTTCACGGATCCATCAGTGACAACCCATAGCTGATCAGAAGGCCGGGGAAGAGTAACCGTACGAGTAGACTTGATGCCGGACTGGGCTTTGTTGAAGGCATCATGAAGCTCATCCGTCCAGCAGATGCGGTCTTGAGATTTCATACCTGCAATCGAATCATCCAGGGGGCCCAGATAGGATGCGCAATTTGGGAGAACGCGAGCAAGCATCTTATAGGCTCCAATGAAAGACCGCATTCCCTTCACGGTTGAAGGGCGTGAGCACGTTGACAAAGTTGTTATTCTGTGAGGACTTGCTTTGAGGCTCCCTTCAGACCAAACCCATCCTAAAATAGTGGTTGTTTTTGGACAGACGGTAGTCTTAGATGGAGACAGGTGAAGACCATTGGAGGCTAGTGCATGTAACACCCTGGACCAGTTATGCAAAAGGGCCTGCCAGGTGTCAGCACCACAGTACAAGTCGTCTGCAAGCTTGACAACAACACCTTCAAACAATAGATCTCCAAGCACTCGACACATCAACTCCTCCAATGCTGTCTCTGATCCCGGCATACCCATAGCACGGCTGTTTCAGAGTGAAAATAAGCTTAGCGCCCCCTCGCGGCCCAAGTGCGCATATGCATTTAACGTTGTTGTGCTGCAATCTCTACAGGGGCGATGAAAAAATCTTTGGCGAATGTTGTGGCATCTGGCGCTGACACGACCAACTCTCTCTGTCTGTCCCCAACAGTTTATTTATTTCGCAAGAATTCCGTGGAGGAAACATTTTTTTCCATGTTTAAAGTCGTAAGTATGGCAATGGGATTATACGTTTTCTGTTTTTTTCCATTTTGTGATGTTGTTTGCGTTTGCATCATCCAATGTTAACTCGCAAATCTGGACCTAATTATGGAACTTTATAAGGTCCAAAATGTAAAAAGTCCGGTTTGTCAGCATTTCGTAATTATTTTAGTTTTGTTTTCATTGCACTTAAGATTCATCTGGCGCATTTTTTCGTGGGACCCAACATTAGAATTTACTTTAGTTTCATTTTTCGATACAGCACATTCTGTTTGTACGGGATGTGGGCGCCGCTACCTCGGGTGAAGCCGGGCAGGGCCGGGTCGCGGGCCGCCTGGCTGTGTGGTCAGACACCGCTCATGTACACAGCAGCTCAGCTGCGCTTCGTGAGCTGAGGCAGAGCTAACCCAGGGAACTCCCGTCCGCGTAGCGGGCGGGAGCCCAGGAGCTTACCGTGTAATTGACCATACTCAATGGTCTACAAGGGTAGATTATGGTCAAAATATCTAGCAAGATAAATTATGAAAACAGAAATTTTGCACTTACCACGATTATATGGATGATGGTCTAACGAGTGGCAGTTTTTCAGACATCTGGGCACAGACTGGAACCTCAAACAAACGAAAAGTTTTCTCCTACCCCCGTCTCGATCGGCCATTTTTGTTATGAATTGCCATCGATCGTTAGACCTTCATCCATATACTGTAATCGTGGTAAGTGCATAATTTCTGTTTTCATAATTTATCTTGCTAGATATTTTGACCATAATCTACCCTTGTCCCATGAGTATGGGTCAATACATGAGCTCCTGGGCGCTCCCTGGGTTAAGGCAGAGCTAGCTGAGCCAGACTGCCTGAGTGAGACTGAGAGTGCTAACTTTGACTCGTAAAAAAGGGTATTTCACAGTCTTGGTCTAGACTCTTATTTTCACAATCATGACAACACTTGCAATATTTTTGGCCATTTGTTTTTTTTTTGCATACAAATTTACAGTCAGTGTTACCCATATCTGTGATACTGCGGCTATATTGACTACACCGCACTAGTGACTAGATTCAAGGCCAGCAGTGCTACTGCTAGTTAGCCTGGAGGACTCGGTGATCATATTTTTTATGATTTTGATATTGTCATTTGATCAAATGACAATATCAAAATCATAAAAATATCACTGTGTCCTCTCGGCTAAGTGGTAGTACTAGTAGGCCCTATAGATTCTAGATTTTTTAATTGATTTTTTTAGGGTGGGTTAGATTCTGCTTGAGGTTTGAGGTTTTTCCAGATACATGGGGGGGGGGTATTGCATTAAAAATATGTTGTACTGCATAGAGTCTATACGGCGGGTCCGGGGATTGGGTTTGAAATGAAGGATTTTGTGTTTTTTTATTTCTTTAGATTTTTTAATTGATTTTTTAGGGTTAGATTCTGCTTGAGGTTTTTTCAGATACATGGGGAGGGTATTGCATTAAAAATATGCTGTACTTCATAGAGTCTATACGGTGGGTCCGGGGAATTGGGTCTGAAATGAAGGATTTTGTGTTTTTTTATTTCTTTGTTTTCTCAATTTTTTAGTTTCAATGAATCAATCAATAACACACATTGCTACATTTATTCACAAGAAACTATACACACAGGTCAGGTAGGCCCTAAATTTTAATTTTCTATTGTATCAGACCAAAATATACATTTATTATTATAGTTCATACATGATAGTTTATCTCTGCACGCGCTTCTTTTGTGGCATTTCTTGTTTTCTAAATTTCATCATAAGATGACTTTCATTTTTCAAAGATCCTTTTATCTTTAATATAACATGTCTTCTGTGTGCACGTTTTGTACAGGGAAGATTAGCATAAATTCTGTTCGTCTTTTTTATCATCATGATAGTTGTTCTCTGGTGAAACATGTATTCAAAGAATTTCTTCTTTTGTTGATTTGAGTGTTGATACGTCATATTTAACTAATGTCACCAACATAATCTGAAAAATCTAATTTCACACATGAAAATGACATTATTACCAATATATTTATAGGTTTTTTTATTTTATGTATCCTTTCAACTAGTTCCCCTAGTCTCAAAAATTGAAGGAAAAAATATGTATGTTACATCAGAGGTTAAATCTAAATCATACCTATATTACATCAGATAAAATAAACATCTAAAACAACTGCCAGCTATTTTACTTTTTAATTTTATATAAAAAATTAAAAAATTATATCACACAATTTTCAGTAATCTACACATCTGTGACGTTACAAAATAGATATTTGAAATTTATGTCTCCAATATCCTAACTTCTACATTTAATCTTCTTCATTTGTCAGTTGCTTGGTGATGGAATGAGTCATTTTCTGAAGCAATGAGATGGAAGGAACCTTCATAGCATCCAACAAACAAGGATTTCTATGAGGCATTGTGTTTTCCACATTGCAGACCTCTGTATCACCAACTTAAATGAGCCTCCACCTGTCCACCATGATCTCCCCCAAACTTAATCCACACCTCTTCTTCAGGAATTGTCCCATCGTGAGTTGTGAGAAATCCATTCCTGTGGAAAGATGATGGAACATGAACATATGGGTAGGTTTTGATGATTTCTACCAATTAATAGCTTTAGCTATGAAAAAAAGGCTGACCTCCCTCAACATTTTTAAAGATATTTCTATTACTCTTTTTCGTTTGAGTCTTCTGGTAATGAAAAATTTGAGGCCACACTGGTGACAATCGGCACAGTTTTAAAAAAAATAATACAATTATGCAAGTGCATATCAGATCAAAATTTGCTCAAAAACTTGTTTTAGTACAAATCCAATGCTTTATTCTGTCTCCAGGAAAGATTTATGATTGTATATATTCTCACTTTTGATGAATTTAATCATGAATCTGGTGGCAGATTATAATATCTATTGTCATTTAAAGGTGCAAATGAAATGATCATGAATAATCCTTTGTGGCAATGTCCTTGAGATGAATTTATTGATTTCACATTCTTTATGATCATTAAAACTATTCAAAATAAAGCAATATTCTGGTGCTAACTTTTCTTTCTGTTTCTGTTGTCTAACCACCTCCAGTCTGTGACTCTGCTATGGACCTAGTGAATCACTGTTGACTGTCCATGGTTCAAGTGAGGATTGGCAAACCTGGTCATTTCTTGATTACCTACAGAATGCAATTGCAACATATGCAAAATCTTATGCAGGAATGGGGCTATAGCAGTGATGGGACACTACCTTTGACTGTGAAGATCAGACGATGCAATTCCCGTTGGTCAGCCCCCCCCCCCACCCCAAGGAGCCATGCACTGCCAGAGATCTTGAGCCAGGTCTTCAGTGGTTATCCATTGATAAGAAGAACGGAGATAATAAAGACAGTGAGGTCAGTATGACATTAATTCTCAGTGAAATTTACCTTTTCATCTGTCTGTACTGTGGACCAATTAAGGTGCCCATCATTCATCATGGCCAATGCCTTTGCTGCATTTTGTTATGTAAATCTCTTTGAATGACTATTAAACAAGAAGAAGCTTTCTTCACATGTATAAGCTCTAAAGCATATATACATAACAATTTTAATTTAATATTTTGATGGCCATTCATTAGAAGACACCCTCCCCCGCAATTCAAATTTGGTGCTTTTAAATTCATCTGCCACTATACAGGTTGAAAGAAAATGCCCCCACTCACTTGCATGTACACACTGGTTCATGGCTCCAAAAATTTTCACCACAAAGAAAAGGGGAGAAGAAAAGGAAAGTAAAAGGGTGAAACATATTACTTTCTGAATATTGTGTCAATTTCTATCACAGTTACTATTATTTTAAATGTAAAAATTATTCAATATGGAAGAAAATGCTTGAAGATGAGAAATCAAAGTGATTTGGATATCATAAGGAAGGGGATATATATTTTTTTCCAACTATAAGTAGATCAACATCTATACTTGTAAACCATTCTTTAAAAAAATTATGTTTTATCTATATTTCAAAGAAATGAACAAGTAGTATGTTGCATTTGTACAGGTGATGAGCTTTGAATTAAGATAATTCTCTCATTTAATTCACAGTGCTAAGAATTTGCGTTACTTACTGTTCCAGGTATCTTGTTGATTTCGACGTGACCATCTTCCTAACGCTTCTTCCAAACAATGAACTGGAGGCTCTTTCCACGAATGAATGTTTAGCTGCTTCAAGTGTGATTCCAGCTTTTTCAAGAGCTTCTTGTTGTTCTACTTCTACTGGCCTTTATTGTAGTTAACATGTCCTGTGAATGTTTTTAGGAGCCCAGTTTTGCTACAAACACAGTAAACCTCAAGTTCACATATAGTTAAAAAACGGTCTACTTGTAACATTATCTAGGAAAAAGTTCTACAAATTGGACATGGTGAAACTTTTCATTCATTATGTTTTCAGTATTTACTGAGGTACTCACTACAAAAGGAAGTTGGGGTCAAAAGGTCAAGTTTTTGTTCAACTTGGTCACATTCCTTTATTTCTGCATCAATTATGTTCACACTACATCTGATCCTTGGGTAATACATGTACTTTCATTAGGATAATGGGTCAAAGGCCTGATGTTAATAATCAACTGCCTAATGTTAATAATCAACTGAAAATTACTTAGTCAGAAAAGGTGGTTTATTGGATTCCCTATCTTTTGCTTATAATTATTTTTTTTTCAAATTTAGTATTTCTCCATCAAATCTGACAAATTCATTATTTTTTTATCAATAATTATTAAACGATGTCAATAATAAGAGTTTTGAGAAACATGTGCAAGTATATGTACCAATATCCATGTGCAGAATATTTGCTGCAAGGTTAAATGCTACAGTGAAATTTTAAAGTGCGCAACCATAGGATACGGGAAAAGAGTTCTTGCAGCCTTTGATGTACTTATAAAGATCAAGATAGAATTCACCCAAAACATCTATTAGGTGTTAGTAGCTGAAAATATCCTAGATTAGTTCAGAACTATTCATCTGGAAGAAGAGACAAGTCAAAGCATTTTAAACAATTTCAAAACTTTCAAAACTTTAATTGATATGCAGTTAGAATTGATCAAATTCTGATTGCAAGCTGACAAATTTATTTAAAAGGAGGGTATTAACATGAATGTATTTCAATACAAATAAGACATCTCTGGCAGTCTTGCCTGCATTATTATGCAATTCAATATGGTCAGAAGTTCGGTATGGAAATGGGTGGATAATGGAAAAAGTATTTGTCGAGTTAAATGCCAATAATTGAATAATATTAAATTCAATTATCAATAAAAAAAAGACTTCTGGAATGTCTCTCTACAGTTATTATTCATGACATGTCTAATTATACTACACTAGTAGGAAAATGTCATAATAATATAATATTCAAATTGAAAAAAAAAATTTAGTTCCAATAATTTAGATATATTTCACTTCAAACTTTTATTCAAAGACTACAGGCATCACTTTTTATACGCCCGTCTTGACGGGACGTATTATGGTATCATGCTCGGTGTCCGTCCGTCCGTTAACTTTTCCTTGTAAACGTGATAACTTCAGTTTAGAGCAATTTAAAAAAAGAGCTTGTAGAATCTAGGCTCATATAATTTGGTGCACGATACTAGCATGGATCCCAGGAAGCCTATTGATTTAGAGGTCAGAAGGTCAAAGGTGAAGTCACCATCTTTCACTTATCTTGTTTGACCAATAGCTCCATTTTCCATGTTACAGACAGCATATATCTTGTGCCCGCCTTAGCAACACTCTTGTTCGATTTGAAGTGTATTGATTAAGAAGTTAATAACATGTAACAGTCTGTTAAAATTCTTGGTGTAATCGTCCAATCCAATCTAAAATGGGACATACATATCATGGAAATCATCAAAAAATGTAACAGGAAGTTGTACATGTTTAGGCTTTCGAAGCAATATGGGCTGTCTCTATCGGATCTGAAATTGGTATACATGGGCTACATTCGTCCTGTTATGGAATATTGCACCCCAGTTTTTAATGGTGGGCTTACAAAGAAATATGTAAGAAGTTTAGAGCAAATTCAAAAAAGAGCTTGTAGAATCATGTTGGGCCCAAACTACCCGGGCAAACTACACAGATTATGCCAGTGCTTGCCTATCATGTGAAATTCCTACTCTGGAATACAGAAGGGAGAAACTCGGCCTGGATTTCGCAATATCTGTAACCAAATATCCAACATTCAGTACCTGGTTACCTCCTCCAAAAAACTTACCCATCAATCTCCGACATACTCCTAGATATCAGCAATACAAATGTAGGACAAATCGATTTCGCAATAGCCCCATACCATATTTCATAGATCTCCTGAATAAAGACATGCCCAATCAATAAACCCATTGCTCATTTGAAAGCAATACCAGCCTACTTGCAATATCAAGTAAGTTTTTTAATGAATGAGGAAATCAACTCTTTTTAATATCCATATATTTTTATTGATCTTTTACAAACGTTTACGTATTTTGTTTTTTATTATTTTTAATTTACTATTTCCTCATTATCTTATGTACATGTATATAAATTTTCTTTGCCAAAGTATTCTTGCCTATACACATATTCCTCATGTCAGTTTTTACAAAGGTTACTGTTTTTTAATGTTTGAAATATGTAATGAGTCTTTTTATTGTTTTTACTTTGTATACATGAACAATTCAGCCATTTGGCTGCGACTCATGTTTCTAATAAACCTTGAATTGAATTGTATGTTAAATAGTAGGTTAAAAACAACTGAAAATGTGTATTATAATAGCAATGTATTATATTGTATCATATGAATTATGACTATGGTTTACATTTCTAGTCACTTAAAATGCAGAGAACAACGAGATTCAGATTATTTTTACAAATTCAATAATTTTGAGAATATAAAGGAATGAGCTACATGTGCATGTCATATCCAATCTAATCAATTACCAGTAGTCACTTATCTGATTTGTAATTTATATTTATTGTATTTTTAAGTCTTGTATCATTGCATAAAAAAAATTATCCACGGGGTACTGAATTTGCCAGGCATGTGAAGGTGAAAGTATTTTTTCAGTGTTTTTTTTAATTGTTATGTACACTGTAATTGATATGCATACAACAATGATTATTAGATAACCAATTTTTTTGGCTGTGTGAGTGGTAGATCACATGAAATTTGCAAATATATTATGTTTTAAAATGACTGATTTTTTTCATATTCATATTAATTCTTTTTTTGGGAGGGGGTATATAATGCAGACCTGACAAGTGACCATTGTTTTCATTTAGGAGTTCAATCCCTTCTCCTTTCATCCATATTTTATAGCTTTTATAAAGTTACGAGGGTTTCATTAACCCAACAGACATGTAGAGATTGAACTTTACCTCCTACCTCAGTTGTTATACATGCTTATTAAAATATTATTTTATTGGAAGGTTTCTTTCAAGTAAAATTATTGTCTTGATGTTTATTTATATATATATATCTGTGCATGTAATGTCACTGGAGGGCAAATTTTCAAATGTGGTTCAATAAATAGTTGAATGTGAACGAAACTCTATCCGTATCTAAACTTCCTAAAATATGTAGTAATTCACTGCAATTTTATTGTAAATTTTGAATGAAATTCGTTTATATAATCTTACTCTTGTTATAAGCAAGGGATGACCTGCCATGACTACTTGAGACATCTAACATTCTGCTGTATAATCAAGGATAAAGGAACAAGGGTGAGGCACATATACTTGTATGCTGCCTGGCATGCTATATTTTGAGAATGACTCCTTGATTAGGCAGCCTTATCCAAATGAAAGGCCATTGTCATTAATACGCCACCCCTTCCTCAATTTTGCCTTCTCCAGTGCCCCAATTGCATAAAAGTTAGTATTATGGTAACCTTGTTATCAAATGGTAACTACCATGTTAACACTAATCAAAGCCAATCAAGATCAAGGACTCCATACAAGTTGTATTTGCATGGTAAATCATAATTGTAACTTTTTTATGCAATGGGGCCGATGCATATTAAATCCTTGATCACTGACAACAAACAATTAATGAAACGGGACAAAGGCAGTATTGATGAACTGAAAAACCAGAGTCAAAGGCAGGGTTGGAAGGGATGTCCCCCCCCCCCCCTCCTCATTTTGAAAAAAATATCTCAATTGAACATACTGCTAATATAACTATAGGCCTATAGCCAGTTTTAGGAAATTGCATAGAAAATTGTCATCTGCACCCAATCAATTTTCAGTTTTGCTCTTTGCACCCTCTTGATTTTAAAAATACTGGACCTTCCTCTGAGGTATTGTGGGGTTGGATTGGCTTGGGTATTTATGACGGTGGGGGGGGGGTAATATTTCACCTCCACAATAAGAAAAAACATAGTTTCCATTTAAAAAATTTAACAAAGTTATTTTTAAAAAAATCAGTGACAATGATACTAGTCAACACCAGGGGCTGTGAGGGGGGGGGGGCTGTGAGGGCTTTCTTAAACCATGTACAAAAACATAAAAATTACCATATAAATATGATTATTGCATGGTCAGCCCCCATTTTCAAAACTTCCATGGCACCTAACACCACTTTCCAGAAGGGGCGGGGGGGGGGGGGACTGCCTTATCCTCAAAAGTAAGATGGCCCCGGGGCCGGCCCCTGTCTCTGGATCTGGTTCAGTATTAACAAGTCAGTGGCATACACAGGGGTGGGGGTTACAGGGGTTAAACCCCCTTCAATTTTTTTAACCCTCCCACCCCCCACCACAATTAAAAAAAACACTATTTTTTATATTTAAGTTTTTATTGAAGTAAATCATAACAATCACAATATTTACAAATGATTAGCATGATGGAAAAGCATAAAATCATGAAACATTACAAATAAAAAAGGCAGATTTAAGATTAAAATGATCTATAAGTTTTCAAGAGGGAAGCGCCGAGATAGAAAAAAAAGACCGCCCTTACTAAATTTTTTGAAAGACCCTTTTTTATTCAATTATTTATTTATTCATTTATTTCTTTTTATTTTTTTTTGGGGGGGTTAGGGACGACCAAAAATTGGAGGCTAAGACTCTGTTTTTTTTTGGGGGGGGGTCATCAACATTTCATTCAGCTTGACCCATCCCTCTTAAATATTCCTACTTAGGCTACTATAACAAGTTATTTATTTTTTTCATTTTTTTAATGAGAAAGAGTTTGCCTATTTTTTTAGAGGACCGCCAACTTAAGCAATTCATGCCATTGAAAAAATAGGCCAATGTACTCTCACGGCTTATATGATGACAGCTAGTTAGAAGAAATAATTTTTTTTCCATGATCAATCATGATCCGTGGTACATGTACTTGGTATCGTCGACTCGATCTCCCATTCTAAAATAGGCTCTCCCCAGGATCAAGGCTAAAAAGGATCACAAAATGCTGTCAGACGAACGTGAATCGTTTTAGTTGCAACATTTCTCTCAAATTTTAATTATGAGAAGAGTAATGGAATAATTCAAGTAGAATTTTCCTCTAAAACAAATACATTTGTTCAAGTGGTCTCGCTGTGTTTGGTCCGGTCTTGGACCTAACGTTAGATCTAGACCCATTTCCGCATTCAAAGTGTGATCGATGACGTCCAGATAGTTTTGTTTACAAATAAATCGTAAATCGTTAGCGGTGAAGGATCGATTGCCAATTGGTATTTATAAATTTCAATGATTCAAATCTATATAAAGTAAATTCAACATATCGTCATAATTTTTCTGACAAAACTTAACAAAAAATATCTAAAACTTTTAACAAACTTATTTTTATTTGAATTTGTTACTTTATTCATGAAATATACACCTTCCAAATCTTATAATGAAACAATGATCGTGTTATAAGTTCCCAGAAGAAACTTGGCAACGTCAAATACCGTATATGGTATTTGACGTGCAGTAGTCGTACTGGGTAGCAAAAGTAGAATTAAAAGACAACTAATGATGGGTTATTGATGCCGATCGGATATATTATTAAGCAAGACATTATATCTTTTGAGACGTTGAGAACACCAAATCGGAGTAGTGTTTTTCAAGATATTATGCCTGAAATGGTCCCTCTCTGCAAGTCCCAGGGGCCAGGCTCATTCGCGATTGCACTGAAAATGTCACTAATAAGAGTGGAACTTTCAGGATTTATGTGAATATCATCAAAATGATAAGGATTTTCGAAATTTGGAATGTGATTTCTCGTGAAATTTTGGAGATACCATATGACGATGGAAAGGAATAACCTTAAAAGGTAAGGCAAACCTCCAAAAATGTAGCTTTTTAACACATGTTGAATTGAAATCTTACAGTTGATCGTCGAGTAGTGTAAAAGTTGAAATAGCTTATCAGCTGGCTGGGCAGCGCGCGAGGATTTCGTGCGCGCGTACTTGAAAGGGCTTATTTTGTACATAGCCTATGGGAGTGAAACAGCCGTGATAGCACAACGGGTGTAAACCCTGATGCCGCGGAAAGGGGTAGCAACACCACAATACTTCATTGAATCACGAGAGAGAGGTATTTGATAAAAGGCACTTGCAAGATCAGATGCAATAATGTACTTCCACTGACCTATCTTTCTCAGAGTGGAATCAACGTCTGGCAAAACTGAGGGCTGGGGCTTAGAGTAGCGCCCAACATCAGCAAAGGCTGTGACAAGACGAGAGCCGCCATTCGGCTTCTTCACAAGAAACGACGGGTTGACATATTCAACCGTAACACCAATATCCTCAGGGCGTGCAAAGACGCCAAGTTTCTCAAGGTCATCAAACTTACGCTGCAACTCAATAAGCTTCTCTTGGGAATACAAGGGAAGGCGACCCTTGCGTTGTGGGGGCTGAACAGGACCCATGTTCACGACGGCCTTGAATGGACCAGATGCACCATTGTAACCCTTAGATGAAGGGCTAAACACACAATCATGTACTGCATGAAGAGACTGAAAATCACCCCTTGCCTTTGAGGGGGGGATATTATCAGGATCCACAATAACAGACTGAGAAGGCTGTGATAATGACGGCCCTCCCTGCACCACAGAGGGGAGGGCAGTCTGACTAGGAGGAATTTGCGCAACCTGATCGCCATCTGAGGCAACCACTGGACAAACCTGACAAAGATGTTCATTGCGACGGATAACACAAGGACCGCAAGAGAGGTTTGGGATGCGGATCCTACCAGCAACACTAGAGACAACACCTGGAGTCGGAAAGAATTCTGTGATCATTGGTGTAGGAGGGGAATCTGAGCGAGGCTCTAAGACAAGTGTCTCATCAGCAGAAAACTCAGGAGGTAGGAAAAACTCAAGGAATTCACCTGGCCATATCGTAGTAGTCTGAGAAGGGGCACGAAGGACAAATGCGCGACGCACTGCATGACCAGCCTTAGGCTTACTACAGGAACCGTAACTGAACACAGTACCATCAGCCAAGGAAATCTCCCTCCTTGCTGGCCTGATGGCCACATCATTCCTTTCCATGAATGGAGTACCAGCCAAAACGTCAACATCAAGGTTCTCAATGACCAATCCTTCAAAATGGAACTCATGATTGCCACGACAAACGGTGAAACGGGTTTCACCACAAACCTGCAGCGGGGAGGACCCATCAGCCTGATGAGCTGACTGGGTGGTGGAGGATACGTTACAACCTAATACTCGGGCCGTAGAAGCACGCATCATATTCCCAGTAGCACCACTGTCAAGGGTGATACGAACAGCATGATGATCATAAAATGCGTCAAAATAAGGAGACTGGCGAACTTGGACACGCAGTGTGGAAGAGGTACCTCCACGGCCAGGGTCTGGTGAAAAACAAGCCTCGTCACATGACTCCTGGGGGTCAACCTCACCGTCAAAATCATCGGAACCACCATCATCGAAAATCTTGGCAACCTGCCTGGCCTTAGCCATGTACTGCCGATCGGAGTCTGGAAGGTAAGGACAGACACTCAAAAAATGGTCACTAGGACGGCCAGCCTGAACACAGAGTGGACAAGATTTGGAAGGCCTGGGACGGAACTTCGCCGGGGTTCGAGACTGAGTACGCTTGGGAGCAGTCTGACTACGACCACGGGGCGGAAAAGCCGCTGTACGCATCGCCCTGGAACATTCAACTGACTCCAAAAGACTAGTAAGAGCCTGAGAAATTTCAGGTTTGAGGGATGCAAGTGTACGTGAACGGAGTTCTGTGCCGTACCTTTGCTTCACCACCTGGGGGAGGTCAGGGTGCAAAAGGCGAAGCCACTGCAGAACAATGAAATTCTCAATGGAAGGCGAAAGTTCTTCATCGTCCAAGATGGGATCACCATGATGGGTAATACCACTAACAACTGTCAACAAATTGTCCTCGACAAAGGCAAGTAATCTCTGATATAAATCTTCTGGCCGCTCATCAGATTCCAGCTTGATCTCGCAAAAATCCAAAAAATGAGCGCCTGTTGCCTGAAAGCCATAGTGAAGTCTAATAGTGGCCCAAATGTCGTTCAAAGAAGTGGAATTGCGGACAATAGAATTTCTAGCAATGACGGGACAAAAGTTAGCAATCTGACCTAGCATAAGATCAAGTAGGTTCGCTTTCTGTTGAGCAGTTTTGCGTAATTCTGAAGGAACAGAGGGATTGTCATCTATGAAACCCCTTGTAGGGTTAGCTTTTGTTTTCTTACCCCATGTTACCGACTCAGAAAGGAAGAAAGCAAAGTTAGGATCAAGATTCAAAGTGTACAAAAGATTCTGCCTCCATCCTTCAAAGGATGTAATGGATTCAATTTTACCCAAGCACCATTGCTTAGGTACTTTCGGCATACTACACGCCATTGTAAGGCTGTGGGACCGACACTACTTACGGCTAGATCTAACCAACTACTCGTTCACGGTAAACTTACTTTTACGGTGCAACCGGCTGTTTTCCTCTCAGCAAAGTCCTTCAAACGTGGCCTCAGAAAAGAAATCAGGCGTGAGTGAATCCCAATAGCGGCCAGCACGACAATAAATTAAGACACAGTTGCAACTTTGTAGTTGTAGATCAATACTTTTATTAACCGTAATTAACCGAAGTGTAGGACAGACGAGTTGTCGCATGACAGACGCAGATGGCGCTATAACACTATAACATCAAATGGCGCTCTAAGGGGGGGGGGAGTATCAAGCGTTTCCAATGCTTGCTTTTCAAAACATATGTACATGCTTGTCTACAAGACAACCCTAACCTGGATAAAGTAAAAATGTTTAACACATGTTTAAATTTTAACTGAAACATTCTTAAATTAAATTTCTTTCCTTACACGCACATTATGTTGTTATTTCATTTTGTTCGCCGAGAATAAGTAATAATAATAATAATAATGATGAAATTATTAAACAGCACTTAAAAATGCATATACGGGGACTGGTGCCTGATCTTAATGCCCTGTTCACCCACAGGAATAAGAAATCTGTATCTGTATCTGTCCGTTGACGTACAATCACCAGCATCTGGTTGTCGCGTACGTTTGGGTTTAGGGGGTCAAGCGCTAAACACAGTTAATTTTGGTAGTGTGCTTTGGAGACAAGCGTGTTGATGTCCAAACTTTCAAGTTTGAGTTTGAAAACTCCTCCGTCTTTAGAATTTCTGACATCCTCAGAGAGAAGGTTCCATTCTGGGATGGTCTTGGGATACAGGGAGTGTCGGTAGCAGTTTTGATCATCATCATGTCCATCATGGCCTTTATTTTTACAATTATCACCATAATCCGCATTGTTATCATCTCCATCTTCATCATTATATAATTATGAACAAAATAACATTTCCGTTCTGCTTTATAAATGTATTTATTAATTTAATGACTCTTATTCCGGTCATTTTTTCCAAGCAATCTACTTGTAATGACAATCCTTCTCCAGCACACTGTAAATGTTATAATTCTTTTTTCGTTGGTAGTAGATCATATTTGTTTATAATGACTTTAATATATATATATATATATATATTATTGTGTATGATTCATACAAAAATCAATTACCGATATGGTATATTTGATACGTAATGGAAATGGTATTGTATACGAAGGTTATGAATGCAGAAGAAAACAATAATGAAATCAAATACACAGCAAAAAAAACCTGTCTGAGTCGACTAATATAAAACAACATAATTATTTTGCTCTGTTTGACACACCAAGCGCCTCGTATACTCTACAAAATGTTTTTGGGACATATCGTCAAATTACATGTTCATAACTATTCCCTTTTCACACGTAATAATTCCATCGACAAACTTTTGGACTATCAATATCATTTTGTAGTCACAGATAAGCAAGGTCACTGACCTCCATTTCCTCGGCTCCTTAGTACGCTCATCTTTAATATACACGAAATAGTCAAGTAATAACATCTGATATAAATCTACATATAATTATGACATTCATTTTGATTTTTTTTTTCTACATTTTCCTTTTAAACTATGGCTAAAACACCTGCCTAATATGATTAATTCTATCTGATTCTGGTATTAATACTTGTTTTGCGTTGCAAACCTTGTCACATCTTAAACAATGTTTTTTTTATTTACATAACGAGTTCATGGATAGCATTGGAAACAAGGAAAAGGGTATGTGTGTATGTTGGGTGTGAGACAAAGAGAGAGACAGAAAGAAAGAATTGTAGATGTTATATATAAGAATAATTGTAGAAGAATATTATGAAAGCAGTTACATTAATCTATTAGTTATTTCCTCTTTAAAAATAGCCTAGAATGATCAAGTACATTCCACAGCATGTTTGTAAGAACGTTCCAGATGTCTTTATATTATGCAGGCCTTGCCTATTTAAAAGGCCAAGGAGTTGTATTGTTATTTCTGAATAGAGATTAGGAACAATAGGCTTAGCTATGTTATTGACACTCTTGATTTCAATGAGGTCATTCAAGAATGTTTTAGAAATGAAGAAGGCTCCTGAAAGAGGAAGAACATTCTTTTTGAAGGCAATGCTAGAACTTTCCATTATAGTGAAATCTAGAAGGATAGCTGTAATGGGTATATAAAAGCTGCAGTTTCTTTAAGGATTTCATCACATCATATTAGATCACTTGATCACCACATCATACGAGAGCAGGAGATCACATCACATCATTTGAGATCATCACATCATATGAGAGCAGGAGATCATCACATCATACGAGATCACTTCACCAGATCATATCAGTTTATTTCCACCTGGAATATCTATATTGTGTGGAATTATTTGCCCACCATCAATGAACTGTTTGCAGTTATCTTGAGAGAGAAATTATCAGTTCTCATCGAGATCATCAACATCATCAACCTGTTCAATGAACACTCTTCAACCCATGTATTGCTGAATTTCACTGTTAATCATCATCAACATCGTCTTCACGGACATTTCAACTCGTTACAGTGACTTTTATTATTCATCGGACTTCAACATCAGTTTCATCATCGCCATCATCAATAAGGAATCTTCCCAGCCTACCTGGAAAATAAATTGGACTATAACAGTGAACTATAACCCTGGATTGTACATCAAACACTTCAAGAGATTAATGTAAGATTATTTGGTTTTATTTTGTTTAAGTACATGATCAATTTCCTGTAATAAAAAAAAGGAAAATTTAAACTTTATATTTTAAAATCTACTTGTTATTTGTTGCAGTATCGTAACATAGAATGTTACGTTACTGCAACAAATAACAATAAAATAATTTGAAATTGAATGTCCTTTTCTTTTATTACAGGAAATATAACACTCAAAAACTAAGAAAACATAAATAAATATCTTACGCCTCTTGAGGTGACAGATGTGCAATATATCCGATTAATAATCCAAATGATAAAATCCAGATAAGAGTCCACAATGATGGCGACGATGAAACTGATGCTGAAGCACGATGAATAACAAGAGTCACTGTAACGAGTTGAAATGTCCGTGAAGACGATGTTGATGATGATTAACAGTCAATTTCAGCAATCCATGGGTTGAAGAGCGTTAATTGAACAGGTTGATGATGTTGATGATCTCGATGAGAACTGAAAATTCCTCTCTCAAAATAACTGCAAACAGTTCATTGATAGTGTGCAAATAATTCCACAGAAGATAATTATTCCAGGTGGAAATCAACACCGCTCTGACATAAAGTGTGGCATGAAACTCTGAGTTCTGATCTGATATGATGAAGTAATCTGATATGATGTGATGATGTCCTTTTATATGCACATTTCAACTATTCTAGATCATTCTAGTATTCACTATTCTAGAGGCTTCTATATAGTATTCACTATTATGGAAGGTTCTAGTATTGTCTTTAAAAAAACATTCTCCTTTCAGGAGCAGTCAAATTCCAGAAGACTCTTGAATGACCTCATTGAAATTAACATGTGTCAACAAAACAGCTAAGCCTATTCAATTCCACTACCAATACAATTTTATTGTAAAGTAATCTCGATTCAGAAATAACAATAATCCTTGGCCTTTAAATAGGCAGAGGCCTACTTAACAAAAACTTATGTTGTGGAATGTTCTTGATCATTGTAGGCTATTCTTAAAGGGGGGAAATTACTAAATAAATGAATGTAATTGCTTTTACAATTCTTCTTATATATAACAAGAAAGAAAAGGGGAAAGAAATAAAGAAAGAAAACAAGAAAGAAAAAGATAAGATAACAAAGAAAGAAAGAAAGAAAAGAAGACAGAAATAATGGATGAATAAATGAATGAATGAATGAATGAAAGAGGCGACAAAGTCAGAAAGTAACATTTTTACAATCTTTTCTCAGCTCTAATACGGAAATCAGGCGGTATCAATGCAAGTCCAGGTATTGGTTCAGTGTTTGTCGGTGAATCCTCAGACAAGTAAAAGTTGAATCTTTGAAGGAGACACGTGAAAGCCAGGAAGATTTCCATCTTTGCCAATATCTCTCCCAAGCACGAACGACTCCCTATGCAATTTAAAGTAATAAATCAACTGGTTTAATCATCAAAGTGATTGGAATTGGCTGTTCGAAAGGATATTAATACTAAATAATAATAATATTATCTGTGTACCGCTATCATAAAACATGTCTCTAAGCGATAAGGAAAATATATAGAGAAGGAATTTCAGCAAAATGACCCTGAAATTTACTGCAATTATCAGGGTTACATGTAAATGTGCAGATGAGGATTACTGTGTGCAAATTACGCAAAAGTATGAAATCATTAAATCATCATGTTGTAAAATCAAATAAATTCGAAGGTAAAAAGAAATATCAAACCAACATAACGCTGAAAATGTCATTGAATTTGGATGTAAAGATTTTACAAAAATAGTTTCATCATCCTGTCGGTTTCCAATTTGAACCCGATCACGTCACTCGCTATTTTTAAGAATAATTTTGTATCCATTTTGTCTTTAACATAATACAAACACATTAGAGAATTTCTGGCTAAAAACATGGGCAGAGGTGCCCCTAATTATTATTATTCACCACGAGAAGCCCTCAGGAGAATAGTACTATGTGATGTTCCTTCGATGCGAACAGTTTCACCGAGATCCCCGATAGTATAACATAGAGTGTCAATCGCGCCAACATTCTGAAATAATTGAAATAACCATTAACCACGAGAAGCTCTTTCAACCAATCAAAGAAGGATAAATATTTAATCCCAAATGTAAAGCGAAATAAAGCTTTATTTCACCCAGGAATTAGTAGCATTTCAATTGTTGTTGCATATACAACTTTTTGTGAAAATAGGTGAATGAAAAAAATGTAGTAACTCTCTTGTTTTTCATTCAATTTTGATGAAATTTTCTGGCCCGAATTCACAAAGGTGGTGTTAAAACCATCGGTTGAACCCATTGTTTATGCAGATTTCCTCTATAAATTACGCTGACAATGACGCATGTTGACGTGGATATCCACACTATTCTTTTCATGAGTCCACCGTTTTGAATTAATGAGCCCGCTCTCGATTAAGTCAGTAAACCTGGCAATTGAGCGCGCTTCACACGCCCACTATAATATTAATGACTCAAAAATTTTGCTGGTGCCCCCCAATGCCATGACCCACCGTACGCCACCGCAATGAATAATACAAACGAAAAAAATGATATCCCCAGTTTTCGATATACATTTGATAATAATCGTAAAAAGAGCGTCTAGACCAAAATTTAGCAGTTTGGAGTAATATTCAAGGTTTTACAGCCAAATTATTATTTTATGCATCAAAATAATCAAAAAATAACTTTGATTTTGGAAGAATTGAATAGAGGCCTATCAAATGAGGGACGTTACGCCATGAGGGAGGTGCGCGCCAATTTTCGGCGAGATCGCTACCAAGATCTGTTCGATAAGGGAGGGGGGGAACACCTCCTCCACCTTGCCTTGGCTATAACAGATTAAGCATCATAAATATATATCCCTTACTGAAAATTTATTGGTGTTTGACTAGTTGAGAACCTTTCGAATCATAATTTCACGAGAAAAATGAAATTCATCGAAGATCAAGAGTCTCCGAGATTCACCGGCAAGTTTGGTGATGCGACGGCACAGACGCTTTATCTGCATGGGTCCGCTGAGCGCAGCACAATCAGCACACACGCAGGTAAATACAATACTAGCTCTTGGGCCGCGGATACAAGGGGGGGGGGGAGCCCCCCCCCCCTCCACCAATTTTTTCCAAAACTGTAAACAAAAACGTAAAAATGACCACACGATAGTGATTCTTTGCATGCTCATGCAGCCCCCCCCCCCCCTTTGAAAACCGCTCTGCGGTCCCTGCTTAAGCTGAATCACAAACTTTCCGATAATTAAATGTCATTGTGAAACCTCGTCTTGCTTTTTTATAATTTCCCCTATTTCCTTTTGATTTAACCGTTCATGCTCAAGTTGTTATTTGTTATATTCATATGCTATGCAACTACAGGAATATTCATTAGGAGGCTGCACTCTATAAGCGCCGCTTTTTAGCAGCCTCCTCCATTTCCATCCTGATATGGAATAATCTTGAATACAATTTTTGCACAGGGATACCTAAAATATGTTTTGTTATTTATATGTCAAAATGTACAAAACAAATTGTAATTGTTGAAAATGGAAATAAACGAAATGAAATAATGATTCTGCATGCTAAAATGGCCGTCATTCGATCATCGAAAGATTCAGGCTGCTTAATTTTAGTTCACAACCTTCACAACCGGTAAGTGAAATTATTAGACGAGCTCACAGCCACGCCGCGCAATACCAAATCACCTCGAGTGATGCTTGGGAGCCGGTTGGGTAATAGCCGCGCGCAGTTAAGCTGATATAGATTTTGTTCAGTTCATGGAGATGGGTCAATTAGAACATTACCAATATTTTCGTCCAAACTTTAAAATTGAAGGGATATAAAACAAATATACCGGGTGTTTCTTTCGAAAGGATAGTCAAAGCATTCTTCGGTTGGTCTGGCAACCTCGGATAAAATATTTCCACTATACTTTTTCAAACTCGGTACGACGACGGTTTACCAACCATCATCACCAACACCACCTGACTTGTCACATAAAAGCATGCGATATACCATGGACCTATTAAGAGCCTACCTGTACCAAATGGAATGAATGCATCCGGTTTGATAATGCTCTTCCCATCTTCACACAGAAATCGTGAAGGTTTGAACTTTTCAGGCTGGTCCCAATACTCTGTACTGTGCATGAGCTCCCATAAATTCACGAGGACCGCTAAAATGTCGAAGGCAAGAGAAGATGAAAAGAAAACATTGCAATATAAGAATTAGCTTAAAAACTAATGTTGTTACATCAAACTAATTCAATTTGATATGTTGAAGCCATTTTGATACCTGTATATGCTTGACTGACTTCTGTTTTGCAGATTGCTTACCAAACAACACCTGCCTGCATGAAGAATTGCAGTCAATCCTCAAAGGGGACTTACGTTATACTGATTGCATTTGCTACCACCGGTCTGTTATTACATATAAATTTTACAGGAAAGGCATAGATTGTGCAAAAAGGATGTTACTCGACTGGAAAAGCATGGCGGCAAACGACTCTGAGACACAAGCCACTTGGGATCCTAGTCGGATGAAAATATATAAATCATATCACAACCTAGACGTAGGCTATTTGGACGGAGTTACACCTACCTTTCTCCGAACAAATCCTTGTTCGGAGAAAGGTAGGAGTATCTCTGTCCACACAGGCACTACTCCGATCTTTCATCTGAGCTCCCTCCGACCCTTCCTCCGTCCTGCTGGTTCCAGGAGTATCGTGGTCGGATGAAGGCCTGAGTGACTTTAACTATTTTACTAAGGATATACCGCAGAGGGAGACTCTGATCCGCAATCATGGGCGTCGGCGCATCCAAATGATTATAATGGGGATGGGGGCATCTCATTGTTGCGTCCTCTCAAACACAAAAGACAATCCTTTGTTTCGACGCCCTGCTCCCCCCCCCCCCCCGGTCGACTACTGACCTGTTCCTTTAGGAATGGAATATCCTTTGACCACAGCATCCCTACTGGTGAATCTGGGAAACCCAAGGGGTGCTACTGGTCGAAATCTCTGGATTTCCAAGATAGTTGCCATTGTCAGTGGCATTGCCTCCCTGTCTGCCATCGATGGTGAGCGATGATCGCCAATAATGCTATCAATCTCAGCTTGCACCTGGAAGATGGTTGGGAGAGTGCATCACAAAAATATGATCAGACGTCTTAAAGTATATCAGGGCCCTGGTGAAGGGTTTTTTCTGGAAATTTGTTGTAAATTTGAAAAGAAAAAAAAGGGTGTCACTTCAAAATCGAGGTATTTATTCAGGTTACATTTTCAGCCCCAACACTCCCGCTTCCCAGTGCCACACACATACAAAATATACAACGCTGCTTATTATATGAAGCTTACAGTAATTGTTTAAACAGTTTAAACAAGTGTTGAATTTTTTATATATCTAACCTTGAATGATTTAAACATGATTGTTTAAACGGTTAAACAAATGCTGTAAGGTTCATATAGTAAAGAGCATTGTATGAAATCTTAAACAGCGTTTTTACTGTGCATTTAGTATAAATTTTGATTAAAGGATATTGCGCAATTTCTCAGTCTGAAATACTTTTTTGAATTAACGATGCATTTTCTGCACAGATATCAATTACATCTTTAGGAAAGACGGAAATTTGACAAGTCAAATGTAATTCTTCATCACTGCCCCAAATGTGTTGTCAAAATATGAGACCGTTTGTATGCAAAGTATTCCCCTACAATTATAATCGATTGCCTATTACATCCACCAATAATGTTTGATGTGTAGTCGCTCTTAGACAAATATCGATTCATAACAGTGATAACAAAAATTGTTTTAAAAACAAAATCAAGACTGTAGACACAGGTACTGTCAGTTACCACCACCTTCCATTGTGTTCCGTGAGCGGTTTGCATGGTTTGGATGATTTTAATTTGAACACAAAGAAGAGAAAAGTGTTTACAAAATTACTAACGCAAATAATTAAGAAAATTGTCGCCTATTGACATGGAAATTGAATGAATGGCAAACTCGCTAATTTTGAGAATATCATTAATTTCATTTAGAATTCTGTTATCGAAGTCGTCTTCATATATCTGACTAAAAAATGCAACATATCCGGACAATTGGTTACGGAAAATACCTAGGCCTACAACTGATAACAACCCTCACGCTATGTGTGTGTGTGTGGCTTCTCGTGCACCATCGGGCTTACCGTCATTCCTTAGACGATTTATCTTGCCACCATTTTACTCCGTTTAATTTTTCCACCCATCATGATTTATTAAAATTAATTTACTTACCACTGGTGGGATGGAACACCCTATCAACAAAGGTTGTTTTTCGTTGGGGTCCTTTTATGCCATGTGTTAAAAAATATCATATACATAAACATTTCATTCTTTTTCATCTTGAACCTCCACTAATCTGTTTAATAGTCCTGAAAAGAATGTTTTTGTTTAATAACAGTATACACAAATTGCGAGGGAAACAAACTGATTGATGGCATACTATAATCATCATGTTTAAACTTTTCATTTTTTTCATCATTATAATTTTTCTACCCTTAATTATTGGGGGGGGGTGATAATACAGGCCATCCCCCCACTTGAAATATTGGGGGGGATATATCCCCCATTCCCCCCCCCCCCCCGTGATCGACACCCATGCTTAAGTCAGTCAAGAATGAATAGGACAATTAAGGGCCACTAGTTTTCGCACCTGCTTCATGGTATCAGGATGCGATGCCATCAAGAAAATAGCCCACATCAACGTCGTACTCGTGGTCCCTGTCCCTGCCGCAAACAGATCGAAGATGCCACGCCACACCCTCGTCTCATCAAATACGATGTCATCTCTGCGTTTTTTCTGCTCTCGAATCTCCAAGACGTAGAGGTCAATGATGTCTCTAATGTGCTGATCATCGAGGCTGTTCTCGTGTTCCCGGACCATGCGCGTTACCAGAGATTTGAGCCGGAAGACCAGTTGACGGAAGTCAGAGTACAAAGGCGTGTGTAGGAGAAACGGGAAAAGTTGTCCCACGGAGAAAAATGTGATGGTTGACAGTGCAGTGTGCATTCTTCCAATCAATTCCTTGAATTCTGGATCATTTAAATCAAACCTTCAAGGAGCAGAAAGTATATACAACAATCATTGCAATAAGAATATCAGCAAATAACTGGAAATTAATCTATGACAGATCGGTAATGCCTACCTCACATTCATCAAAAAAGATAAGCAATATTGTATTATTGTGAGCAAAATGTTCAATTTTACTTATTTTCAACCAACACAGATGAACTTTCATGAAAATATTGTATCTTCACCATTTGCAAAATAGAAACTTCGCGATTAAGAATTTCAAGTTTATATATATAATATATTTTCTATATCTACTTTTCAACATACAAATGAAAAATGCAAAAATACAAATCAATTATAAACATCTTACTATTTTGCCGACTTCTTAGTTTATGTTAAATTTGTGAATAAAGTACAGCGGACGGATGCCACTTGCACCGGCAATGTGATCCCTGATATTTCGCAATCATCACTGTTCATGCAGTAGAGGCGAGGCAAGGGGAATGGTGCTCAAAGCTCAAAGCTGGCAGAGTAAATGGCAATTAGTCTGTGAAAGATCACAATTGTTATGATTAATTTCAAATTACTTTATACTCGGTATTTTGAAAGCTTTTATCGGAGTATACAGGATTTCTGACATTTTACTATATGCATTGGTGAGTGGAGCGAACGCAGTTAAGCGGAACAACCAAAATGCAGAGACTGAAGCTTTTAGTCTACTATCGGAGGCACCCTTTCCCCCATATTCATGCATCGATCTCGTGAGTACTTTGGCGCCTATTCGTGTACACTTACCTCTGTCCGAAGGTTATGCCGCAGATGATGCTGGATACGGAGTGGGTGATAAGTTCTCTTGGGTTGAAACTGGTTTCTTGGTTATTCTCGATGACCTCACAAAGTACGTTCGCCTCTTCGATGATCCGTTGTTCCATGCTGTACTTCCCAACGCCGAACGTCCTCATAGCACCGAAGCCAAAGCGACGACGAGCTTTCCATACAGGGCCATTGTCAAAGGCAAAACTACCTGAAAAAAATGAATGACTAAACCTAATACCGAGTTGAAACGAGTGTTGATTTGCGCTCTAAATTGTGATCAAGACATCAAATCCATTATGAACCTTGGCATACTGTGCACAACCATGATAACGGTCTGAATTGAGTTCTTGTTTGGTCCCCTTCCAGTTATGCCAAATATTGCGATGATAATGAATACAATAATAACTGGGCTGCATAAAGTGTCTTTTTTATTCCTTGATTCATTTATTCGGTTGGTAATTTGTAATGTACATATCTATTTATTCATTAATGCATTAATATATTTCTTTATTTCATATATTAAAAAATAGTAGCCCAATCAGCAAAGCACTATCGGTTCCATTTTGGGCCATTTAAAATGCAAAGTATGCAGGCCTATATGCACAGAGCGGGGCCGCGGAAACGGGGGGGGGGGGGCTGGTCTTCAGCCCCCCACTCTTTTTTTCCTAAACTATGTACAAAAACATGAAAATGGCCATAAGATTGTGATTTTTTGCATGGTCAGCCACCCCCCCCCCTTAAAAACCGTTCCGCGGCCCCTGCAGAGACAAAATTAAAGCTATATATATATATATATGTATAAAATACATGAACCTGCATGCAATATGTTACATAGTTATTAAAGGTCAAGTCCACCCCAGAAAAATGTTGATTTGAATCAATAGAGATAAATCAGACAAGGACAAGGCTGAAAATTTAATCAAAATCGGATGTAAAATAAGAAAGTTATGACATTTCAAAGTTTCGCTTATTTTCAACAAAATAGTTATATGAACGATCCAGTTATAATACATCCAAATGAGAGAGTCGATGATGTCACTCACTCACTATTTCTTTGGTTTTTTTATTGTTTAGATTATACAATATTTCAATTTTACGAATTTGACGATTAAGACCTCCTTGCCTGAAGCACAAATTGTTAAAATAAAGGAATTCCATGTGTTCAGGGAGGAATGAAACTTCATTTCACATGACAATGACGAGAAAATAAAAATATTTCATATTTCATATAATAAATTACAAAAGAAATAGCGAGTGAGTGATGTCATCAACTCTCTCATTTGGGTGTAACTGGCTCGTTCATATAAATATTTTGTTGAAAATAAGCGAAACTTTAAAATGCCATAACTTTCTTATTTTACATCCAATTTTGATGAAATTTTCAGTGTTATGCTTGTTGAATTTTTCACTTTTTATTCAAATCAAGTTTTTGTTGGGGTGGACTTGTCCTTTAAGTATAAATTTAGATTGGGTCACATTAACATTCTACCAACACTATGGAACAGGTTTAAATGAATGATCTGCTGTGATAACTCCTATATCAATCCTATATTAATCTATCAATCTGAAAGTTTAACTCTTGATAATTCTTGATAATTTGGTACAACCTAATTACCCGCAGAACCAAGAGCGTATTTGAGCAGAGGGGGCATATGTCGGTCTGAAAAGGTATCGGACTGGTTCACGAAGGTTTCTTTAACCGCATCGATGTCGTTCATCACCATGATCGTCTGGGGTCCTACACGAATCGAGAAAATGTTGCCGTACTTGTCCATCAGTCCTCGGAAGACATGGCGAAAGTCTCCACGGAGCATAAGAAGATGTCCGATCAGTGGGAGACCCGGAGGCGAAGGGGGCAGAGGAAACGCCGACTTTCTTCTTGATTTGGATCCCACCACCAGCCATTTCACAAGAAGGAAAGCAGCGACGAACACCAGCCCATCTCTCAATCTGCTAGTTTGGAATATACCCATATCCATCCTCCGTCTCCACGTATTGACTTTGTTAATACATTCAATATCCCGAAAATATCAAGCAGCTCTTAGTCCGCTGTAATAGGCCTCTATTTCTGACTACTGGTCAAACAATGAGCAGTGATCAAACCTTTCTTTGAATTTGTTTACACAACTTTGAAAGGTGTATCCACTCAAAGAATCGACTGAAGGACAATCAAATCACTTTTCAGATCGGAATCTATTACTGCGCTTGCAACCATGTTACACACTCTTACAGTACATCGACACAGGTCCCTCTCCACAACGAGAGTCTATACTCAATCTTCTCTTGATTTCAAAATCTCAGGTTAATGGAGATATCTCCAGGGTTAAACTATGACTTTACACGTCCGATTATTCTAATACAAACGAAAAAAGTATCTTTGAAGCTTCAAAACACATGAATGCATGAGTGGTGTATTTGAATTATTGCAGCACGAAATAAAATGGTGGATGCCCCCGTGGATTCTGAACAAAAAGAGTTTATTGTCATGCAACAAAAACATTACGCGGTTGGCTTAAGAGACCTCGATGGTTCTACGCTGTAGGCCGGCACCAGAACGTGTGAAGGTATGGTGAAAATCTTGGGTGAAATGTTTTTTTAATGCGAATGCAGCTATGCATGTCATCAGATATACCTCAAACACGTCGCCTTGTTATGCTGACATCTGAACTACATGTAGTACGTTCAAAGTCCACCTGGGCTCCCATTTCATAAAGAATTGCAATAACAGATTATGCACAATTTCTGAAGTAAACTCACTATCAGCCAGTCAAATTGAATTATTTCAATAGCTTAAAACTGTTATTGCAAATTCATGATTTATGAAACGGGCACCCGATAACTCTCTTATCAATATGACATTAAATTGATTTGGTAGTGAGTTCCATTTTTTCTGTATAGGTTGGGCCCTCAACTCGGCTCATCCTAGTGCAAAATTGCGAATGCATATTATGCTAATATATTGAAAATATGAAATTTTTGAAATGTTTTCACGCTGTCTTTACCATGTTTATATTGATTTCACTCATCTGCGATTCTTGGAATATTTGCACAACTCTTGGAATATCTCTGGTATTCCAATCTGAGACATCCAATATATAATTTCTAATTTGTTGTCCTTTGTTTTGTTTTCTTTTGTATGTGTTTGAATGCAGCAGGACCCTCTGGGAGAACAGTGTACGTCACTGATGAGGCTACCCTGGATAAATAAGACTTTATAATAATAATAATAATACCCCCAAAAAATGTAATTTGTTATTTCAAATGTTATATTTTTCAAATTACTTTCTAAGTTAGTCAGTCTACATAATCTCTATGGAAGGGGTCAGAGGCCTTAAATGCAAGATTCTCAACCAAGACGTGGAGCGGGGAGGGGGTGAATGTATGGGCACACCCCTTAAATTTTGAAACAAAAGACATACCCATTAAATTGCTTTATTTGGGACTGACGATCTTTTTTTTTTGGGGGGGAGGGGGTGTCAAGTTTATCTCTGGAGAGAAAATTCCTTTCTTCGGGAGGGCTGATGGCCTTTAAAATAAAATTACCTGATTATTTATTTATTCAATTGTTTGTGTGTTTATTTATATGTTAATTGAGTTTGGGGGTTGTCAAGCTTTTAAGGTGGAAAAATGCTCTTCATAATTATGACTAGCACACTACACCCCTCATCACTTCCGGAAAGCTTAAGCTTTAGTTTAGACCCAACTTTTTTGTATATATATATATATATATATATATATATATATATATATATATATATATATGTGTGTGTGTGTGTGTGTGTGTGTGTGTGATGGTGTGGGTGTGCGTGTGTGTGTGTTTATTGTTGTTTGTTTTTCTTTGCTTTACATGTATACGTTTCATAATGTTATTTTTATTGTATGATTGTACCTTATTCATGTCTATTGTAAAATATGTATATGTTCTTTTTATCGTTGCAGGGCCTCTTTTTAAATCAGTTACAAAAATTGAAATGGATAACCTGTGTAAATAAAACTGAAATAGATAAATATATAAATAAATAATTATGAAATGATTACCATTTTGGGGAGTTTTTGATCGTCTAAATTTTCGGAGTAACACCCCCCCCCCCTTCACCTCCCCCCCCATGTACTGTCAGTGTCATTCACATAATTGTGCTACCTTCTTAAAAATAGAACACTAATTGGAAATGTAAATATTTATTCTTAATTTCTGTCTAGGTCTTGTGGCAGTCATGTAACTAAATATCGTGATTGTCTTGCGAATTGTCATGGACTCTATACCCTTCAATTTATCGCTTGAAGGTATTCAAACGAAAAAAGTCAATTTAACCGTGCGTGCTTATTTAAATGAATAAAAATCCCAAAGAGGGTGTATCAATGTTATTTAGAAAAGGTGAAATGAGAGAAGTGCGATTTAAAGCCTCATCAAAATCGGTTGATAATAAATAAGAGTTGTGGAAATTTCAGATGCATTAAAACACTTTTTATAGGGATCCACAAATTGGCAGAAAGCTTTCAAAATCGCTGACTTGGGAAAATATCGATCACCTGTTTTGTACACAAATTTCCAGATTTCCCCTTTACCTATATATTTCTGCTTGTCTCTTTCCTGAGCCTAGCACACACGAAGTTAATTATATCTTCATATCATTATGTTTTGCTTGGGAGGGAAGATGCGGAATGAAACATATTGGGGAAAATCTGAAAATTTGTTTACAAAACCAATGAAGAGTTGTCCACTACAAACAGCTAATTTGAAGGACCTTTCATAAAAATTGATAAGGATGCATCTCACTATCAAAAATACGAGCGCGCTGTGCGAGCTGCAAGGTTTTAGAAAATGAGACCTGAACGCGATATTTTGGATACTTTTTTAATCATAAAATAATCAATAGGACGTTCCTCACTAATCCCAGATGATGATTACCAAAAATATGCTCACAATGTTACATTTTTAAGTTTGAATATCTTTTTTTTTCAGCACGGGCTCGCGTTTTCATGAGTGAGATAATATCCTTTTCGTAAAATACTTCGAACATTTCATAAAATGCCCCTATTTCATGTTAGTATGTCAATAATATCATCCCAAATACGACCCTTCTCACGAATTGCCCTGAACAGTCCTTATAATCTACCATATCCATGTCAGTAGGTCCTGTATCAAAACCTTCTAATCACGCTTTAAAATTATGAATGCAAAAAGAAAATGCTTTTAAAACTTTTCAGGTCTTAATACCAACACTTTTTAGATCGCACTCCGTAATCTCGGTACTCTTCATGAGCTAAGCAGACTACCCCCTTCACAATAATATATAAATGTCAAACGGTGCTTTAACATTCCCTAATATAATTTATCAGCATTTGTGTATGTCAGGGGCGTCGATCCATTTTTCGGATTGGGAGGTAAAATCATGAATCAACATTTCAAAGGAACTCGATCAAACAAAACAAACAACTCTTCACACACATATCACACACACACATCACACACACACACACACACACACACACACACATATATATATATATATATATATATATATATATATATATATATATATATATATATATATATATATATATATATATATATACAGTGCGTATCAAAAAAAAGTTTACACTTTGAAAAAGTCCTGGGAATTAAAAAATACACAACACGTGGGTAATTTTTTTCACATATGATCTTGGGTTTGGGTCTCATTTATCCAATGAAAGTAAAAAATTTGTCAGAATGTTACACTTGAGTGAGCACTGTCCATTTCTGGAAAGCTCGCAGAAATCTGTTTGCGCAGAAATGTTCGTTTTCATGCTTGTCAAGTCGAAAGGACGAAATAAAACTGACACTACGAAAGATTTACCATACATTTCTCTTGCACTTTCAGTCAATTGGAATAAAACGGATAGATCTAAGCATTTTGTGACAATTTTGCCACCCAAATTGAAATTTCAACATTCAATAAGCACAACCTTTACCCTATTTGTGCCAGCTGGATCTGAGGACATAACTGAATCTGAACAAATTTTTATATCAGACATCTCCAGCATTTTTTCACTAAGTTTTTATCATTGAAAGTTGGTTTACATTTCATTTTTCATTCAATACTTGTTTCTCCACACTTTTCCCAAGCTTAGCGATGATTAACAAAATGAAAATCAAGCTTAAGCCATTCCATGTAAATCAGAGCTCAGTGTAAAGCAAATATCGTCACGATGGCCTCGGTGTATGGGGTAGTGGGGTGGGGCAAAATGCACTCTTCGAAGTGTTTTGGGCAAGGAAACAAGTCAAACAATGTAGACGATATCTTCAAATCACTTTTACTAGCTAAATTCCATGTGTTCTTCATGATTAAGGGCTACTTTTATTCGCATAACTATTTCAAATTTCTGCGCAAATCATTTTTCACTAACTTTTCAAAAGTAAGTGGTGCTCACTCAAGCGGAAATATTTTTCGACAGTTATATCGTCATTTGCTTAAATGGACCTGTACCAATGTTAAAATGTGGAACAATTTTCAGGATATTACAAATGTATAGTTTTACAGGATTTTATCAAATCATTTGATAAAATCCTGTAAAACTATACATTTGTAATATCCTGAAAATTGTTCCACATTTTAACATTGGTACAGGTCCATTTAAGCAAATGACGATATAACTGTCGAAAAATATTTCCGCTTGAGTGAGCACCACTTACTTTTGAAAAGTTAGTGAAAAATGATTTGCGCAGAAATTTGAAATAGTTATGCGAATAAAAGTAGCCCTTAATCATGAAGAACACATGGAATTTAGCTAGTAAAAGTGATTTGAAGATATCGTCTACATTGTTTGACTTGTTTCCTTGCCCAAAACACTTCGAAGAGTGCATTTTGCCCCACCCCACTACCCCATACACCGAGGCCATCGTGACGATATTTGCTTTACACTGAGCTCTGATTTACATGGAATGGCTAAAGCTTGATTTTCATTTTGTTAATCATCGCTAAGCTTGGGAAAAGTGTGGAGAAACAAGTATTGAGTGAAAAATGAAATGTAAACCAACTTTCAATGATAAAAACTTAGTGAAAAAATGCTGGAGATGTCTGATATAAAAATTTGTTCAGATTCAGTTATGTCCTCAGATCCAGCTGGCACAAATAGGGTAAAGGTTGTGCTTATTGAATGTTGAAATTTCAATTTGGGTGGCAAAATTGTCACAAAATGCTTAAATCTATCCGTTTTATTCCAATTGACTGAAAGTGCAAGAGAAATGTATGGTAAATCTTTCGTAGTGTCAGTTTTATTTCGTCCTTTCGACTTGACACAGCATGAAAACGAACATTTCTGCGCAAACAGATTTCTGCGAGCTTTCCAGAAATGGACAGTGCTCACTCAAGTGTAACATTCTGACAAATTTTTTACTTTCATTGGATAAATGAGACCCAAACCCAAGATCATATGTGAAAAAAATTACCCACGTGTTGTGTATTTTTTAATTCCCAGGACTTTTTCAAAGTGTAAACTTTTTTTTGATACGCACTGTATATATATATATATATATATATATATATATATATATATATATATATATATATATATATATATATATATATATATATATATATATATGTATATGTGTGTGTGTGTGTGTGTGTGTGTGTGATGTGTGTGTGTGATATGTGTGTGAAGAGTTGTTTGTTTTGTTTGATCGAGTTCCTTTGAAATGTTGATTCATGATTTTACCTCCCAATCCGAAAAATGGATCGACGCCCCTGACATACACAAATGCTGATAAATTATATTAGGGAATGTTTAAAGCACCGTTTGACATTTATATATTATTGTGAAGGGGGTAGTCTGCTTAGCTCATGAAGAGTACCGAGATTACGGAGTGCGATCTAAAAAGTGTTGGTATTAAGACCTGAAAAGTTTTAAAAGCATTTTCTTTTTGCATTCATAATTTTAAAGCGTGATTAGAAGGTTTTGATACAGGACCTACTGACATGGATATGGTAGATTATAAGGACTGTTCAGGGCAATTCGTGAGAAGGGTCGTATTTGGGATGATATTATTGACATACTAACATGAAATAGGGGCATTTTATGAAATGTTCGAAGTATTTTACGAAAAGGATATTATCTCACTCATGAAAACGCGAGCCCGTGCTGAAAAAAAAAGATATTCAAACTTAAAAATGTAACATTGTGAGCATATTTTTGGTAATCATCATCTGGGATTAGTGAGGAACGTCCTATTGATTATTTTATGATTAAAAAAGTATCCAAAATATCGCGTTCAGGTCTCATTTTCTAAAACCTTGCAGCTCGCACAGCGCGCTCGTATTTTTGATAGTGAGATGCATCCTTATCAATTTTTATGAAAGGTCCTTCAAATTAGCTGTTTGTAGTGGACAACTCTTCATTGGTTTTGTAAACAAATTTTCAGATTTTCCCCAATATGTTTCATTCCGCATCTTCCCTCCCAAGCAAAACATAATGATATGAAGATATAATTAACTTCGTGTGTGCTAGGCTCAGGAAAGAGACAAGCAGAAATATATAGGTAAAGGGGAAATCTGGAAATTTGTGTACAAAACAGGTGATCGATATTTTCCCAAGTCAGCGATTTTGAAAGCTTTCTGCCAATTTGTGGATCCCTATAAAAAGTGTTTTAATGCATCTGAAATTTCCACAACTCTTATTTATTATCAACCGATTTTGATGAGGCTTTAAATCGCACTTCTCTCATTTCACCTTTTCTAAATAACATTGATACACCCTCTTTGGGATTTTTATTCATTTAAATAAGCACGCACGGTTAAATTGACTTTTTTCGTTTGAATACCTTCAAGCGATAAATTGAAGGGTATAGAGTCCATGACAATTCGCAAGACAATCACGATATTTAGTTACATGACTGCCACAAGACCTAGACAGAAATTAAGAATAAATATTTACATTTCCAATTAGTGTTCTATTTTTAAGAAGGTAGCACAATTATGTGAATGACACTGACAGTACATGGGGGGGGGAGGTGAAGGGGGGGGGGTGTTACTCCGAAAATTTAGACGATCAAAAACTCCCCCAAAATGGTAATCATTTCATAATTATTTATTTATATATTTATCTATTTCAGTTTTATTTACACAGGTTATCCATTTCAATTTTTGTAACTGATTTAAAAAGAGGCCCTGCAACGATAAAAAGAACATATACATATTTTACAATAGACATGAATAATGTACAATCATACAATAAAAATAACATTATGAAACGTATACATGTAAAGCAAAGAAAAACAAACAACAATAAACACACACACACGCACACCCACACCATCACACACACACACACACACACACACACATATATATATATATATATATATATATATATATATATATATATATATATACAAAAAAGTTGGGTCTAAACTAAAGCTTAAGCTTTCCGGAAGTGATGAGGGGTGTAGTGTGCTAGTCATAATTATGAAGAGCATTTTTCCACCTTAAAAGCTTGACAACCCCCAAACTCAATTAACATATAAATAAACACACAAACAATTGAATAAATAAATAATCAGGTAATTTTATTTTAAAGGCCATCAGCCCTCCCGAAGAAAGGAATTTTCTCTCCAGAGATAAACTTGACACCCCCTCCCCCCCAAAAAAAAAAGATCGTCAGTCCCAAATAAAGCAATTTAATGGGTATGTCTTTTGTTTCAAAATTTAAGGGGTGTGCCCATACATTCACCCCCTCCCCGCTCCACGTCTTGGTTGAGAATCTTGCATTTAAGGCCTCTGACCCCTTCCATAGAGATTATGTAGACTGACTAACTTAGAAAGTAATTTGAAAAATATAACATTTGAAATAACAAATTACATTTTTTGGGGGTATTATTATTATTATTATAAAGTCTTATTTATCCAGGGTAGCCTCATCAGTGACGTACACTGTTCTCCCAGAGGGTCCTGCTGCATTCAAACACATACAAAAGAAAACAAAACAAAGGACAACAAATTAGAAATTATATATTGGATGTCTCAGATTGGAATACCAGAGATATTCCAAGAGTTGTGCAAATATTCCAAGAATCGCAGATGAGTGAAATCAATATAAACATGGTAAAGACAGCGTGAAAACATTTCAAAAATTTCATATTTTCAATATATTAGCATAATATGCATTCGCAATTTTGCACTAGGATGAGCCGAGTTGAGGGCCCAACCTATACAGAAAAAATGGAACTCACTACCAAATCAATTTAATGTCATATTGATAAGAGAGTTATCGGGTGCCCGTTTCATAAATCATGAATTTGCAATAACAGTTTTAAGCTATTGAAATAATTCAATTTGACTGGCTGATAGTGAGTTTACTTCAGAAATTGTGCATAATCTGTTATTGCAATTCTTTATGAAATGGGAGCCCAGGTGGACTTTGAACGTACTACATGTAGTTCAGATGTCAGCATAACAAGGCGACGTGTTTGAGGTATATCTGATGACATGCATAGCTGCATTCGCATTAAAAAAACATTTCACCCAAGATTTTCACCATACCTTCACACGTTCTGGTGCCGGCCTACAGCGTAGAACCATCGAGGTCTCTTAAGCCAACCGCGTAATGTTTTTGTTGCATGACAATAAACTCTTTTTGTTCAGAATCCACGGGGGCATCCACCATTTTATTTCGTGCTGCAATAATTCAAATACACCACTCATGCATTCATGTGTTTTGAAGCTTCAAAGATACTTTTTTCGTTTGTATTAGAATAATCGGACGTGTAAAGTCATAGTTTAACCCTGGAGATATCTCCATTAACCTGAGATTTTGAAATCAAGAGAAGATTGAGTATAGACTCTCGTTGTGGAGAGGGACCTGTGTCGATGTACTGTAAGAGTGTGTAACATGGTTGCAAGCGCAGTAATAGATTCCGATCTGAAAAGTGATTTGATTGTCCTTCAGTCGATTCTTTGAGTGGATACACCTTTCAAAGTTGTGTAAACAAATTCAAAGAAAGGTTTGATCACTGCTCATTGTTTGACCAGTAGTCAGAAATAGAGGCCTATTACAGCGGACTAAGAGCTGCTTGATATTTTCGGGATATTGAATGTATTAACAAAGTCAATACGTGGAGACGGAGGATGGATATGGGTATATTCCAAACTAGCAGATTGAGAGATGGGCTGGTGTTCGTCGCTGCTTTCCTTCTTGTGAAATGGCTGGTGGTGGGATCCAAATCAAGAAGAAAGTCGGCGTTTCCTCTGCCCCCTTCGCCTCCGGGTCTCCCACTGATCGGACATCTTCTTATGCTCCGTGGAGACTTTCGCCATGTCTTCCGAGGACTGATGGACAAGTACGGCAACATTTTCTCGATTCGTGTAGGACCCCAGACGATCATGGTGATGAACGACATCGATGCGGTTAAAGAAACCTTCGTGAACCAGTCCGATACCTTTTCAGACCGACATATGCCCCCTCTGCTCAAATACGCTCTTGGTTCTGCGGGTAATTAGGTTGTACCAAATTATCAAGAATTATCAAGAGTTAAACTTTCAGATTGATAGATTAATATAGGATTGATATAGGAGTTATCACAGCAGATCATTCATTTAAACCTGTTCCATAGTGTTGGTAGAATGTTAATGTGACCCAATCTAAATTTATACTTAAAGGACAAGTCCACCCCAACAAAAACTTGATTTGAATAAAAAGTGAAAAATTCAACAAGCATAACACTGAAAATTTCATCAAAATTGGATGTAAAATAAGAAAGTTATGGCATTTTAAAGTTTCGCTTATTTTCAACAAAATATTTATATGAACGAGCCAGTTACACCCAAATGAGAGAGTTGATGACATCACTCACTCGCTATTTCTTTTGTAATTTATTATATGAAATATGAAATATTTTTATTTTCTCGTCATTGTCATGTGAAATGAAGTTTCATTCCTCCCTGAACACATGGAATTCCTTTATTTTAACAATTTGTGCTTCAGGCAAGGAGGTCTTAATCGTCAAATTCGTAAAATTGAAATATTGTATAATCTAAACAATAAAAAAACCAAAGAAATAGTGAGTGAGTGACATCATCGACTCTCTCATTTGGATGTATTATAACTGGATCGTTCATATAACTATTTTGTTGAAAATAAGCGAAACTTTGAAATGTCATAACTTTCTTATTTTACATCCGATTTTGATTAAATTTTCAGCCTTGTCCTTGTCTGATTTATCTCTATTGATTCAAATCAACATTTTTCTGGGGTGGACTTGACCTTTAATAACTATGTAACATATTGCATGCAGGTTCATGTATTTTATACATATATATATATATATATAGCTTTAATTTTGTCTCTGCAGGGGCCGCGGAACGGTTTTTAAGGGGGGGGGTGGCTGACCATGCAAAAAATCACAATCTTATGGCCATTTTCATGTTTTTGTACATAGTTTAGGAAAAAAAGAGTGGGGGGCTGAAGACCAGCCCCCCCCCCCCCGTTTCCGCGGCCCCCGCTCTGTGCATATAGGCCTGCATACTTTGCATTTTAAATGGCCCAAAATGGAACCGATAGTGCTTTGCTGATTGGGCTACTATTTTTTAATATATGAAATAAAGAAATATATTAATGCATTAATGAATAAATAGATATGTACATTACAAATTACCAACCGAATAAATGAATCAAGGAATAAAAAAGACACTTTATGCAGCCCAGTTATTATTGTATTCATTATCATCGCAATATTTGGCATAACTGGAAGGGGACCAAACAAGAACTCAATTCAGACCGTTATCATGGTTGTGCACAGTATGCCAAGGTTCATAATGGATTTGATGTCTTGATCACAATTTAGAGCGCAAATCAACACTCGTTTCAACTCGGTATTAGGTTTAGTCATTCATTTTTTTCAGGTAGTTTTGCCTTTGACAATGGCCCTGTATGGAAAGCTCGTCGTCGCTTTGGCTTCGGTGCTATGAGGACGTTCGGCGTTGGGAAGTACAGCATGGAACAACGGATCATCGAAGAGGCGAACGTACTTTGTGAGGTCATCGAGAATAACCAAGAAACCAGTTTCAACCCAAGAGAACTTATCACCCACTCCGTATCCAGCATCATCTGCGGCATAACCTTCGGACAGAGGTAAGTGTACACGAATAGGCGCCAAAGTACTCACGAGATCGATGCATGAATATGGGGGAAAGGGTGCCTCCGATAGTAGACTAAAAGCTTCAGTCTCTGTATTTTGGTTGTTCCGCTTAACTGCGTTCGCTCCACTCACCAATGCATATAGTAAAATGTCAGAAATCCTGTATACTCCGATAGAAGCTTTCAAAATACCGAGTATAAAGTAATTTGAAATTAATCATAACAATTATGATCTTTCACAAACTAATTGCCATTTACTCTGCCAGCTTTGAGCTTTGAGCACCATTCCCCTTGCCTCGCCTCTACTGCATGAACAGTGATGATTGCGAAATATCAGGGATCACATTGCCGGTGCAAGTGGCATCCGTCCGCTGTACTTTATTCACAAATTTAACATAAACTAAGAAGTCGGTAAAATAGTAAGATGTTTATAATTGATTTGTATTTTTGCATTTTTCATTTGTATGTTGAAAAGTAGATATAGAAAAATATTTATATATAAACTTGAAATTCTTAATCGCGAAGTTTCTATTTTGCAAATGGTGAAGATACAATATTTTCATGAAAGTTCATCTGTGTTGGTTGAAAATAAGTAAAATTGAACATTTTGCTCACAATAATACAATATTGCTTATCTTTTTTGATGAATGTCAGGTAGGCATTACCGATCTGTCATAGATTAATTTCCAGTTATTTGCTGATATTCTTATTGCAATGATTGTTGTATATACTTTCTGCTCCTTGAAGGTTTGATTTAAATGATCCAGAATTCAAGGAATTGATTGGAAGAATGCACACTGCACTGTCAACCATCACATTTTTCTCCGTGGGACAACTTTTCCCGTTTCTCCTACACACGCCTTTGTACTCTGACTTCCGTCAACTGGTCTTCCGGCTCAAATCTCTGGTAACGCGCATGGTCCGGGAACACGAGAACAGCCTCGATGATCAGCACATTAGAGACATCATTGACCTCTACGTCTTGGAGATTCGAGAGCAGAAAAAACGCAGAGATGACATCGTATTTGATGAGACGAGGGTGTGGCGTGGCATCTTCGATCTGTTTGCGGCAGGGACAGGGACCACGAGTACGACGTTGATGTGGGCTATTTTCTTGATGGCATCGCATCCTGATACCATGAAGCAGGTGCGAAAACTAGTGGCCCTTAATTGTCCTATTCATTCTTGACTGACTTAAGCATGGGTGTCGATCACGGGGGGGGGGGGGAATGGGGGATATATCCCCCCCAATATTTCAAGTGGGGGGATGGCCTGTATTATCACCCCCCCCCCAATAATTAAGGGTAGAAAAATTATAATGATGATGAAAAAAATGAAAAGTTTAAACATGATGATTATAGTATGCCATCAATCAGTTTGTTTCCCTCGCAATTTGTGTATACTGTTATTAAACAAAAACATTCTTTTCAGGACTATTAAACAGATTAGTGGAGGTTCAAGATGAAAAAGAATGAAATGTTTATGTATATGATATTTTTTAACACATGGCATAAAAGGACCCAACGAAAAACAACCTTTGTTGATAGGGTGTTCCATCCCACCAGTGGTAAGTAAATTAATTTTAATAAATCATGATGGGTGGAAAAATGTAAAATGGTGGCAAGATAAATCGTCTAAGGAATGACGGTAAGCCCGATGGTGCACGAGAAGCCACACACACACACATAGCGTGAGGGTTGTTATCAGTTGTAGGCCTAGGTATTTTCCGTAACCAATTGTCCGGATATGTTGCATTTTTTAGTCAGATATATGAAGACGACTTCGATAACAGAATTCTAAATGAAATTAATGATATTCTCAAAATTAGCGAGTTTGCCATTCATTCAATTTCCATGTCAATAGGCGACAATTTTCTTAATTATTTGCGTTAGTAATTTTGTAAACACTTTTCTCTTCTTTGTGTTCAAATTAAAATCATCCAAACCATGCAAACCGCTCACGGAACACAATGGAAGGTGGTGGTAACTGACAGTACCTGTGTCTACAGTCTTGATTTTGTTTTTAAAACAATTTTTGTTATCACTGTTATGAATCGATATTTGTCTAAGAGCGACTACACATCAAACATTATTGGTGGATGTAATAGGCAATCGATTATAATTGTAGGGGAATACTTTGCATACAAACGGTCTCATATTTTGACAACACATTTGGGGCAGTGATGAAGAATTACATTTGACTTGTCAAATTTCCGTCTTTCCTAAAGATGTAATTGATATCTGTGCAGAAAATGCATCGTTAATTCAAAAAAGTATTTCAGACTGAGAAATTGCGCAATATCCTTTAATCAAAATTTATACTAAATGCACAGTAAAAACGCTGTTTAAGATTTCATACAATGCTCTTTACTATATGAACCTTACAGCATTTGTTTAACCGTTTAAACAATCATGTTTAAATCATTCAAGGTTAGATATATAAAAAATTCAACACTTGTTTAAACTGTTTAAACAATTACTGTAAGCTTCATATAATAAGCAGCGTTGTATATTTTGTATGTGTGTGGCACTGGGAAGCGGGAGTGTTGGGGCTGAAAATGTAACCTGAATAAATACCTCGATTTTGAAGTGACACCCTTTTTTTTCTTTTCAAATTTACAACAAATTTCCAGAAAAAACCCTTCACCAGGGCCCTGATATACTTTAAGACGTCTGATCATATTTTTGTGATGCACTCTCCCAACCATCTTCCAGGTGCAAGCTGAGATTGATAGCATTATTGGCGATCATCGCTCACCATCGATGGCAGACAGGGAGGCAATGCCACTGACAATGGCAACTATCTTGGAAATCCAGAGATTTCGACCAGTAGCACCCCTTGGGTTTCCCAGATTCACCAGTAGGGATGCTGTGGTCAAAGGATATTCCATTCCTAAAGGAACAGGTCAGTATTCGACCGGGGGGGGGGAGCAGGGCGTCGAAACAAAGGATTGTCTTTCGTGTTTGAGAGGACGCAACAATGAGATGCCCCCATCCCCATTATAATCATTTGGATGCGCCGACGCCCATGGTTGCGGATCAGAGTCTCCCTCTGCGGTATATCCTTAGTAAAATAGGTACAGTCACTCAGGCCTTCATCCGACCACGATACTCCTGGAACCAGCAGGACGGAGGAAGGGTCGGAGGGAGCTCAGATGAAAGATCGGAGTAGTGCCTGTGTGGACAGAGATACTCCTACCTTTCTCCGAACAAGGATTTGTTCGGAGAAAGGTAGGTGTAACTCCGTCCAAATAGCCTACGTCTAGGTTGTGATATGATTTATATATTTTCATCCGACTAGGATCCCAAGTGGCTTGTGTCTCAGAGTCGTTTGCCGCCATGCATTTCCAGTCGAGTAACATCCTTTTTGCACAATCTATGCCTTTCCTGTAAAATTTATATGTAATAACAGACCGGTGGTAGCAAATGCAATCAGTATAACGTAAGTCCCCTTTGAGGATTGACTGCAATTCTTCATGCAGGCAGGTGTTGTTTGGTAAGCAATCTGCAAAACAGAAGTCAGTCAAGCATATACAGGTATCAAAAATGGCTTCAACATATCAAATTGAATTAGTTTGATGTAACAACATTAGTTTTTAAGCTAATTCTTATATTGCAATGTTTTCTTTTCATCTTCTCTTGCCTTCGACATTTTAGCGGTCCTCGTGAATTTATGGGAGCTCATGCACAGTACAGAGTACTGGGACCAGCCTGAAAAGTTCAAACCTTCACGATTTCTGTGTGAAGATGGGAAGAGCATTATCAAACCGGATGCATTCATTCCATTTGGTACAGGTAGGCTCTTAATAGGTCCATGGTATATCACATGCTTTTATGTGACAAGTCAGGTGGTGTTGGTGATGATGGTTGGTAAACCGTCGTCGTACCGAGTTTGAAAAAGTATAGTGGAAATATTTTATCCGAGGTTGCCAGACCAACCGAAGAATGCTTTGACTATCCTTTCGAAAGAAACACCCGGTATATTTGTTTTATATCCCTTCAATTTTAAAGTTTGGACGAAAATATTGGTAATGTTCTAATTGACCCATCTCCATGAACTGAACAAAATCTATATCAGCTTAACTGCGCGCGGCTATTACCCAACCGGCTCCCAAGCATCACTCGAGGTGATTTGGTATTGCGCGGCGTGGCTGTGAGCTCGTCTAATAATTTCACTTACCGGTTGTGAAGGTTGTGAACTAAAATTAAGCAGCCTGAATCTTTCGATGATCGAATGACGGCCATTTTAGCATGCAGAATCATTATTTCATTTCGTTTATTTCCATTTTCAACAATTACAATTTGTTTTGTACATTTTGACATATAAATAACAAAACATATTTTAGGTATCCCTGTGCAAAAATTGTATTCAAGATTATTCCATATCAGGATGGAAATGGAGGAGGCTGCTAAAAAGCGGCGCTTATAGAGTGCAGCCTCCTAATGAATATTCCTGTAGTTGCATAGCATATGAATATAACAAATAACAACTTGAGCATGAACCGGTTAAATCAAAAGGAAATAGGGGAAATTATAAAAAAGCAAGACGAGGTTTCACAATGACATTTAATTATCGGAAAGTTTGTGATTCAGCTTAAGCAGGGACCGCAGAGCGGTTTTCAAAGGGGGGGGGGGCTGCATGAGCATGCAAAGAATCACTATCGTGTGGTCATTTTTACGTTTTTGTTTACAGTTTTGGAAAAAATTGGTGGAGGGGGGGGGGGCCCCCCCCCCCCTTGTATCCGCGGCCCAAGAGCTAGTATTGTATTTACCTGCGTGTGTGCTGATTCTGCTGCGCTCAGCGGACCCATGCAGATAAAGCGTCTGTGCCGTCGCATCACCAAACTTGCCGGTGAATCTCGGAGACTCTTGATCTTCGATGAATTTCATTTTTCTCGTGAAATTATGATTCGAAAGGTTCTCAACTAGTCAAACACCAATAAATTTTCAGTAAGGGATATATATTTATGATGCTTAATCTGTTATAGCCAAGGCAAGGTGGAGGAGGTGTTCCCCCCCTCCCTTATCGAACAGATCTTGGTAGCGATCTCGCCGAAAATTGGCGCGCACCTCCCTCATGGCGTAACGTCCCTCATTTGATAGGCCTCTATTCAATTCTTCCAAAATCAAAGTTATTTTTTGATTATTTTGATGCATAAAATAATAATTTGGCTGTAAAACCTTGAATATTACTCCAAACTGCTAAATTTTGGTCTAGACGCTCTTTTTACGATTATTATCAAATGTATATCGAAAACTGGGGATATCATTTTTTTCGTTTGTATTATTCATTGCGGTGGCGTACGGTGGGTCATGGCATTGGGGGGCACCAGCAAAATTTTTGAGTCATTAATATTATAGTGGGCGTGTGAAGCGCGCTCAATTGCCAGGTTTACTGACTTAATCGAGAGCGGGCTCATTAATTCAAAACGGTGGACTCATGAAAAGAATAGTGTGGATATCCACGTCAACATGCGTCATTGTCAGCGTAATTTATAGAGGAAATCTGCATAAACAATGGGTTCAACCGATGGTTTTAACACCACCTTTGTGAATTCGGGCCAGAAAATTTCATCAAAATTGAATGAAAAACAAGAGAGTTACTACATTTTTTTCATTCACCTATTTTCACAAAAAGTTGTATATGCAACAACAATTGAAATGCTACTAATTCCTGGGTGAAATAAAGCTTTATTTCGCTTTACATTTGGGATTAAATATTTATCCTTCTTTGATTGGTTGAAAGAGCTTCTCGTGGTTAATGGTTATTTCAATTATTTCAGAATGTTGGCGCGATTGACACTCTATGTTATACTATCGGGGATCTCGGTGAAACTGTTCGCATCGAAGGAACATCACATAGTACTATTCTCCTGAGGGCTTCTCGTGGTGAATAATAATAATTAGGGGCACCTCTGCCCATGTTTTTAGCCAGAAATTCTCTAATGTGTTTGTATTATGTTAAAGACAAAATGGATACAAAATTATTCTTAAAAATAGCGAGTGACGTGATCGGGTTCAAATTGGAAACCGACAGGATGATGAAACTATTTTTGTAAAATCTTTACATCCAAATTCAATGACATTTTCAGCGTTATGTTGGTTTGATATTTCTTTTTACCTTCGAATTTATTTGATTTTACAACATGATGATTTAATGATTTCATACTTTTGCGTAATTTGCACACAGTAATCCTCATCTGCACATTTACATGTAACCCTGATAATTGCAGTAAATTTCAGGGTCATTTTGCTGAAATTCCTTCTCTATATATTTTCCTTATCGCTTAGAGACATGTTTTATGATAGCGGTACACAGATAATATTATTATTATTTAGTATTAATATCCTTTCGAACAGCCAATTCCAATCACTTTGATGATTAAACCAGTTGATTTATTACTTTAAATTGCATAGGGAGTCGTTCGTGCTTGGGAGAGATATTGGCAAAGATGGAAATCTTCCTGGCTTTCACGTGTCTCCTTCAAAGATTCAACTTTTACTTGTCTGAGGATTCACCGACAAACACTGAACCAATACCTGGACTTGCATTGATACCGCCTGATTTCCGTATTAGAGCTGAGAAAAGATTGTAAAAATGTTACTTTCTGACTTTGTCGCCTCTTTCATTCATTCATTCATTCATTTATTCATCCATTATTTCTGTCTTCTTTTCTTTCTTTCTTTCTTTGTTATCTTATCTTTTTCTTTCTTGTTTTCTTTCTTTATTTCTTTCCCCTTTTCTTTCTTGTTATATATAAGAAGAATTGTAAAAGCAATTACATTCATTTATTTAGTAATTTCCCCCCTTTAAGAATAGCCTACAATGATCAAGAACATTCCACAACATAAGTTTTTGTTAAGTAGGCCTCTGCCTATTTAAAGGCCAAGGATTATTGTTATTTCTGAATCGAGATTACTTTACAATAAAATTGTATTGGTAGTGGAATTGAATAGGCTTAGCTGTTTTGTTGACACATGTTAATTTCAATGAGGTCATTCAAGAGTCTTCTGGAATTTGACTGCTCCTGAAAGGAGAATGTTTTTTTAAAGACAATACTAGAACCTTCCATAATAGTGAATACTATATAGAAGCCTCTAGAATAGTGAATACTAGAATGATCTAGAATAGTTGAAATGTGCATATAAAAGGACATCATCACATCATATCAGATTACTTCATCATATCAGATCAGAACTCAGAGTTTCATGCCACACTTTATGTCAGAGCGGTGTTGATTTCCACCTGGAATAATTATCTTCTGTGGAATTATTTGCACACTATCAATGAACTGTTTGCAGTTATTTTGAGAGAGGAATTTTCAGTTCTCATCGAGATCATCAACATCATCAACCTGTTCAATTAACGCTCTTCAACCCATGGATTGCTGAAATTGACTGTTAATCATCATCAACATCGTCTTCACGGACATTTCAACTCGTTACAGTGACTCTTGTTATTCATCGTGCTTCAGCATCAGTTTCATCGTCGCCATCATTGTGGACTCTTATCTGGATTTTATCATTTGGATTATTAATCGGATATATTGCACATCTGTCACCTCAAGAGGCGTAAGATATTTATTTATGTTTTCTTAGTTTTTGAGTGTTATATTTCCTGTAATAAAAGAAAAGGACATTCAATTTCAAATTATTTTATTGTTATTTGTTGCAGTAACGTAACATTCTATGTTACGATACTGCAACAAATAACAAGTAGATTTTAAAATATAAAGTTTAAATTTTCCTTTTTTTTATTACAGGAAATTGATCATGTACTTAAACAAAATAAAACCAAATAATCTTACATTAATCTCTTGAAGTGTTTGATGTACAATCCAGGGTTATAGTTCACTGTTATAGTCCAATTTATTTTCCAGGTAGGCTGGGAAGATTCCTTATTGATGATGGCGATGATGAAACTGATGTTGAAGTCCGATGAATAATAAAAGTCACTGTAACGAGTTGAAATGTCCGTGAAGACGATGTTGATGATGATTAACAGTGAAATTCAGCAATACATGGGTTGAAGAGTGTTCATTGAACAGGTTGATGATGTTGATGATCTCGATGAGAACTGATAATTTCTCTCTCAAGATAACTGCAAACAGTTCATTGATGGTGGGCAAATAATTCCACACAATATAGATATTCCAGGTGGAAATAAACTGATATGATCTGGTGAAGGGATCTCGTATGATGTGATGATCTCCTGCTCTCATATGATGTGATGTGATCTCCTGCTCTCATATGATGTGGTGATCAAGTGATCTAATATGATGTGATGAAATCCTTAAAGAAACTGCAGCTTTTATATACCCATTACAGCTATCCTTCTAGATTTCACTATAATGGAAAGTTCTAGCATTGCCTTCCAAAAGAATGTTCTTCCTCTTTCAGGAGCCTTCTTCATTTCTAAAACATTCTTGAATGACCTCATTGAAATCAAGAGTGTCAATAACATAGCTAAGCCTATTGTTCCTAATCTCTATTCAGAAATAACAATACAACTCCTTGGCCTTTTAAATAGGCAAGGCCTGCATAATATAAAGACATCTGGAACGTTCTTACAAACATGCTGTGGAATGTACTTGATCATTCTAGGCTATTTTTAAAGAGGAAATAACTAATAGATTAATGTAACTGCTTTCATAATATTCTTCTACAATTATTCTTATATATAACATCTACAATTCTTTCTTTCTGTCTCTCTCTTTGTCTCACACCCAACATACACACATACCCTTTTCCTTGTTTCCAATGCTATCCATGAACTCGTTATGTAAATAAAAAAAACATTGTTTAAGATGTGACAAGGTTTGCAACGCAAAACAAGTATTAATACCAGAATCAGATAGAATTGATCATATTAGGCAGGTGTTTTAGCCATAGTTTAAAAGGAAAATGTAGAAAAAAAAATCAAAATGAATGTCATAATTATATGTAGATTTATATCAGATGTTATTACTTGACTATTTCGTGTATATTAAAGATGAGCGTACTAAGGAGCCGAGGAAATGGAGGTCAGTGACCTTGCTTATCTGTGACTACAAAATGATATTGATAGTCCAAAAGTTTGTCGATGGAATTATTACGTGTGAAAAGGGAATAGTTATGAACATGTAATTTGACGATATGTCCCAAAAACATTTTCTAGAGTATACGAGGCGCTTGGTGTGTCAAACAGAGCAAAATAATTATGTTGTTTTATATTAGTCGACTCAGACAGGTTTTTTTTTGCTGTGTATTTGATTTCATTATTGTTTTCTTCTGCATTCATAACCTTCGTATACAATACCATATCCATTACGTATCAAATATACCATATCGGTAATTGATTTTTGTATGAATCATACACAATAATATATATATATATTAAAGTCATTATAAACAAATATGATCTACTACCAACGAAAAAAGAATTATAACATTTACAGTGTGCTGGAGAAGGATTGTCATTACAAGTAGATTGCTTGGAAAAAATGACCGGAATAAGAGTCATTAAATTAATAAATACATTTATAAAGCAGAACGGAAATGTTATTTTGTTCATAATTATATAATGATGAAGATGGAGATGATAACAATGCGGATTATGGTGATAATTGTAAAAATAAAGGCCATGATGGACATGATGATGATCAAAACTGCTACCGACACTCCCTGTATCCCAAGACCATCCCAGAATGGAACCTTCTCTCTGAGGATGTCAGAAATTCTAAAGACGGAGGAGTTTTCAAACTCAAACTTGAAAGTTTGGACATCAACACGCTTGTCTCCAAAGCACACTACCAAAATTAACTGTGTTTAGCGCTTGACCCCCTAAACCCAAACGTACGCGACAACCAGATGCTGGTGTTTGTACGCCAACGGACAGATACAGATACAGATTTCTTATTCCTGTGGGTGAACAGGGCATTAAGATCAGGCACCAGTCCCCGTATATGCATTTTAAGTGCTGTTTAATAATTTCATTATTATTATTATTATTATTACTTATTCTCGGCGAACAAAATGAAATAACAACATAATGTGCGTGTAAGGAAAGAAATTTAATTTAAGAATGTTTCAGTTAAAATTTAAACATGTGTTAAACATTTTTACTTTATCCAGGTTAGGGTTGTCTTGTAGACAAGCATGTACATATGTTTTGAAAAGCAAGCATTGGAAACGCTTGATACTCCCCCCCCCCCTTAGAGTACAAGTGTACCAGATTTATGTCATATTTTGTACATGTGTTAGAAATATTTCTTATTAGGTGAAGCATTTTCATACAAGTGTCATGAACAGCCAATAGTGCTCTAGAATTGATGAATGTAGAATTACAGCTGTACAGGAAGCCTTTTATTATTAAGAATGTGTTGCTTTATGCACTCATCTGTTATTGAAATTCTTTGAATTACTTTATAGAAATTTTACAGTTAGTCCTAGTAACGGTATCTATTTGATGGTTAGTTTCAGTAATTCAGGGAGAACCACCTAAGCTAGAATAGACTACAGAAGTTAGTATATATAGGCAGTCTAAGTTAAAACTGAGGGACTACGTCGGTGAAGAGATAACGACCCCAGCTGCCGCCGGTTCTCCACTGACATGATTGGTCAAAATTCATGTCGTTATTGGGGGCTCGATCTCGTCCACTAATTCGTTGAAGCCACATCTCTCTGATCTGGAGGCTACTCAGCAAGGGGTAACTGTCTGCGGAGGCCGAGTGGAAGAGACATCGCAAGCTGCGGAGGCCAGGAACTGGACCGACCACCAGGGCCGATTGGGGCATGTCAAGCCAGAAGAGATGATGGGGGCTCTAGTCAACTGTTATTATTCAGTTAAGATGTATTTTGTTATATCTATGTATATTTTTCATGTACAATAAGTGTAAACCCAATCAAAAGAGAACAAAAGAATGGATGAAGAGATTTGATTAAATCTTCTAATAATTGTAATCCTCAGTTTTACGTATTCCTTATTTGCTGTCAAGCAGCAGTAGGTAAATAATTAAAAAAAGTCACTTCACACGTGACAGTGCGATTATGTCGTGGCTTTATTAAACAGAGATGAATGCTTTTCGGATTCTGGTGTCACAATGACATAACTATAAAACATGAACATGCATAATACCTCTAATTAGAGAGTTACATACAAGTATGTCTGGAACTGACCGATATCCTTGTTTTAGCTCCCCGAAGGGGGGGGGGTTAAACCCCCCGGTTAGAAGGCCCCTCTCCCAAAAAATCAACGTTAAATTTCGCGGCTGCTTCCCACTGGTTCTATGCTAGCCGGACAGGAATACCAGCACAGCTACCTAAGAATAGAAGCAATCTTATTGGAAAGAGTAAATTGAGAGGAACCATTTAAAAAAAAAGTTTCATCAAAATCGGTTATGGAATAAGCAAGTTATGGACGATTAAAAAGTCTTGTTGTACTTTCTATGTGGATCCTCAAATTGGCAAACGTGCTACAAAATGGCTGATTTTGTGGACAACTCTTCATTTGTTTTGTACACAAATTTTCAGATTTTCCTCATCTTTCAAATTGCATCTTGCCTCCTTCTGAGCACAACATATCTCATGAGAAAATATAATCCACACCATATATGTCAAGGTCTGGAGGTGATAATGTGAAATATGTAAAATAAAGGGGAAAATCTGAAAATATGTGTACAAAACAAATGCGATTCATCTCCCCTCACTCAGTCGCAAGCCAGTCGCCGACCAGTCGGGTCGTAAGTGTGCGGTGGCCTTTACAAGCCTTCTGACTATTTTCGTGATGAGAATGTGGAATTAGTTCCAATAAAATGGAATCAAAGTCATGATATTTGGCTTGTGACTTTTGAAAAGTGACATTTTTGCCTTCTGACGGTGCTCACTGAAGCATGACGTAAAACACGTCCATAACATTTACTCAGAGGGTAGCTTAAGAAGTTACCTACACGCTCATGTAAAAATATATTAAAAACTCGCATTGGTTCGGAAATTATTGATGTTTGTTAGAAGGGGGACTTACTTTTGTTGTTGTGTACATAACAAAAAGTAAGTCCCCCTAAATCAAATTGCTGTAACTTTTGAACGGAATAATTTTGAAATATGATATTTTCTACACTCATTAAGCAACTCCTGGAGAAAAATACGATTGATCGATTGAGTCATGCATGAGTTATAGACCAGTTCGTGGTTACTTCATGGGCAATTTAGGTCAAATGACCTTTCATTTCTTTCATTATGATAGGCAGATTTCAAAGCAAGATATTACGTAAGCTTGCCTTTCATAGCAGGATGAAGAAATTGAATAGATCAGGTGACTAGAATAGCACTTCAATGAACACTTAATGAAGGTAGCTGTTGCATTCCTACTTTGAATGCACATCTTAGCATGTTGCACAATGTACTTGACAAACTGAAATACCAGTCGTTCGTGGAAGCATTGTTGTTTTTTGTGGATGTAAATGGAAACGACAATTAGAAAGAATACATGAATAATCAAGACATCAAAGTTGGTGCCTATCTCATTAGATTTAAAGCACCATGTTACTTTAGTACAAATGACCTTCTTCTGATCATGCGTAGAATCTTTTGATCATGCGCAGAAAGGAACTACGAACTGGCTTATCAAAGACTGAATTAAAAATGACAATGTTTGAAAGTCACAAGAGTGGTTTTTCAGATTGTGTAAATACAAAGTGGGACAAAAGTTGTTTTTTTAGGGAAACTTTATGGTGTTAGAGCTGTTTTACCATCCATCATTTAGCCACCTCACACAAAATTTTTAAATCGTTTGTTTATGGTTGAGTGAACAATGTTTTATGACTTATCATGATAGGGGTTTATGGCAGTATCCCCTACAACTTGTTAAAAGCATGTTAAAATAGGAAAATGTTGGTGTCACTCACTCCCAATAACTCGGTCCCTCCCCATTTTTAAATTCTGGATCCACCACTGATTTGTCCATAAATTCAACTGCTCCTGAGAAATTAAAAGGAAAAAATATATTTATGCAGTATAAAGAGTATTAATTCCCAAGTTTTTGAATGTGCTAGCTCAACCATGAAAATGTAAAATGTTCGGAAAATGTGTGGTGATAAAACTGATGGATAATAAAAACAAAAGCAATTAAGTCACATTTGAAACCGGATTTGCCCCCATTATTCACTATATATATCACCTCAAAATGAGTCTGTGATGTTGAAAGTGTCCCTTTTCCCACTTTGATGGATGCTCACTCATCCATAAATAAATATATCGATTTCATTTTGGCACATAATTTTGCCCGTAAGTTCATAAACATAACTGCGAAATGACATTGCTAAAGACAGCCTTGAACAAAAGTTCCACCATAATAAATAAGGGGTCACTATCCTTAAACATTGCACACATGGTGTACACAATGTCTATGAGAGGGGAAGTCAACATTTTAACAAAAAGGAAATGAGGGTTTGTTTCATGGACGGTTTCTGTTACTTCTGCCTACATTTTTTTTCCATAAAACTTCGCACATGGCTTCAGAGTAAGACTATCCAAAAGGCGCGTACATCGAGATAATCATTCGAAACGGCACAGAGTGGGACCAAGGCCTTAAACTTTCTTCGCATTTGCATATTTTTCGAATATTGTGTGCTCACTGAAGCATATCGGGATTTTTTACCAAAATCAAATTAAATGAACTATGAAAGGAGGTTTGTGACAGATATCCATAGTTAGCAACTGCAGTTTTTCCAATAACGTAAAAAATAGTTAATCACATTCCACATGTTCATTCAAGCGTGAATGTTTAATTAAACGCATTTGAATCATTGAAGCATGTTAATTGGTCATGAATATAACGAAAAAATACCAAAATGAAACAATACTTGCCTATATTTGAAATTCGTATTTTTGCTTTCATTAAATGACCGTTGATCCGTGAAACGATGAATATTGTTGAAGATACTCTTCCCAAAAATAACTGCCATCATATTCGATCATTTTTATCGATAGAAATGTGTAAAAAATCAAATTATACTAAATTTAAACTTGTATTTAGTTAACTGTAAAATTTAGCCAAAAAACTTGTATCGTCTTTTAGAAAGTAACTTTTACTAGTCTTCTGACTATTTTTCATGATGAGAATGTGGAATTCGTTCCAATAAAGTAGAAGAAAAATCATGATATTTGGCGTGTGACTTTTGAAAAGTGACAATTTTGTCTTCTGGCGGTGCTCACTGAAGCATGACATAAAATACGTCCATAACATTAATACAGATGGTAGCTTATAAATTCTTCTACACGCTAATGTAAACATATGTTATAAACTCAATTTGGTTCGGAAATTATGGATGTTTGTTTAAGGTGGACTTATATTTTTGTTGTGTAAAGTACATGCCCTCGAACCCTGGCAAACACATTTCGATTGCAAGTGAGATCAAAACATGAAAATTAACTTGATTTATTTTATTCGGATGGAATATCATTAAAATTTATATCGCTGTTCCCTCCAAGATTTTCTGCTCCAATGAAGATCACTCAGAAATCATGATTCCGAACATTAATTCTATAAACAGATGATTAGTCTAGCTATTTCGTTTCAGAAACTTGAAATTCGCAGAGTCCAAAAAAAGCACCTCGCCGGTAGTTTGCGTAATTTGACGTCATTGTCAAGAATAAAATATTGACCTTCCAAAATCAACCTTTCCGCCAGCAGCCATGTTGGCTATGTCTAAAAAAACCCTAGAGTTCCCTCTCTAGCTCCCTTCGGGAGCTTACGTGTACATAAGACCGTATATCTCTGTGCCAAGTTAGTTTGCAAATTTACCTGGTACGCCCCCACCCCCCCAAAAAAAAAATGTTCGGGCAACGGCCCTGGGTCGTAACATGGTACAAATAAATTTACCATGGTTACTATGGTAAAGGGGAATGAAACCTTTGGAACATTTTTTTTTACAGAAAAATCACAGAATATAAGATCAAAGCAAGTTTGAGAAAAATCGGACAAATAATGAGAAAGTAGTGACCATTTTAATATTGCGATCACTAATACTATGGAGCGCCGCCATTGGCAATGAGACAAATATTTGTGATGTCACATGTGAAAAACTTTCCCTTTGATGGACTATGAAATACCCCCAAAATATACTTTTTCTCTTTCTTATTTAGGGTGTTACAAACTCTTTGTCCATGATGTATTTTTTGAGACTATGTATTAAATGCCCTCCTATATAAAGGATGAATGATCTTCTGATAGATGTGATAAAAGAGGCATTTTAAGTTAAATATATAGAATAGTAATGGGAAGTTGTTCACATGTGACATCCACTGATTTCACCTCTAGAGATCAATGGTGACATCCCACATCTTTGTTGCATTGCCAATGGGAGGATCTACATAATAATAATAATAATCTAAACTTCAAATGCTCATCTTCCTTATTATATTCATTCAATTTTTCACAATTTTTTTTGCACAAGCTATCTTGTTTCAAGTGTTTCATTTTTCTTTAATGGTACTTTTTTGCAAGGGCTGAGGCTCACAGAGATACTATTTTACGTATCTGTTGCATATCAGCTCGTTTAAATTACAATGTGATTTAGCAAATAAAATCAGCCATGGGACAGATTTGAAAAGTCTCTAAAAATTTTGTTTCAAATTATGATCTCTATATTTTGGTGTCAATAGATGCTCTAAAGTCTTATCCTTCAAATGCCATTAAAATAATTTAGTTTCGTTGCTCGCTTCACAACTTTTTAATACATTTTACCCGATCTGCCACATCTTACTCCTTCAAAATTGACTCAATACACCATTGCCATTGAAAGACATGAATCCTTTCAGGTTTGTCCTGTCAAGCACATAACTCGGTGAAGGATTCAATAGCCCCTTGAAAAGAGGATTCACGTCTTTTATAGGTACCATAACATAATTTGTTTCACATAATAAAAAGATTTGAATAATTACAAATTCTCCCAATTAATAATGTAAGTCTTCTTACTTGGGTTGACAAAGTCTTCTTTTCTTACTTATGAAGGAAAATTCAAAGGTAAAAGAATTTTAAATGAAAAACTAAATGATTCAGGTAAATGAATAAATTTGTAAATGAAATTTGACAGCAATATTCGAGAATTTTGGCAAAGAAAATGAAAAGATTAAGAAGAAGGCTGCTGATTAGCCAAAAGTCCAATCAAATTTCTCATTTCTGTCATTTTGGCGCAAGCCTCTCTTTGAACCCCCGACAAAAACGTCCTGTGTTCGCGCTAGCATGAACAAAATTATTTTTAAAAATTGCATTTCAAAGATAAGATCTCAGAGCATCTATTAAAATCAAAATATAGATATAATATTTTGAAACAATTTTTGTTATAGACTTTTCAATACTGTTCCGTTTTTGTATACGCACTGTAGTGGTCTAGGCTTAGTGATTAACGATAGGGTATTTAAAAGTAACAAGTATAGATTGCTATGTATTCGGATGACAGGGGAAACCATTACTTCTTCGGTAACCGATGAATGATAATTTACACAGACCTCCTCTTTTACAGTCAATATTTGTATACGACAATATGAGACCTGTTCATGGCCTCCCCGGCACTATAAACACGTAAACCAACACGCACCTTTCAGTTTCAGTTTTCAGTTTTATTTTTTTTCATTTCCAACAAAACAGTAGACAAAATCCATCATAAACACAAATGTAACAATTGAAATGTAATACAAACATATAACGCAATATATACACAACAAAATAAGTAAGTCCCCCCTTAAACAAACATCAATAATTTCCGAACCAATGCAAGTTCTTAATATATTTTTACATGAGCGTGTAGGTAATTTTATAAGCTACCCTCTGAGGAAATGTTGTTGATGTATTTTACGTCATGTTTCGGTGAGCACTGTCAGAAGGCAAAAATGTCACTTTTCAAAAGTCACAAGCCAAATATCATGACTTTGATTCCATTTTATTGGAACTAATTCCACATTCTCATCATAAAAATAGTCAGAAGGCTTGTAACAGGTACTTTCTAAAAGACGATAAAACTTTTTTGGCTAAATTTCACGGTTTAATAAACACAAGTTAAAATTTGGTATTATTGGGTTTTTGGCACATTTCTATCAATAAAGATGATAGAATATGATGACAATTATTTTGGGGAAGAGTATCTTCAACAATATTCATCGTTTCACGGTTCAATGAACATTTATTGAAAACATACAATACGATTTTCAAATATCATAGGCAAGTATTGTTTCATTCTGGTAACTGAAAATGATTTTCTCAACTTGTTCGTTATGTTCATGACCAATTAACATGCTTCAATGATTCAAAGGCGTTTAAATACACATCCACGCTTGAATGAACACGTGGAATGTGATTATCTCTTTTTTAAGGTTATTGGAAAAAAAAATGAAATTTGTATCTATGGATATCCGTCACAAACCTCCTTGCATAGTTCATTTGATTTGATTTTTATGAAAATCCCGGTGTTTAATGCATCAGTGAGCACACAATATTCGAAAATTATGCAAATGAGAAGAAAGTTCAAGGCCTTGGCCCCACTCTGTGCCGTATCAAATTGTTATTTTGGTGGGCGCGCCTTTTAGATAGTGTTACTCTGAAGTCATATGCGAAGTTTCATAAAATAACTGTTGGTAGAAGTAACAAAAACCGCCCATGAAACAAACCCTCATTTCATATTTGTTAAATTTGTGAGTTCCTCTCTCATAGACTTGCATACATTATGGGTGCATATGTTTAAGAATAAGTAACCCCCTCCAATATGGTGGAACTTTTTTTTCAATGCTGTCTTTAGGAATGTCATTTGGCAGTTATGTTTATCAATTTATGGGCAGAATTCTGTGCAAAAGTGAAATCGATTTTTTTATTTATGGATGAGTGAGCACGAATCGAAGTGGGAAAATTTGTATTTTCAATGTCACAGACTCATTTTAAAGGGTATTAAAGTGAATATTGGGGGCAAATTCGGTTTAAAATGTGACTTTAATTGCTATTGTTTTTATCATCCATCATTTCAAACACCACACACTTTCTGAACTAACATTTGCATGGTTGAGCGAGCACATTCGGAACCTTAGAAATGAATACTCTTTATACTGTATATATGTATTCTTTTTTACTAACAATTTTTCATGGATGAATCAGTGTTGGATCCAGAATTTTGATATGGGGGAGGGGCCTATAATCAGGGGAGCCACCAACATTTTCAAATTTTAACATGATCTTACAAGTTGTAGAGGATACTATCATAAACCCCTATGATGATACGTCACAAGTCAGGGGCCGCGGAACGGTTTTCAAAGTGGGGGGGGGGGGACTGAGCCAAAAGTGGGAAGAGGGGGGCTGACCATGCAAAAAAAATCATAATCGTATGGTCATTTTTACATTTTTGTACATGCTTTTGGAAAAAAGTGGGGGGCTAAAGAAAGATGCGTGTCCTAGAGAGGGAGAGTTATGAAGAGATTTTAGTGCTGGATAGAGAGAGCGAGTAGTGAATTGTGAATAGGTTTTATTAGACACAGAGGCGGATGAGGTTGACCTTCCAAAATAGTTCACTAATAAATAGTTAACTAAGAAAGAGAACGTAAAAGGAGTGAAATGAAATATACAGAGGTTTTCTAAATATGTCGAAATCTATCCAACATTTATATTTTTAAATAGGTAAAAAAAACTAAATCGCTTGCATCTTTTTAGAACTTTTGCTCAGCCCCCTCTGTGTGCACATAATTCCACTAAATCATTTTGCTTAAAATAATTTCCACTCAATTATTTCAGCCCCCTCAATTATTGTTGGTCATTATTCTATTCTACTGACGGGAGGGGGCTGACTGTATGCTCTCCTTTATATTTCCACCATGTGCCAGACAAGTATATCCCAAGTCCACCACATTTAAATGTTTAAATTATTCTAAGGGATGTGATACTGCCCCCCAAAATGTATGACTATACAGAGTTGAACACACAACAGTCCCATTTCATGATGAAGATGAAACAACTCTTTTCCAGCTATCAATGTCATTTATGGCTAAGGCCTGGATTGCCCTCACAAAAAGTGAACAAGAGCCTCGACAGGTGTCGGCCTAGTGACATTCAGCGCCAAAGTCAATGCACGATGCACAGTACGCTAGTATAGCTACTCGTTACAAACAACACCGCAAATCCAGTACGTACGTGGGACAATATAATTTTTTTTGGTATCCTGGTTTAGCTTATTTTTCGATGTTTACTTAGTTCAACGATGTGCAGGATACTTCCGAATAACAATTACCCAATAATTAGTCAAAATATCGCAGGCGTAGCAGGATAATATGCCTGAAACAAGGCAAAGAACACATTTTTGGTCCGGATTTGGGGTGTAGAGCAGAAGCTAAAGGCGAGCACGAGTGACGTCATTCGTGCCGGCGTTCATTGACCAATCGCAGCGCGTGATTTCCGGCTAGCTCTCGTAACTTGGTACATTAGACGATGTTTTATTCTGGAAAGGGGTTACATTTTGCTGGATCCTGACCTATTTCCATCAATTTAACCCGTAATACTCATATTTTCTGTGAGATTAATAAATTTGAATTCATTTTATTTTAAGCTCGGAGTGGCTTTTTGCTAAACAAGGTAGAAAACATAGACAGTTTTAAATGGATTTATTTTTATATTTTTGCACATTTTCAAAGTAAAAATACGACATGTTCCCGAGTATTTTAGTACCTGAATTTGATATCTTTAGAAAATTCAGGATTTTCCTGTAAAGAAAACGAACATAGGATTTCAATTTTGCATCAATTAGCTGAAATATGGGAGATTGAAAACACCTCCTCGCGCACGGTTGAAGAGGTCATTCCAAGCGCAAATGAATGGCAGTGCGTCCTCTCTAAATACAGCTCGACTAAGCCTTGCAGAAAAATATGTATATGGAAAGTAAACGAGCACAAACGATAGTATCCCATCATTAGTAACCATCTGGAATAAACATTATTGGAAATGGTTTTTTGACTGATTTTAGTAGGTAGGGGTGTCAACATGCTGGTTGGGGAAAGTGCATTTTTTTTTCAAGGTCAAAGGTCAATGACATTTTTCGATATACTGTATCATAGTATCTGCCAGATAGAATATTACATCTTGTTGATCATGGTGTCAAATAGCACAGATTCTTACAGGAAGAACAAATGAAATAAAATTAAGTACATACAATGCTTATTTACCCATGAAATTAAAGGTCAAAGCCTTGAAAAGGTCAATTACTTTTTTTTACATACCATATACGGTATAATAGTATCTCTGAGATGAAAAGGCGCAGGTTGGTGATCTTGGTGTCAAAATGCTAAGGTTCTTACAGGAACATCAAATGAAATAAAATTAAGTACCCAGAATGCCCATTAAACAAAGAAAATTCAAGGTCAAAGCCTTTCAAAGGTCAATGACCTTTTCTCTTTTTACATTTATCATATACGGTATACATGGTATAATGGTATCTCTGAGATGAAAAGGCGCAGGAAATGGTTTTTTGACTGATTTGAGTAGGTATGGGTGTCAACATGCTGGTTGGGGAAAGTGCATTTTTTTTCAAGGTCAAAGGTCAATGACCTTTTTCGATATACTGTATCATAGTATCTGCCAGATAGAATATTACATCTTGTTGATCTTGGTGTCAAAATGCACAGATTCTTACAAGAAGATCAAATGAAATCAAATCAAGTACCTTTAATGCTCATTCACCAATGAAATGTAAGGTCAAAGCTTTGCAAACGTCAATGACCTTTTTTACATACCATATACGGTATAATGGTATCTCTGAGATGAAAAGGCGCAGGCTGGTGATTTTGGTGTCAAAATGCAGAGGTTCTTACAGGAAGATCAAATGAAATAGAATTAAGTACTCAGAATGCACATTAAACAATAGCACTCAAGGTGAAAGCCTTTTAAAGGTCAATGATCTTTTCTTTTACATTACGTACATGTATCATACTGTATAAGAGTATCTCTGGGATGAAACGGCACCGGTTGGTGATCGTTGTGTAAAATGCACAGATTCTTAAAGGAAGGTCAATTAAGATAAAGGTAATCACCTATAATGTATATTACATATGCTATATATCGTATAATGATATCTCTGAGATAAAACGCTGCATGGTGGTGATTTTGGTGTAAAAAGCAATTTTTGCAAGAAGATGAAAAGCCACAAAATAATCATAAAGAATATGCCTTTACCTTTGATATCCAAAGTCAAAGGTCAAAAGTTAATAAATATTAATATATCCATGCATGATTCCCCCCCCCAAAAAAAAAATAATCCATTACATGTATATTCACATTTTATTTGTGAATAGTAGAAAGAAAAATAGCTATTTGTAATGAAAACTTGGATATTCAATAATTTCACTCTAAAATAAGGATAGAAAATGGCCATGAAAAATATCTTTAGGGGTTCGAGGTCAATCAACTATATCAATTACGTCAGGGAATTTAAGTATCGAGGTCGAAATAACGTGAATGTGGCATGTAGGTACAGTGATTCTGATGGGAAAAAGACTGACCTGCGTGGAAAATGAACACAAATTCAGTAGTTAAATCCTTGACCATTGATGATGTCAAAATACAATTTCAAGGTGAAATTGAGATCAAATAGCACTTTTTAATATACAGTGCGTCCCAGAATAAACGAAACCGAGAATTAATATGACCCGTACATCAGGCATGAGTAACTAAAAAAATTTGAAGAGAGGAAAACCAAAAAGTCGTTTGGCGAGCGTTATCTGACATTTTCTTTAAAATTTACATATTCAGAAAGTTTATTTCCTGCCCTTTCATATGACACCACAACCAATAAAGATACCTCAGAAATAAGAAAGTTATGTTCATTTTAACAAGTGCTTGCAATTCAATAATTTCATTCAGCAAACTCGTTTGATAGTCATTTTCAGCTAGCTTGATTAACATCAACCAACCAGTTCCTTTCATTACCGATCATCAATGCATAAATTCTTTTGTTACCTCTGTCTAGTGCAAGGAAAAGCAACAGTCAAACAAATTTATCGAATGTTTCAAACGAACATAACTTTCTTTTTTTTTGAAGCATTTGTATTGGTTGTGGTGTCATATGAAAGGGCACGAAATGAAGTTATCGAATATGTAGATTGTAAACACGGTAAAGAGAATGTCAGATATCGCTCGCCAAATGACGTTTTAGTTTCCTCTCTTTAAAATGTTTTTACGTATTCATGCGTGACGTATGGGTTATATTGATTTCTTCGAATGAATGAGGAGACCCTAAGCTTTAGAATGATGGGTCATTTATGAAATTTGATTAAGAATAAGTTATGATAAATCTCATAAATCTTAGCATCTCAAGAGATTCTGGCAGCTATAGGTAATTAATAATACCATGAATACGGGAATTCATCTTTTGTTGAAGTTGATATATTTGATTTGGTTTTATTGTTTTCTTCTGCAATTACATCATTCGTATATAATACATTTTCCATAACATAACAAACATAGTATATTGAGAACTTTTTTTGGCATGAATCATAACTAAGTGTACTAAAATTATCATTACAAACAAAACTGATCTCATACCAAATTAGTTAACATTTACAATTGGCAGGAGAAGCATTGTCATCATAAGCAGATTGCTTGAAAAAATGACAACCCCAGGTTAAAACTCATTGATTCATATAAATACATTAATACAGCAGAATCGATATACAGTACATTTCATGAAAAACAACAGTAATATAATTTGAGCAATGAAGATGGAGATGATAGGGATGAAGATGATGGTGAAATGGTAAAGATGAAGGCGATGGAGAGGATGATGATGGTGATGATGCTTTAATGATGACACATCGACACAGAAATTTTACTTCAAATACTCTGATATCAACATAGATTTAACATTTGCCTTAAATGAGTAAAGAGACGTGGATCTTTTTATAGATTCTGGTAGAGAGTTCCACAAATCAGGACCATGGTGTCTTATGGATCTCTGCGCAATAAGCAATTTGGGGTTGATTAAATGGAAATTAGAAGAGTTCCGCGTAGGGTATCAATGGATAGATGTGTTCATAGTATAACAATTGTGAAATGGAGGTGGGAGCATGTTATTTACGTATTTGAACATAAGCAGTAAGCTTTGAAATGAATTTATGTCAAAAATAGTTAGTCTTTAGTTTATGGAATAATGGATTTGTGTGTGATAAATATTGCGAATTAGTACAAATTCGAATTGCTTTTTTCTGTAATAAGTATATTGTATTAATTTTAGTTTTTGCACACGTTGCCCAAACTATATTGCAGTACGATATATATGGCAATATTAATGAATTGTATAGTAAAACAAGTGTAGTATGAGGAATTATGTTTTTCATTTTGTAAAGTACACCTACGTTTCTGGAGATGTTAGTAGTTATACAACGTATATGTTCATTCCAATTTAAATTTTCATCTATTGTGACACCTAAAAACTTTGTTTCTTTTTTCCTTTTGAGAGGAATATTATCTATGTTTATGTCGTATGGAAACTCAGTAATATGTGAACTTGTATGCTTAAAATACATGAAGTTTGTTTTGTCTATATTAAGTGAGAGCCTATTACATTTAAACCATAAAGATAGTTTAGGTAATTCACGATTAAATGTATCTACTTAAGTTTCTAAGCTAGTGTTTGAATAAAAAATGTTTGTGTCATCGGCAAATGATACAAATGATAATAAAGGCGATACAGTAGTCAAATCATTAATATATATAAGGAAAAGTAAGGGGCCAAGGATCGATCCTTGTGGGACTCCGCATTTTATTGACTGAAAGTTAGAAGAAATATTATTGTGAGTGACATATTGTTTTCTATCAGACAAATAACTCTCAAACCATGATAGTGTGATTCCCCGAATTCCATAATTTTCAAGTTTTTTAAGTGAAATCTGGTGGTCAAGAATGTCGAATGCTTTGCTTAGGTCCATGAATATTCCTATTATGTGTTTTTTATTTGTCATTGCATTTGTAATTTTATCGTATATTTGTATTAAAGCCTGATCAGTTGAATGCCCTTTCCTGAATCCATATTGGTTTGAATTTAGAAAATGAAAAGTATCTAGGAACTTATAAAGTCTTTTGTAAATAATCTTCTCTAATATTTTGGATATGCTGGGGAGAATAGAAATAGGCCTATAATTTGTTATTTCGTGTGGATTGTCTTTTTTTAAAACAGGATTTACCTTTGCAATTTTTAGGGAATCTGGACATTTACCGGTGCTGATCGACAGATTAAAAATATGACACAATGGAGAGACAATATAATGTATGATCTGCTTAAGAAGGAAATTACTAATTCTATCATATCCCTCTGATTTGCTGGATTTGAGATTTTTTGTTATTTCAATTATTTCCTGAACATTTGTGGGGTTAAAGAATGAGGAAGAATTGATGGGTGTGGGAAGAAATTTTGCAAAACTTTGGTTTGGTCTGGCAAGGTTGTTTGCCAAAGAGGGTCTTATGTTAAAGAAAAAGGAATTAAAGGTATCAGCTACATCATCTGAATTTATTGCAGCAGCATGAACTGTGAAATTGTCTTTTGGTAATACTTTGGGTTTCTTGCCAATCAAATCACTGATGATCTCCCATGTGGCTTTCATGTTTGATTTAACTTTAAGTTTCTCGGAATAAAACAATTTGCGAGAAGCCCGAATTATATTGGTTAGTCTATTTCTATGGCCCGAATTCACAAAGGTGGACTAAAGTTATACCCGGGGTATAAAACGCGTCATTTGACGTCATTTTAATCCATGGACTAAAGTTAGTACCTAGGTACTAACTTTTGCGATTCACAAAGGTGGACTAAAGTTATACCGGGGTATAAAACGCGTCATTTGACGTCACGATTTAGTCAGCTCTTTGGGGTGGACTAAATCGGTGGATTAAAGTTAGTCCACGGTTTTAACCAATCAGAGAGCAGCATTGCGGTTGCAGAAAAGTTTGCTGCAAAAAAAAGTTTTTTGGACGGAGACGAGATTCGGTGTGATCGGCTTATCTAAAGCTTAAAATTTCACGACTTCGACCGAGATTGTAAGTAAATTACATAATTTATTGGAGCTTAAATCATGACGGAGCCTTCAGTTCCATCTGTAACTATCATTGATAGCTTTAACTTTCCAAAAAGTGTACTCGAAAACTTGAAATGGTATCTTAATCATTGTTATCGTCGCGTCTCTAAGCTGCTCAGTCCCAGCCATGTATTTTTGTGTGCGTTCTTGGTTATCAGATGTGCAGTGCGAGACGCAATTAGCAGTCACACTCACAGGCGAGGTAGGCGTGATTGAAAGGCCGATACTAGTTATGCCAGGCAGTGATTTTGAGTGATTTTCGATTTTGTGTGATTTTCATGGAATTTTTGTTGTCTACGATACCCCTGCCAACACAATACTGTGCATCGAATTTTGTCTGAAAAGTGAATCAAGACCAAGGAGAGCAGCGATAAAAATAAATTAAAAAAAATTCTAACGTTACAAATACAAGAGCCGGTCTAACTTACGTTGGACAATCTACCCTGGGCTGGCTTTGCCTTGGCTTGGATAGATGGCCAGGCTTACCTGGTAGCCATGTTAGAGTTAGTCCTACAACATCGTTGGAGTAAAAAAAAAAATAATAAGGGTCAACTCGAGTCTAAGGCTAAGCCCTGATTTAAATATTTTTGGAAAAAAATGTTTTAAAAAGATTGGGTTCCACTCACCACTGTTTACTCCAACAGCTGTATATGAACTTAATTTTAATATGACTTTGATTTTACTAAAACTAAGTTTTACTTACCTTCGGCATCGCATTTGCGATCACTTCTAGATTTACGGTGTCGTCAAAACAAAAAATAATGGAAATCCTAGGCCTGATTGAATAATTTGAGTAATTCTAACTGAGGTCTAACTTTGAAAATTCTATCTTTTGGGGGTTATTTTCTCTACCCCACTCTCTTTGTTTCAAGTATTTTTTTTTTCACAAGGTGTCCTTCCAATGTTAAATCCACACGAGACCGCACATAACTACAAGTGCATTTGATCTTTAGTTCTAAACATTTGTAGTAGACCGATAAATAGGTTTATTTCTGTCAGAGATATGCTCCCCTGAGACTTCATGTGGCTCCGCAGCATCCCCTCTCACAAAAAAAATCAGAAAATGTTGAAAGACTCCTTTGAAACAGCGGATTTTATCATTCTACAATTGTACCTGCTTATTATTTTTTTTCTTTGATATAGGGCCTAGTACATTGCAGTATGATTGATGAATAAATATTTTTTCATTCTTTTTTTTTCTTCCATATCAGAAACAGACCATACTCGGCAGATTGTGAGATTGTGATCAATCAAAACGACAAACATGGCTCACATTTTTGAACTGCTGTGCCTTCTTGCAACAGAGTGAGGTATGTCTTATCAATTCATATTGAAAAAAATTAGATATCATTAAAATGGCATTTTGCATTAAATGTTATTTCTGTGATTTGAATTCATCTTGTAATTGTTAATGTATCATGTATGTTACTTTTTCATTCTTGTCATAGTAATTGACAAAAAGGAAGAGGGGGGGGGGGGGGGGACCTTGCTTGTATGTTATATGCATATGTGTACTGGTCACTAGCTTTTTTTTAAATGCTTGTTGATCTCCAATTAATCCTGACATTTTGTTGAATATTTATTTAAAAGAGAGAAAAAAGCATAGTCAGTCTTATAAATGCCAGGGGGTGGATGTAGAAAAAAAAAGTTTAATGAGACTTTGATGAAGATTCATGAAAATATGTTATTCGAAAGTCACTCGGAAGCAATACCCTCTTTTTGTGTAAACAATGTTCCATAAAATTAGTGCCTTGCCTTCACTATTCAAGCCAATTGAAAGTGATTCAGCATCTCTTAGACGCGCATGGTTTGATCAATGATGATGATCAGCAACAATTGGCAGTTTTCTTTCTTCACATTTACAAGTACATGTAGGTAAATAGAAAAGCTACTCATGACAATTAGACATTTTTATCCTTTTTTTAGGGATTTCTGTATAATCTTTGACATTCTGTTCCTCACTTTAAACACTTTTGAATTAAATGAAATTCAAAGAGTAAATTGCCCATTCATGATGACTCTTCAACACAATCTTTCAACTTCCATGCAGATTCAGCAACACATAGGAAGACCACAGCATGGATTAAGAGACAGGAAGAATCCATTTGAATGCTACAAGAATGAACCTTTCAGAGTGGGCTACCAACAGAGAGAAACGACACATTGCCTGACATGTTACATGTTTTGACAGGACTTTGTTTTTATGCCATTGGTGAGTTTGCATATGCGAACTATAAAGCAGAAGGTAATTGGGGGGGTCAAATTATGTTCTATGAAAGCGATTCTCCAGGCCAAAAATAATGAGATTTTTATAAAGAAAAATTCGGCTCGCAAAAACCATCAATATTGGATGGAGAATTATGAATTGATTCAATTTTAAAGTTTTACATTACTTGGGGGAAACAGTTCTGTGTATCCTCATGAATATGCAATATTCACATCCCCACTTGTTCTCTAGTGATTTGAAATTATAATCGTTCATTTTTTTCCTCCAGGAATGTAAAAATGTGGTTGACTGCTGATTATATATTTAAGATAGTTATTGCGAGTTCAGAATAATGTAAGGATCAAGGGTTGGAAGTATCTAGTCATGAAAATTAAGTTTTATGTTTTGCATAGCATGCAGATTTTCCATTAAGTAATTGTCGCCAGAGCAAATATCGTGGAACCCTTGTACATTCATGTATGGAAAATGTGTGGATGTGACATCATCAGGCCACTTCTTGCATATTAATGATAACATGCACATGGTTTACAGAAATAATTAATGCAAAACCTAATATAATTCATCATCCAAATTGTATGATTTTTGTTTCTGCTTTCAGTCAGGAGTACAGGGGAGGGGGAGTGTTGGGGTATTTCAGAGAAAGGTTTTTGTGGAAATGAAACATGTAACCCTTTGGGTTGCAAATGGGTGGGGATTTTATTTTTCTCTCATTTTTTACAATGTAGCAACATTTTTTAATACAAATATGTCATTCAAGTGGGAAATTATCATGAAGGATGGTTTATAATCACCCAAAAAGAAATATTGGTATGTCATTCCAGCTTAAGAGAGATATTCTCCATTTTGCATGGATTGTTATTGCAGTAGATTTTTTTTTAGTGAATCTAAGAAAAATCTCTTTAATCAGTTCCAGTGCATCATAAACATCAGCTCATAACAGAAGCACAATGTTTGCAAATGTAAATGGTAAAGTATCAATTGGCTTTCATATCAATAAAGCAATTACACAACATCACTTATCATTCATTAACTAAAGGTACCTTTTAGAAGATGCAAGCAGACAAAGCAACTATATCATAGTCATCCGTGTGCAGAATCATCAAAGATTTTTCTGAGGCAATGGCAAGGAGTAACAGTTAATGAAGTGTCCGATGACGAGAAATTCAAACCACCCAGCGACAATTTGATGATTGCTACAGGTTTCCAAGAGTCGTAGGTGCTATCGATCGGGGCCATGTCTACATCAGGAGTCCTGATGGGGAACAAGCCCTGTACTTAGCAGGAAGAACAGGTCTTCTGTAAATGTATAGGTTGGTATACACACTCAGTTTTCAATTTGATATTCTCTGTATTCAACACCTACTAGATGTATGTGATAATGAAGAAAACATATATTGGCCCCTACTACATACTGTATTTAATCAAATTTCAATCTTGTTGGTCAGATTTTCTTGTAATTTTATACTCTTACTATGTGAAATAAGACAATTTTAAAGATTTCACAGAAGAAAAAAAATATATAGATAATCTGCTAACTTTCCTATTGCAGGAGAAATGAAAAATAGTATAAAAAAATGCATTTTGCTCTTCAGGTAAAGGGGGTATTAATTGCTTGATCAATGAAGATATATTTCCAGAAAGAATAACGAAGAGCAAATTTTTTAATATTCATTTTGTTTTGATCCTTATTGCAGGTATCCGTTGCTCCTCTCTTTGATGAATTCCTGCCTGCATTCTGTTGTCGATAGAAAAGGACCATGTGCTTCGGGTACTAAGCATTCCATTGGATTATCTGTGTATGAAAGTGGACACTTGTGATCACAAAATGGTAGCTTAGTTGATAGGATGTATTCATGCATTCCGATTTATCATTAGTGATCAAATGACCATCTTGCTTTTAAAAACCCAAATTCACAACATTTTTCTTGTTTGACAAAAGGTTTGGGATGTGAATTCCAGGAAATAAATGACACACACGATGGGCTAATGTATAAGCAGGGATGTGAGAGGTATAAGCAACATTTTGCTCATGCTTAACTAAGTTTGGCATGAGATGGTCTTGGTCATTCTTATGATTCAAGTCTATTTTTATACCATTTTTTAAAAACAACAATCAATGTTTGAAGCCTCATGATTTCAATATCAAAACCTCTTTGTTAATTAAATGGTCATATTTCTAAGCATATGCAGCTTCCTAATTTATCAAATTTAAATTATATAATATCATTTTTGCTGAATATCCTTTTTTTTTCCCACCTATTTTCATAGGCACTAAGATACATTTCTGTAGTAAGCACTATATATACATTGCAAGCTATTATCATTTGTTTGATATTACTATTTTATGATAGAATCATCCTTTAATTTCTTTCAGAAATATAATTGCCTAATTACCTGTGATATTCATGCTTTAGCTGTAGAGTTTAAAATCTTGACTAAACTTTTTTTAATCCATTGTTTATCTATTTTTATTCAGAGTTTCTGATGCATTGTTAAGAAAATGTAAACAGTCTATTCAATCTTCGTATCATTATGTAAAGAATTTCAATCTACTTTAAAAAAAAATAATGTACGAAATAAACTGCTCTGTCTACTACACATCTACACATGTACATATAAGTTTTGATTTTAAAGGTCAAGTCCTCCCCAGAAAGAATTCGATTTGAATTAATAGAAAAAAATCAACCTAGCATAATGCCGAAAATTTCATCAAAAATGGATGTAAAATAGGAACGTTATGACATAAGTTTGGGTTATTTTTCACAACACAGTTATATGTGGAGATCAGTGGCATGCAAATGAGACAGTCAATGATGTCCTTCACTATTTCTTTTGTTTTTGTTGTATGAATTGTACAACATTTCATTTTTTTACAGATTTGACATTGAGGGCCAACTTGACTAAACCAAATTATATTATTAAAATAATGCAAATTCCACATGCTCAGGGAGTGACTAATCTTGGGTTCACTTGACAATGAAGAGAAATTCGAATATTTCATCTAGTAGAATAAAAAGAAATAGTTTGCATACCGACCTGGATGTACATATAAACTGTTATGTGTGGTCAAGCGAAACTTTAAAAATGTCATAATTTAATATCTTTACATCAGATTTTGATGAAATTTTCAGTGTTACACTTGTTTGATTTTTCTCTTTTTATTCAAATCAACTTTGTGGGGGTGGACTTGTCCTTTTATTTTGATATCGTTTTCAAGTAATTGTGTCAGGAGAAAACAAAAATGAAATTCTTTTATCAATTCTGTCCATATGCTGCATGGTTCATCGTTCTTGCAGGAAGCAAAAAATAAATTTATATAAGAAAGACTGCAAAGGAGAGATTAATGTTATGTGTAAGGCAGGGGCGGTGGTAATGGTATGTTGGTTAAGGTTGTGTATGAAGAAAGTCAAGTGATTGCTTGCTTGTGCAGGAGGATATACTTCAAGAAACTTGTTGTAGGGTATACTGCAAAATTATTTATAGTAAAACTTTTGAGAGAAAAGTATTTGGCACGTTAAGATGCACAATAATGTACATGTGATGGAAGCAAATGAGAAATGAAAGGAGTAAAGGTTGCTACATGTGTCACTGAGAGAATGGCCAGTGGTGTTATAGCATAAATCTTTGTTAAAAGTTATTTTCTTTTAGGGAAATTTAGTCCCTTCAGTTTGAAAGTATAGAGGGGGACCACTGACCATGGAAAAAAGCCCCTCCCCAAAAAAATCTTTATTACCAAGAAAAAAAAGAAAGGGTAAAACATATTTTTGAATATTATGTCAAATCTATCACAAAATTGGATATTTGCAATTAAAATTTTGAAGATTTTTCCTTGCAATTTTTATTTTATTTTACCTGATATGCCATATTTAGCCCCCTCAAAATTTTGGGCTTAATACGTACACCACTGTTATTTCCCCAATTTCAAATATATCATTGATTGGGTGGAATACCCTTTACACTTATCCAGGGTTGATAAGTCTTTATTTTTCTGATAAGGAAATTGTGTTTCTTTTAAAGAAAAAAAAATACTGCAAGCATGGTGAATAGCTTAACCCCCCCAAAAAAAATAAAAAAAAATACTGCAAGCACAAACTGGAGAATAGGTAAAGGTTGGGAATAATGCGATTGCAAGAGTGACCTGAGTGTGGAGGAGCTACCAATGAGTTTCTCAGCTCCTTTTAGAGATGTTGGTAGAACTGACTTACAGAGTGGGGGGGGGGGGACTTGGGGCTCTTCCCCCCAAAAAAAAATAATAATAATAAATTCATGACCAAGAAAAGAAAGATAAAAGAAATTAGGGTGAAATAAAATTATTCTTTTATATATATCATGTGAAAATCTAACAAAAACTTGGATATTTGTTAATTTAATTGTCAATTAAAAAAAATTGCTCGCTTAAAATTATTTTTTTAAATCCATTTATCGAGATACATATAAAAAGACAAGAATAAATAAATGAATTGAAAAAATACTTCAAATGGGAAAGTCAATTCTGAGGGAAAGGAAAAGGGGCACGCTTGTGGACGCGGGATCAGATCAAGGTCATGTCGCTTGGCCCCACGCGACGCTGGCCCCACCATGTACGTACCAATTAACGTACACAACCTTAACCCGGGACAAAACCCAAACAAAGATTCAATTCCATATTTCCATTTTCAATCAAAGCTAGCTCCGGGCAAAGTTCCACCGGACTTCGATAAGGTAGGTAGGATTATACAATAGTATCAGATTGGTTATGATTTATTTCAAACAAATCATAATGTGCACTCAATCTAACATTTAGATTTAATTGATGTGTAACGTTAGATTTAACTTCCGTAGATCTAACTTCCTCAAGCCTAAAAAAACGCAGTACAGTGATTAGGTAGGCCTAGATCCACGCCGTACTGCTGTGTTACGATGCCGATCGATATGGACTTAAAGGGATCGTTTAACTTTGTGAGAAGCTGATTTAAAAAATTCTCAAACTAAGATGAAATATGTTTATGAGTTTATGTATTTGTTCCAAGAAACCCTAGAAATCATCTTTATTTCGGATGAAAAGTTGTTAGTATGTGGGAATATGTGATTATATTGGATCGCGTCTACTAGACGATTTTTCAAATCACTGAGACTTCGCCAATTTGAAATAAATTGTACGACTCCCTCTGCCGTTGAGATCGTACTAGTATTAACGGCTACGCAAGCGAGAACTGTCAATCAACCAACAGTGAATAGTGGGGGGGGGGGGGAGGGCCTCTACGGCCGGTGTCGGCGGCTGCACTGAGAATTGTAAACATTACATGCAGCGCATGTTCCGCTGGCCGTGCCGTGTAATGTAGCGCCTTGCCGGTTCTTGGGTGTCGAAGCAGAGAAATTCACTTTCAAAGAAGAGAAACAGAATCTGAGCGCAATACAAGATACGTACAGACCCTTTTAGATCATGTAGATAAGAAAAATTGCGGACTTACTGATTCCTCGCCGGGATGATAGTAACGTGGCAAATTTGGGTCGATGTATTACTTGAAGATAAATCTAAAGTGTAGCATAAGAATATGTGCGATCCAAAACATATCATACATGTACTTGCGAAGGGAATAAGGACATGTGGTCTCTCGAGCTCTATGTAGTATGTCGTGAACTGAGGGGAGGATCCGGGGCCGGGGGGAGAATGCCTTCATCCCATGCATGAACGTTTCATAGTTGATGTGGGTATGCAAATTACTTGGTATTACGTAAGACTCTTCTCATATCGCTCGAAAAATGAACATAATGCAGGACATAATGTTTTCATTTCTAATGCATGTGCAGTCATATGATTATAATATTTCATATATTTAAGACTGAGCTCTGATGGGCCGAGCACAACTGCGCTGGCTGGTCAAGGAGGGGGGGGGGGGGGGGCAAATCCGACTTGCACCCCCTTTTTGAGAGTAGTAATCAAAACTTGTGAGGTAAATATGCCATACATTTTTCCCACGTGTGCACCACCCACCCCCCCCCCCCACCCCTTGAACGGGAGGTCCTTTCCTCTTCTTTTTTTTGCTTGACAAATTTTTGGCGAAATACCTTTTAGATGAAAACCTTTTTATTTTTTTTGCCGTGTCAAAATTTTCTCAGGAAATGGTGCCCCCTCCCTTTAGAAAGTCCTGGATCCACCCCTGCACAACATAAAGCTGTTTATCTCCCCCTCCAACACATAACTGCACACAGCCAAACAACCAATGTAATGTGATTTCTAAAAAGAGTTAGTAAAAAGAGTTCGTGCAGTATAATATATATATATATATATATATAAAGGTATATCTTGGGCATAAAAGGACATAAAAATAATTGCATTCTGCGGCGGCGGCGCGAAAGTATAAAAATATTAGATTCTGGATTGGCAGCGTTGAAGCATAATCTTCCGCCGCCAGTGCCAGAATGTATATTTTTATTCGGGGATGGTAAGAAATATTTCCATCCACGTTTCACATCAGCAGATACAATACTTATTATCATTTAGGAGGGATGTCCCATGCAACTAAAGTCTGATTTTTTAAGTACATCGTAGCTTTATTTTTATAATCATGGACCTACTATGGCCTAAATTAATGATGCGAGCGCGAAGCGCAAGTTAATGTTCACTCTTATATTTCGATTTGAAAGGAAATATAGGAGCGCGAACTGTTTTATGTACATGTACATCTTAAACGGGTCATTCTACTCTTGGTAATCAAGCAGGGTATGGATATCTTAAACATTTTGATTTATGTTCTCGCGTATAACATTGTTTAAAATTTTGGCATGAATCATAGAGTGTAATTAAACATTATGATTCAACCCACACACACACCAAATTATCCATATCCAACTATTACGATAAATTAAAAATTAGCAAGATCGAGGATTGTGATATTGTAAGCATATTGCTTTTAAAAAAATGACTGAAAGCCGAGATTCAAACTTACTATTTAATTTGCATTGATTATACAACAGAATGGTGCGAGCGCGGAGCACGATGCACAAGTTGAAAATTGTTAATATTTTGACATGAAGAGCTGAATCGGGTCATTCTAAAATACGGTCTTATGGTAAGTGTAAAGATTATACGCTAAGCGAGCTGAAATTTGCTGAACATTGGATAAACTGTTCTGTAATATTGCATATTTTCCTAAATAATGATAAGAGCGCATGTAGAACGCAAGCTGATTTTTTTTTATATATTCGCGATTGAATTTTTTTGTATAATGATTTCTATTTTTCTGTTTTTCAAATCGTTCCTCTTTCCTTATTTCATTCACATTCTTCTTCTTCTTATATCCTTTCTTATTGATCCTCTCTGTTTCCCCTTGCTCTATATAGGCATAGGTAGAAAAGCCCAAGAAACTCCAGAATCCTGAGACGTCAAGATGGTATTTTGTACCAAAAAATATGAAGTCATGCACCAACCTAAAAATATCAATTCAATCGGATTTTTAAAAAAATGTGGAAAGACACATAGTGTTCGGCGACAGGGCATATAAAGTTAAAGAATAAAATAAAGAAATGCTAGTAAACGCAGAGAGTTGAGTTTTAAAAGTTCCTCGATCTTATATTCAAACCCTATATTTTTATTTCAATAGCATTTTCGTGAAATTCCTTATATAAAATTGCATTATAAAGGGTTATACATGTATAAAGCTATTCCCGGGATGCACGGTTTCAAATCTCCCGAAATTTTCGGAATTTCGGGAGATTTGACCTTTTCCAGGAAGGGTTCTGAATGAAACAAATCAAGGAAATTTCGGGAAATCCGAAGATTACAAGTAAACAATAATTAAACATAGCAACTATCAACATTCATGTTATATTTTTTAAATTGTTTGCTGAAAATTTTCTGTTCGCGCTAACGGATTTCGTAATTATGTTGATCTTTCAAAAAAGGGCATGAATAAACGGGTTTTAAGTCCTTAATTTTGTTTCGGCTGGCTACATTATTTGTACGATTTTTTTTAAAATATCAAACTAGAAATTCCAGGAAATGTCTATAAATTCGAGAAGTTTGTTTTGGATCTGTGGAAACACCGATGCACATGACCCTGGGAAGCGGTGGTGCTAAATCACCTCCAAGATTTATATGGGGGTACAATGCTATAATGTACTGGTTTGATCCAAACACCTTCATTTCGGAGGGGATTTTTTTAAATATATTTTTGATTGTATGATTATTTTGCTTTAAATTTTAATTGTTTTCCTTTGTCAAAACTGCTAGTTTGGTATCATTAGTAAATCGTAATATTCAACTTTTTCTTATTTTATTTCCATATTTATTCTTTCTTTTCTTTTTTTCTTTCCTCTTCCTTTTTAAGGGGGAACTGCCCCACTTATTTAAATTCAGGAGGGCGTCCCCCCCCCTCGCTTCCATTTATCGATACCTTTCCCATTCCCTTCGTTGGTCTGCAAATCTTATTTCGACGTCAAAGTGTACACTATTATACAACACATGAAAGAGAGAAAATTGGGAGAGATACGTAAAATGAAAGGACAAAAACGATAGTGTGACGTGGTTGAATTCTCTAATTATTCACAAAGTGCAACCCTGGACATGGAGGAATGGGGGGGGGGGTCTGAACATGTCGTGATTTTTGAAATCTTGAAATGAATATCATTACATCATTATGGGATATAAACAGGGGGAAAAGAAACACAAGAACATAGCAGACATTTTCGTTTCTAAAATCAAAATGTGCTTTGTTTTTTCTCCTTCAATTTCTTGTCTTGTCCGAGGTTGGAGGTTGGTTGCCAGCGACCCCCTCTCTTCACGCCAGCACATTTACACACTGACGAAGCGGATCGGAGAGATGAAATCGTATATCTCCAGAATGGTCGATGAAAAAATTAAAATTATTGAAAGGGGTAGCGGGAACGGAACGCTACAGATTAAGCCAACCCGCGGCCCCCTGAAAAAAATGGAGACGAGGGAATTGGAAGGGGCAAGTAGCGTATTTGTTCTAAATAATGATAATGATAGTAATAAAATAATATCAGATTTATATAACACACGTGTCCATCTTGTTAGGTGCTCAAGGTGCCAATGTATCATTTTACTGCTTGATTCGTGTGATCAAAACGAACATACCTATAATCCTTTATTTGAGCCCCTCGCCCGCGCAAACGAAAAACACTCTACGAACTTCCACAACCATGCAATTGAGAGAGAGAGGGGGGGAGGGAGTGGTGTTCATTTTCAAAAGTGATTATTTTATTTTATTTCTTTATTCATTTATAGTTTTGCTTACGAGCTACACTCCATCGTAAATGTTCAAAATGTTTGTCGGTATAGCCCTTGATTCTACAAACGTATACTACCGGTACCGACGTCAGACGACCATGAGTCTTGGAAGTGTTCGACACTCTCAGTCATATTTTCTTTCGCCATACCAAGGCCCAAGGGGCATTACCAGCTTTCTCAGTTTTGGCATTATTCATTATTCATTTCATTTATTTATCTGTTATATATTGGAGGGCTTGACGTACTACTAAGGATCGAAGTTCTAATACAGTCTTATCTTACCATATCTCATAAGGTCTAAATATATCACATTTCAGCTCATTTTATTGTATACTTTTTATTTAGAACTGAGAGTTGAATATATCTGGGCAGTTATTGTAGTCATGAACAAGATGCGTATCTATGATTCATGCATGCGAGCGCGAAACACAGAAGTAATTTTTTAACATACTCACCTACAAAAGTATCCATTTTGCAGTGACTCATGAATAAATATGTCATACAAATCTCACCAATCAATAAAATGCGAGCGCGAGTTGTACATTTTAAAAACCTCGGACATAAAAATGTATATTCGAATCACATTTTCAACCAAAAATTGGATGGATATATTATAAGCATAACTTTATGATGCGAGCGTGAAGCGCGAACTGAAATTCTAATTTTCCGCCCAAACTCGGACATTCTAAGCACTTTTTCTGTCATGTACAATAATTTTTTATGAGTATTATTGAGAACTGAACATATTAACCACGTTTTTTGAAGTCATTAATAGGATGAGTAAGCAATCAATCAATGTGAGCGCGAAGCGCGAGCTGATTTCCCCCACCCCCATCTCTCTCTCTCTATATATATGTAACTCGATAATCGATGCGAGCGCAGAGCGCAAGCTGATATTTTTTCCGACATGAAAAGTGGACTTTCTTACATGGCGTATCTAGCAGGGGCGGCAAGGGAGGCACGTGCCCCGGGAGCCACTTTCAGTGGTGCAAAATTGAAAGAGGGATGCTAAGAAAAAAAAAAGAAAACAAAAAATGAAGAGAAAAGACAAAGGAATTAAGACGCAGAAAAGGAATACCGCTGACGGTGTGATTAATACCCCCGTCCTATGCACCTTTAATGATCTTGCATGTCCTTACCCAGAGATGAATATTCGTGACAACTTTTGATTAGTGATCTACTTATATTCTCTCCTTGAATTCTAACAAACACTCCTTATAAAAATAAAATCCTTTTTCAAACGCAAATGTCATAACTTTTAATCTATAGCTACGAGTTTGCATAATTTTTTTTTATACCTTTTCATTAATTCTTGCAAACAGTTCGGAAGTATATTTTTTCTGGTTTGTCAAAAGGGAGATAAAAACTCTCCATTAGTTTTACAAACGATAATTAAAAGGACATTTTTAGGTGAGGATATACATGTTTGTGTAAAACAATAATCAGCTCGCGCTTCGCGCTCACATTAGGGCCTACCCCAATGAGATACGTATCCTTTTCATGAATTCCTACAAAAGTCCTAAAAATTATCGATGTTTTGATTTCCATTCGTTTAGATTTATCAAACTCATTGTTCTGTAACCTCCCACAAAAGATTCGACGAAACTTTAACGTCTACAAAACTCTGCTGCCCGTCTCCTAACGTACACTGAAACGTATGACTCCATCTCGCCAATCCTTCAGTTCTTACATTGGCTGCCTGTTGATAAACGAATCACCTTCAAAATTCTTTTACTTATACATCATTCAATCTATATTCTCTCTTCCCCATATATCTCCGAAGCTCTATCTCAAAATATTAGCATTCATGTAGCTCTGATCATCATCTGATGCTCTATTGCTCCCAACACCCAGAACAAAACACAAATGGGGGACCATGCATTCTCTGTTATAGGACCAAAGCTATGGAATCAATTGTCAAATTTTCATCAACAGAAACATTCAAGTCCCAGTTGAAAACTAAATTTTGATCTCCCACTAACATTCAGGAGAATTCAAAATCTATACCCTTTCGCTTTATATTGTTGGTGTGTGTTGTGTTTATTTTTTTTTTTTGAAGCGCCATGAGCACCGAAAGGTGGACCTGTGAGCTATATAAGCCACCATTATTATTATTATTATGAATTATTATTATTGTTAGTATTATAATTATTATTATTATTAAAATTTCCCCTCAATATATTTTTTCAGCTCACCCTCGTGCTTGCATGAGTTGCTTAATTATAGATACGCATCGTTAAGAATCATTAAAAATGTCCCGATTGTAGGTCTCAATATCAATTTTCGGCTCGCGCTTCGCGCTTGCTTTCATTGTCTGGATATGCATTATGTTAATCATTACAAAAATTGCTTAGAATATTCCTTTATACGATCTTAATAGGCACGTGCTTAGCGCTCGCATACATTGTTTACGCTAGATACGCATCATTTGCATGATTAAAAGAAACGGACTAAACTATTATTTTGTTTTGACTGGTCAACTGCCGAGTATATATATAATAGACCTACAATTTGAAAGAGGTGCGATTTTAGCACTTGCCTGGGCTTCGTTTGTTCTAGATACGTCACTGCTGACATGGGGGATATTCATTGAAACAATGCAAGCGAATAGCGCGAGCTGAAGTTTTCTATATTATGACCCGACAACTAAACATTCTAAGTAGGTTATTCTTTAAATGTAAATATCAAATTCGATGTACCTCAATAAAAAATCATTGCAAGCGCGAAACACAATAAGCTATTTTATCTACACGTATATACGAAGGTTATCATCTCAACAATATATTTTGTGATATAAATACTTGATCACGACTGGACGTTGTACAACAATAAAGAACAAGCTGTCTATATTGCGAACTAAATTTACTGATCTGAAAGGGACTATTTTAAAAGTGCTGCCCAACACGTATATAAGAATTTTGTGAATATATTGAATACTCTAATTGAATGACAATTTTCGCGACTGGGACCTACGGCCGGGCAATTTTAATCACTGTACGTAAAAAATGATGGGCTTAATTTTAAGGGATTTAGACATAAAACCTATACATTCAAAGCATTTTATTAGAACAGCCCTGTGTGCCTACATTACACTGATGGTATTTAGCCTATATACATGGAGTAGAGGAACATTCCTTCGTGACAATCAGTTCTATCATTTTTCCAGTAGGCGTCAGTCCGACAACCTCTTTTCTTTTAATTTTTCCCCCTTTTCCACTTTTCTTCTTTCTCTTCTTCCCCACCCTTTTCCCTTCTATTTTCCCTCTCTTCCCTTATCCCGACAGTCACGCATATTAACCGACGATAAAATATCCAGAGTGGTGGGGGGGGGGGGGGGGGTCTTACCCTGTTAGAGATGGCCTTTCAATATTGACGGAAATACAATTATGCTCATTCACAAGCATTTGTTTTAAAATACACGAATTCAAGTGTACTGTTACTTGATGGCTGTGGTGATGATGGACTAATTATTCCATGGAATCTAAAAATTACAGTGATTGGATCGAGCAGAAACGGGAACTTTCGTGATTGACGGTGTGACTAGATTTGTTTAAAATTCTGACTCAAACTAAGATTTTTACATTGTTTCATTTTTCATTATTTTCCTAAAATGAACATGATATGATGATATATATAAACAATGCCAGATTGAAGGTAAAGGATGCTTCATAATACGCTGAAATAATGAGGGGTTTATAAAAAAATTGTATAAAGAAAATCAATAACCAATTTACAGGTTTTCAGGTATTACGAGCTAGAAAAGAACACAAAAAACTATCTTCACGTAAGGTTCATAGGATTGTGTAACAAAAATCAGATTGCGTCTTTATACTGTAAAGAATTTACGGAAGGAAGAGCGAAGGGAAGCAGAAAAGAATAAAATAGCGGGAAAGAAATGGAAATTGAAAAAGAAATGTGATATGATTTGAAAGGTGTCATGAGCGGATTATATGGCGGAGAAATGTAAAGAATTATTGACCCCAATCATGGATAAAATTAAATACGGCTACCCCTTCCAAAAAAACACACTGTCATACATGCAAATCAAATACACAAAACAAACAAACTTATGCATAATAATTTGTAGGTCTTATACAGTCATGATATTCCAGGGTCTCGGGAGTTGAGATGTTTGGGTTTGCAAATTACTACCCTATATCTAACACGTTCCAAAATAGTCTAAAACGGATAGGCCCGATCGATCGGAGGGGGGGGGGGAAGCAACAGGACCCGGGAGTTTCTCCCAAGTATCTTACGTGAAGATATGCCTAAACCGAAGATTGTTGATGGGAACATAGGCGGCGGAAGCGGGGGGGGGGGGACGGCCCCCCTAAATTTTTTTGTTGATAATCTTTTTTTTTTTTCTTGTCAATTTTTTTTCCTGCGTGATCCCCCCTAAATTCACGTGGACCCCCCTGAAACGTGTGTTGCCCCCCCCCTAAAATTTAGGTTGATGACCTTTTTTTTTCCTTGTCAAAAATTTTAGGTAAGCAACTCCTAAAATTTAGGTTGATAACCCTTTTTTGTGGGCGCTTGTCAAATTTTTTACCTGTGTCCATGAAAATTCAGGTGGACACCCCCTAAATTTTTTGGCTTCCGCCGCCAATGGATGGGATGATCTTTGTTGGGGGAGCTCGTGGAGAACGTAAACACACAAACACGATGGTGGATGATGAAGTTTCCATGTCAGGGGCACGGGGGGGGGGGGGTGGAGGAGGGAGGTCACTGCCTTTCGGGCTGCCTTTATTCCCAGCTATGTTCCGTGCATGTAAACATGCACATCGACATATCATGACAAGAGTTGCGCTCGGATACATACATGGAGCTATATTCAGTGCATTCGCCTCTTTTATCGTCCATATCAGTTTATCTCGATCGAACCAGTCGACGGACGTTTGCTATATCGTGACCAGGTAAAAGAGAATAATCAAGAACCAGAAGGACGTATTGTAGTTTATGCAAAGGTAAAGCGAAGAACAGAAAGGTAATTTTGGGGGGAGGGGCACAATATAGCTTCTGGAAAATCACCGCTCCATCCCTCCATGATCCACATAACCAAAAAAAAAAAAAAAAAAAATCCCTACTCAACACTGTACGCAGCTCTGGGATTCTTCATGTATTTGTAGACCTGGCCGTTATTTAGCGTTATTTTCTGTTGCCGTTTTATTTGCTACTAATTTATGTCGCCAAAATATAAATTCATCAAAATCCCATGGTCTATCCATAGAGCTATTGGTCTTTCATTCGAGGCATACATGTGGCTTGACCCAGGCTATAGCATATACAAAATGTACAGACCAAAGGCGGAATGGACACTCACGAGTTCGACACCTGACAGTACATTAGATTCCCCAATGAAATGCAAGCGATACACACACAACTAAACCCTTTCACCATAGAGCTATTACAGACTTCAAGGCACATGCGCTTCACAGAGCGGACACCGAGAGAACACAGACCCCCCCCCCCCCCCAACAAACTTCGAACACAACAGATCACGGAGAACTGAATTCCGCCGTGGTAAGCTCCGCCTACTTTCTTACATACATCACAAGGTGGCGCTATATAATATCGATTTAAATTGGACACAGAATCATGAATCAACCGTCGAGAAGTGCATTTTTCTCTTCAAACATTGCCTCAGATTTTCAGTTTTTAAAAACACTTCCCGAATATGTTATGATCCCAAACTTTCACATGGGTATTTTTGAGTTGTTAGTCGAATGTTCATAACATTTTCAAAGAGCAATATGATTATTTTTTAAATTGCTCACAAAGTTAAACGATCCCTTTAATACATAAGACCAAAAAGGCAAAACTAAAAACAACTTTGGTCTCTGTGATTGTTCCGCTGGACTCCGTTGCCTCCACTCACCAATTGAGAAATAAGAAATTGAAAAAAAAAATGTTTACAACCCCCTCGAAACAGCCGGTTGCTGCAGCTGTCTAAAAAAAGTTATAACTTGTTCACGTTACCATACGGTGTACCGTATACATTGTGGTGAGCTTGAACTTCTCGATAGAGATACGGTACGATGCTGCAGGCGCAGCCGAGCTAGCTCGCACGCAGGTAGCGCTAGTCCGAACCTAAGTTGGCCAATATTAACAAATAAGTAATGACAATGTTCGTTCTCAACACCGCATTGCTAAGAAATTCAAGTGCATGCTGCTGATACATGATTTTTTGGTTGAGTTCTGCCTCCTAATTCATGTGATGGCGACGTTTCATACGGCCCTAGCAGACTAAACTCTCAAATACGGCTCTGAGCATGCTCAGTACTGCTTTATTACACTGAGCATGCTCAGTGCAGTGCTATAATAGTATGCTAGCTTCAGTTCATGATTTAATCCATGGACTAAAGTTATACCCGGGGTATAACTCAGCCGTGGACTAACTTTAGCACCCGGGTATAAAGTTAGTCCATGGATTAGTAAGTCCACCGTTTGTGAATAGCGCGGTGGACTAACTTTATACCCCGGTATTAGCTAACCCCCGACTAAATTTAACCCCGGTATAACTTTAGTCCACCTTTGTGAATTCGGGCCTATAAGTTTTATATTTATTTTTGTTTTGAATAGAAGGGTTCTTTAAAAATGTCTTGTATAGTTTATTTCGGGTATGTATGGATCGTAGAATTGCTTTAGTAATCCATGGCATTTTTGCTTTTCTTTTTTTGATAGGTGATAGAGGAAAATTTTTATCGTAATATTTCTGCAATTTTTGGTTAAAATTTGTGTAAGCAATATCTGAATTTGACTCATTAAAAACATCTAACCATTCCTCAATCGCAAGATCACTTTTAAACGATTCAATATTGATTGGTGATTCTTTATTATACATTGTAGATTTAGGTGAATTTTCTTTTGAAATATCATTAGCACATAATAAAAAACCGGTAAATGATCAGCTATATCAGATATTATTAATCCGCTGGAAGTATCTCTGTTTAATATGTTTGAAAATATGTTGTCGATAAGTGTTGATGAATGGCTATCAATTCTAGTCGGTTGATCTATGTGGGGATAATAACCAAATGAATGCATAGTGTGTAGGAATAAATCGTTTTCATTATTTTGGGATAACAGGTTAATGTTAAAATCACCCATTAAATATATTTGTTTATCTTCTTTTGTTATGGTATGAAGGCATGTTTCAAGCTCTTCGCAAAATAAATTTGCATTGCCTTGAGGGGGTCTGTAAACTAACCCAATAATTACATTTTTGCCTTTCGGCTTCATGATTTCTAAGAATAAAGTTTCACTTTGTTTTAATGATATTTCTTTTCTTATTTTAAACTGCAAATGTTCATTGATGTAAAATGCTACACCACCTCCTCTTTGATCTTCACGATCTCGCCTTATAAGATTATAGTTTTGCAAGTTGAATATGTTAGGTGAATTATTATGAAGCCATGTTTCCGTGACACCAATAATGGAGAATTTGAAATTATTTAGAGTAAAGAGTAATGATTCCAATGATTCAAAGTTTTTGTTCAAACTTCGGGCATTAACGTGAAGCAAACTGAATTTGTGTTCTGTGTCTCTAAATTTAGAAGTGAAATCTTCAGTTGAGTAATATTTATTACATGATGCATTGTTTGTATTGAAAATAGAAAAAATGTCTATGTCATTACTCGTGAAGAATAAATGATAATACCAAGATTTTAAGATCGAAGATATGATAACTGGTTTGTATGTAAATTTTCTGTGCCGTAACAGTATGATGACGGTGGTAATGGTGATGATCGTGGTGGTGGTGATGATGATGATGGTGGTGGTGATGATGACAATGATAGCAAATCATGCGGGAGGTCAATGAAGTCATGACCTGCGAGCATCTGGCCACCTTTACGTTAACAGAAAGTAGAACCAGAACTGTTGTAATCACAAAAGTGAATAAAGAAATGAAACCTGTCTAAATAATTCTATGTAAATCTATCGATAAACCTTAGTCAAAGAACCAAACATAAACTAAAAAGAATAGTAAAAAATCGGAATACATGCAGTGAAAAAATTGCGGGTAACAGATCGATTAAATTCAGTACAGGTATTAAAGTGTATTTCTTGTTGGATTGCAATTAACGAAATTAAGCAAACATGTGGTAACAGATCGATTAAATTCAGTACAGGTATTAAAGTGTATTTCTTATTGGATTGCAATTAACGAAATTAAGCAAACATGTGGTGCGAAGCAAGGATAGTACAATGCCTTTGAGAAAAAATGGATACAGAGACAGTTATATACTAACATGATTTAAAATAGATACCACTGAGCATGTACTTGCAAGAATATTGACAGCAAAAGTATTTAAAGGCTCCTTCGTATATTGAAAATAAATTAGACAAACTGTTTTTTCCTACAACATTACAATAATTAGCTATATACAGTACCCTGACAAGTATAGCTACATAGATCATTCAGCGATTACGTACACAAAAATATCATAATGATGTAAGGTCACTGACACTTAAACATTTTTTTTTCTTAAATTCAGTATTCATTATTATAAACAAAACAAAGTACATGTAACTACCTGTAATCGGTTGTTCAAGCTCGACCGACCCTACCTGTGTTGAATGTTAAATTTTGTTATGTATTAATTTAAAAGATTGCAATATCACCAAAGGCAAAAGTAAAGCAGGCATCAAGCCGTCCAGAATGCAAAGAGTGTACGTAATGGTGAACTTGGCAGCAATCGATTGCTGGTAATCAAATAGTAAGCCATTAATCTTGAAAGTTATTTTCTCAAGTGTGAATTCCAGCAATCGATTGTTAGTATTTCTTCAGCCATTACATATTTTGAATCATTATGTACTTAATTTTTTTTTTTTGGTGTATGAAAAAATATAGACCATTTCGTAAAAAAGATTGAGAAATTCACCATCATTCGAAAAGCACACATGGCAACATCACAACAAACATTATAACCAATACCCTAAATGCTGAAATTTTAGTCAGTCTCGATTATACTTGTCTGATGGTGCTTCGTGGTGGTAGCTTGGTAAGATATATATTTTTAAAGCAATCCGTTCTGCATTAACATAATTATATAATAAAGCGGATGCATTGATATAACACAACTCATTAGAAAATGTCGTTACTTATATTTAGTATCCATTATTAGAAACAAAACAAAGTAACGACCTGTAATATACACGCCATTTACTACATGTATTAATAGAAGCTGCAGCTATAATGATGGTCTTTATTTCATCTTCATCATCATCCCTCTGCCGTTTGGAAATGCTCTCAGATGATGCTAGTTGTGACATGAGAGTTAGACCTATCCTATCCATTTTCAGAAGAATAAGCTAATAGTTTATTGTATTTATTATAGCATTGAGGTGAGTGGCCCATCTCTGGGGAGAAAAAGACACGACAACCTTGATTTAGATATTATGATGCATTAAATGCTGCTAATTAAGATAAAAATAATTTCAAATTATATACTTGATTTCATTTATTTTTTTTAATTGCTTTTGCCAACGAATCGCAGTATATGAAGAAGTGTTATTTGGTTATCAACTTTTTTTTCTACTTAATTTCCACTGATATTTTGGAAAGGGTTCATTGACCTCTGACCCCTAAATACATTCTCCATGACCTTCACAATTTCAGACTGAAATTATGAAACCTCCATGTTTTCATTAAAAATTGTCCATCTTTATTTGCGTTATTCACAATAAAATATGAACACAAATTTTAGATTATTTTATGTCATACAGATTATATGTATACAGTGTGTATCAAAACAAAGTTTACACTTGCAAAAAATCATGTAAAATTATACATTTGTAATATCCTGAACATTTTTCCAAATTTTAAGATTGGTACAGTTCCATTTAAGCAAATGACGATATAACTGGCGAAAAAATATTTCCGCTTGAGTGAGCACCACTCACTGGTGAAAAGTTAGTGAAAAAATGATTTGCGCAGAACTTTGAAATAGTTATGCGAATAAAAGTAGACCTTAATCATGAAGAACACGTTGAATTTAGCTCGTAAACTTGATTTGAAGATATCTTTTACCTTTTTAACTCGTTTCCTTGCCCAAAACAATTCGAAGAGTGCATTGCGCCCAATCCCACTCCCCACACACCGAGACCATCGTGACGATATTTTCTTTAAACTGAGCTGTGATTTACATGAAATGGCTTAGGCTTGACTTTCATTTTCTTAATCATTGTCAAGCTTGGGTAAAGTGTGGAGAAACAAGTATTAATGCAAACTGAAATGTAAACCCATTAAAAATGATAAAATCTTAGTGAAAAAAATGCTGGAGATGTATCATGTTAACTTTTGTTCAGATTCAGTTATGTCCTGAGATCCAGCTGGCACAAAAAGGAAAAGGTTGTGCTTACTAAGTGTTGAAATTTCAATTTGGGTGGCAAAATTGTTACAAAATGCTTGAATGTATGTGTTTTATTTCAATTGACCAAAAGTGCAAGGGAAATGTATGAGAAATATTTTGCAGGGTAAGTTTGATTTCGCCCTTTGCCCTTGACACAGCCTGAAAACGATCATTTCTGAGCAAACAGATTTCTGCGAGCTTTACAAAAATGGACTATGCTCACTCAAGAGTAGTATTCTGTCAAAACTTTTACTTTCATTAGATGATGAGACCCTAACCCAAGGTTATAATACTGTGAAAAAATTACCCTAATGTTGTATATTTTTTTCAATTCAATTCAATTCAATTCAATTTCATTTCCACATCTGATTAAAAACACAAGTACAAATTCATATGCCAATAGATATATACAATAAAAAACATTGAAATGAAACATATTCAGTTCGGAATCATAATGTGGTGGGAATTGACAAAGGCCAAAGCCTATCAGGGTTATTTCCTAAGGTAATAAAATTAACATAAAATGTTTCTTAAATATATACAAAGTAAAACACAAAACAATAGAAAATGAAATAGACACACATGGAATTCAAAAATATAAGTGTAAATGAAGTAACAAAGACAACCAGACATCCTAAACCCCACCCCCAGGCAATATTTTGTTAACTTTATTCTAGGATTCATTTTCAACTAGGTATTTTTTTGCAATCTCAAAGTGTAAACTTTTTTTTGATACGCACTGTATAGCGAATATTTTCAATAATTACTTTTCCTCAATTGGTAACAATCTGGCTATAAATATTCCCCCTTCTAACAAGTGTTTTACCGACTTTTTAGGTGTTGCTAATCCAAGTTCTATTTTCTTTTTTCCTACGAATAGACAAGAAGTCACAAAACAAAAAATTTCCATGTTAAACCTAATGCTCTTGGCCTACTTGGAGTGGTTCAGGAGTTACCTCTTTAACAGAAAACAATTTGTTTATTTGAATGAGCAAGAATCTGATTTTAGAAATATTAGTTACTTGTGGTGTTCCGCAAGGGAGTCTTTTAGGCCTTTTGTTGTTTATTCTTTATATAAATGATATTTATAAATCGTCCTTTTCCATGTCATTCATTTTATTTGCAGATGATATTTTCACATAGAGATCCAAATGTTCTTGTTGATGTCATCAATGCAGAGTTGCGAAATGTTTTAAAATGGATAAAAACAAATAAACTGTCATTAAATCTTTTGAAGACAGATTTCATATTATTTAGTAACTCCTTAGCTTCATTACCGACTCAAATTATGATTGACAATAACCCACTTAAGAAGGTTTCTCACACAAATTTTTTAGGTGTTTTGGTTGATAGCAAGCTCTCCTAAAATCACATCTTCCACAACCATCTTTGCTTATCCTTTATTATTCTCGTGTTTTGCCCTACCTAAATTATGGACTTTTGCTTTGGGGAACACTCATCAAACTCTGTTAAAAAAAATTATATTATTACAAAAAGGTAATTCGTATATAAATCTGCAATGCTCCGTTCCGTGCCCACTCGGATCCACTTTTCCATGAACATAATATTATCAAAGTAACCGATCTATACTTGTTTCATCTTGGAGAATTTATGTATAAATTCAATTCTGGTGCCCTTCCTTTAGTTTTTCATGACATGATTTAAAAAATCATACTATTCATAAATATCCCACGTCAGAAGAATTTCAATTACCTTTACTAAAAACACTTTCAGCACAAAATACATTCATTTTTGAAGGTCCTAAATTTTGGAATACTTTGCGCATAGATTTGAAAAACTCCCCTTCACTTGCAGTCCCAAAAGAAAACTTCAGAATTTTTATTGGCTACGTATAAAACAAAGCTCTCCTTGTACTTAGATTGTTCCTTCTTTTATTGTCCATATTATCACTATTATCATGATTAGTTTTGTTAGTAGATCATGATTATTGTGATTATCAATATCATTAACATTAACATTATTATCATCTCTATTATTACTCTCATTGTTATTATTGTTGGTATCCGAAGAACTCGTCACCACTTTTCAACCAGGCATAAACTTTGATCCGTTTCCTTTTGCGCGTTAACTTTATACTCGTCAATGTTCGTTATACATCTGTGAAACTCTTTTTTTTCTTTTTCTAGTCCACATGCGGATATGTTTTCCTCATTATCCCTCCTTGTTATTCTTCGAAATCACTCATTTATGCATTATGTTGTTTATTTCACATTTTCCTCCCCCTCTTTTGGCCACTCTCATTATTCTAATTATGTAAATTAATATTAATGAATAATTTGATTTGAGTGGTCCACGTTTTACAAGCACAGCTTCACAGTGGACCTCTCCATTTCCAGCTTATTTTCAGCCACCGATGTTTAATGATAAAGTAAGTCCCCTTAAATCAAATTGCTGTAACTTTTGAACGGAATTATTTTGAGATATATTTCGTAGGTGGTTTCTACACCCATTAGGCAACTCCTGGGGGAAAATAAGATTGATCGATTGAGTCATGCATGAGTAATTAAAGATTGAATTAAAAATGACAATTTTTGAAAGTAACAAGAGTCGTTTCTCAGATTGTGCAAATACAAAGTTGTTTTTAGGTGAATTTTATGGTGTTGTGCTGTTTTACTATCTATCATTTAGCCACTCCACACACAATTTTGAGACCGTATGTTCATGGTTGAGTGAGCACTATGTATTGCAGGGGACGCGGGACAGGGGGGGGGGGCTTTAGCCCCCCACTTTTTTCCAAAAGCATGTACAAAAATGTAAAAATGACCATACGATTATGATTTTTTTTTGCATGGTCAGCCCCCCTCTTCCCACTTTTGGCTCAGTCCCCCCCCCCCCCCACTTTGAAAACCGTTCCGCGGCCCTGTATTGTGACGTATCATCATAGGGGTTTATGATAGTATCCTCTACAACTTGTAAGATCATGTTAAAATTTGAAAATGTTGGTGGCTCCCCTGATTATAGGCCCTCCCCCCATATCAAAATTCTGGATCCAACACTGATTTATCCATGACAAATTGTTAGTAAAAAAGAATACATATATACAGTATAAAGAGTATTCATTTCTGAGGTTCCGAATGTGCTCGCTCAACCATGCAAATGTTAGTTCAGAAAGTGTGTGGTGTTTGAAATGATGGATGATAAAAACAATAGCAATTAAAGTCACATTTTAAACCGAATTTGCCCCCAATATTCACTTTAATACCCTTTAAAATGAGTGTGTGACATTGAAAATACAAATTTTCCCACTTTGATTCGTGCTCACTCATCCATAAATAAAAAAATCGATTTCACTTTTGCACAGAATTCTGCCCATAAATTGATAAACATAACTGCCAAATGACATTCCTAAAGACAGCCTTGAAAAAAAAGTTCCACCATATTGGAGGGGGTTACTTATTCTTAAACATATGCACCCATAATGTATGCAAGTCTATGAGAGAGGAACTCACAATTTTAACAAATATGAAATGAGGGTTTGTTTCACGGGCGGTTTTTGTTACTTCTACCAACAGTTATTTAATGAAACTTCGCATATGACTTCAGAGTAACACTATCTAAAAGGCGCGCCCACCAAAATAACAATTTGATACGGCACAGAGTGGGGCCAAGGCCTTGAACTTTCTTCTCATTTGCATAATTTTCGAATATTGTGTGCTCACTGATGCATTAAACACCGGGATTTTCATAAAAATCAAATCAAATGAACTATGCAAGGAGGTTTGTGACGGATATCCATAGATACAAATTTCATTTTTTTTCCAATAACGTAAAAAGAGATAATCACATTCCACGTGTTCATTCAAGCGTGGATGTGTATTTAAACGCCTTTGAATCATTGAAGCATGTTAATTGGTCATGAACATAACGAACAAGTTGAGAAAATCATTTTCAGTTACCAGAATGAAACAATACTTGCCTATGATATTTGAAAATCGTATTGTATGTTTTCAATAAATGTTCATTGAACCGTGAAACGATGAATATTGTTGAAGATACTCTTCCCCAAAATAATTGTCATCATATTCTATCATCTTTATTGATAGAAATGTGCCAAAAACCCAATAATACCAAATTTTAACTTGTGTTTATTAAACCGTGAAATTTAGCCAAAAAGGTTTTATCGTCTTTTAGAAAGTACCTGTTACAAGCCTTCTGACTATTTTTATGATGAGAATGTGGAATTAGTTCCAATAAAATGGAATCAAAGTCATGATATTTGGCTTGTGACTTTTGAAAAGTGACATTTTTGCCTTTTGACAGTGCTCACCGAAGCATGACGTAAAATACATCAACAACATTTCATCAGAGGGTAGCTTATAAAATTACCTACACGCTCATGTAAAAATATATTAAGAACTTGCATTGGTTCGGAAATTATTGATGTTTGTAGGGGGGACTTACTTATTTTGTTGTGTATATATTGCGTTATATGTTTGTATTACATTTCAATTATTACATTTGTGTTTATGATGGATTCTGTCTACTGTTTTGTTGGAAATGAGAAAAATAAAACTGAAAACTGAAACTAAAAGGTGCGTGTTGGTTTACGTGTTTATAGTGCCGGGGAGGCCATGAACAGGTCTCATATTGTCGTATACAAATATTGACTGTAAAAGAGGAGGTCTGTGTAAATTATCATTCATCGGTTACCGAAGAAGTAATGGTTTCCCCTGTCATCCGAATACATAGCAATCTATACTTGTTACTTTTATATACCCTATCGTTTATCACTAAGCCTAGACCACTACAGTGCGTATAAAAAAACGGAACAGTATTGAAAAGTCTATAACAAAAATTGTTTCAAAATATTATATCTATATTTTGATTTTAATAGATGCTCTGAGATCTTATCTTTGAAATGCAATTTTTAAAAATAATTTTGTTCATGCTAGCGCGAACACAGGACGTTTTTGTCAGGGGTTCAAAGAGAGGCTTGCGCCAAAATGACAGAAATGAGAAATTTGATTGGACTTTTGGCTAATCAGCAGCCTTCTTCTTAATCTTTTCATTATCTTTGCCATAATTCTCGAATATTGCTGTCAAATTTCATTTACAAATTTATTCATTTACCTGAATCATTTAGTTTTTCATTTAAAATTCTTTTACCTTTGAATTTTCCTTCATAAGTAAGAAAAGAAGACTTTGTCAACCCAAGTAAGAAGACTTACATTATTAATTGGGAGAATTTGTAATTATTCAAATCTTTTTATTATGTGAAACAAATTATGTTATGGTACCTATAAAAGACGTGAATCCTCTTTTCAAGGGGCTATTGAATCCTTCACCGAGTTATGTGCTTGACAGGACAAACCGGAAAGGATTCATGTCTTTCAATGGCAATGGTGTATTGAGTCAATTTTGAAGGAGTAAGATGTGGCAGATCGGGTAAAATGTATTAAAAAGTTGTGAAGCGAGCAACGAAACTAAATTATTTTAATGGCATTTGAAGGATAAGACTTTAGAGCATCTATTGACACCAAAATATAGAGATCATAATTTGAAACAAAATTTTTAGAGACTTTTCAAATCTGTCCCATGGCTGATTTTATTTGCTAAATCACATTGTAATTTAAACGAGCTGATATGCAACAGATACGTAAAATAGTATCTCTGTGAGCCTCAGCCCTTGCAAAAAAGTACCATTAAAGAAAAATGAAACACTTGAAACAAGATAGCTTGTGCAAAAAAAATTGTGAAAAATTGAATGAATATAATAAGGAAGATGAGCATTTGAAGTTTAGATTATTATTATGTAGATCCTCCCATTGGCAATGCAACAAAGATGTGGGATGTCACCATTGATCTAGAGAGGTGAAATCAGTGGATGTCACATGTGAACAACTTCCCATTACTATTCTATATATTTAACTTAAAATGCCTCTTTTATCACATCTATCAGAAGATCATTCATCCTTTATATAGGAGGGCATTTAATACATAGTCTCAAAAAATACATCATGGACAAAGAGTTTGTAACACCCTAAATAAGAAAGAGAAAAAGTATATTTTGGGGGTATTTCATAGTCCATCAAAGGGAAAGTTTTTCACATGTGACATCACAAATATTTGTCTCATTGCCAATGGCGGCTCTCCATAGTATTAGTGATCGCAATATTAAAAGGGTCACTACTTTCTCATTATTTGTCCGATTTTTCTCAAACTTGCTTTGATCTTATATTCTTTGATTTTTCTGTAAAAAAAAATGTTCCAAAGGTTTCATTCCCCTTTACCATAGTAACCATGGTAAATTTATTTGTACCATATTACGACCCAGGGCCGTTGCCCGAACATTTTTTTTGGGGGGGTGGGGGTGTACCAGGTAAATTTGCAAACTAACTTGGCACAGAGATACGGTCTTACGTACACGTAAGCTCCCGAAGGGAGCTAGAGAGGGAACTCTAGGGTTTTTTTTAGACATAGCCAACATGGCTGCTGGCGGAAAGGTTGATTTTGGAAGGTCAATATTTTATTCTTGACAATGACGTCAAATTACGCAAACTACCGGCACTTCTGTGATTGGCTAAAGTACTAATGTGTTATTCATATACTTATGCATTAAACATGTTTTTCCTTCCCACAATTCCCCACGAGTTATGTGCATGCGAGGTGCTTTTTTTTGGACTCTGCGAATTTCAAGTTTTTGAAACGAAATAGCTAGACTAATCATCTGTTTATAGAATTAATGTTCGTAATCATGATTTCTGAGTGATCTTCATTGGAGCAGAAAATCTTGGAGGGAACAGCGATATAAATTTTAATGATATTCCATCCCAATAAAATAAATCAAGTTAATTTTCATGTTTTGATCTCACTTGCAATCGAAATGTGTTTGCCAGGGTTCGAGGGCATGTACTTTACACAACAAAAATATAAGTCCACCTTAAACAAACATCCATAATTTCCGAACCAAATTGAGTTTATAACATATGTTTACATTAGCGTGTAGAAGAATTTATAAGCTACCATCTGTATTAATGTTATGGACGTATTTTATGTCATGCTTCAGTGAGCACCGCCAGAAGACAAAATTGTCACTTTTCAAAAGTCACACGCCAAATATCATGATTTTTCTTCTACTTTATTGAAACGAATTCCACATTCTCATCATGAAAAATAGTCAGAAGACTAGTAAAAGTTACTTTCTAAAAGACGATACAAGTTTTTTGGCTAAATTTTACAGTTAACTAAATACAAGTTTAAATTTACTATAATTTGATTTTTTACACATTTCTATCGATAAAAATGATCGAATATGATGGCAGTTATTTTTGGGAAGAGTATCTTCAACAATATTCATCGTTTCACGGATCAACGGTCATTTAATGAAAGCAAAAATACGAATTTCAAATATAGGCAAGTATTGTTTCATTTTGGTATTTTTTCGTTATATTCATGACCAATTAACATGCTTCAATGATTCAAATGCGTTTAATTAAACATTCACGCTTGAATGAACATGTGGAATGTGATTAACTATTTTTTACGTTATTGGAAAAAATGCAGTTGCTAACTATGGATATCTGTCACAAACCTCCTTTCATAGTTCATTTAATTTGATTTTGGTAAAAAATCCCGATATGCTTCAGTGAGCACACAATATTCGAAAATTATGCAAATGCGAAGAAAGTTTAAGGCCTTGGTCCCACTCTGTGCCGTTTCGAATGATTATCTGGATGTACGCGCCTTTTGGATAGTCTTACTCTGAAGCCATGTGCGAAGTTTTATGGAAAAAAAATGTAGGCAGAAGTAACAAAAACCGTCCATGAAACAAACCCTCATTTCCTTTTTGTTAAAATGTTGACTTCCCCTCTCATAGACATTGTGTACACCATGTGTGCAATGTTTAAGGATAAGTGACCCCTTATTTATTATGGTGGAACTTTTGTTCAAGGCTGTCTTTAGCAATGTCATTTGGCAGTTATGTTTATGAACTTACGGGCAAAATTATGTGCCAAAATGAAATCGATATATTTATTTATGGATGAGTGAGCATCCATCAAAGTGGGAAAAGGGACATTTTCAACATCACAGACTCATTTTGAGGTGATATATAGTGAATAATGGGGGCAAATCCGGTTTCAAATGTGACTTAATTGCTTTTGTTTTTATTATCCATCAGTTTTATCACCACACATTTTCCGAACATTTTACATTTTCATGGTTGAGCTAGCACATTCAAAAACTTGGGAATTAATACTCTTTATACTGCATAAATATATTTTTTCCTTTTAATTTCTCAGGAGCAGTTGAATTTATGGACAAATCAGTGGTGGATCCAGAATTTAAAATTGGGGAGGGACCGAGTTATTGGGAGTGAGTGACACCAACATTTTCCTATTTTAACATGCTTTTAACAAGTTGTAGGGGATACTGCCATAAACCCCTATCATGATAAGTCATAAAACATTGTTCACTCAACCATAAACATAGGCGGATCCAGCTTTTGGCGAAAGGGGGGGCGCACTGCCGAGCGCGCACATATTTTTGCACTTCACCGGCGCCATAAAAGAAAATGTTGAAAAAGAAAAAGGGGTAATGCCTGACCCTGTCAAAACACGCACACACACACATGCATATATATATATATATATATATATATATATATATATATGACTCATATCATGTAGATATATATGACTCATGAGATAGAAACACATATTTCACCGACAAATTAATGCGAGCGCGAAGCGCGAGCTGAAATTTTTAAAGTATACTGACCTGAAAACAGGAAAAAGGTGCCTGTTTAGGACTGTTTGTAGTAACTCATGAGGAGGATACATATCTCACTACACAGATAATGCGAGTGCCGAGGGCGAGCTGAAATTTACTTATATTCTGACCAGAAAGCTTGATATTCTAAGCATTCTTGGTACCAATGATTAAGATGGGTATCTAAAAAAAATGTGAGCGCGAAGCGCGAGCTTAAAATTTTGATATTTCGATCTGAAAACATTACAGTTTAATGTACGTTTTAATAAAGAACAAGATTATATCCAACAAAAGATTATTGCAAATCGAAGCGGGAGTTCTTTTGAGGGTCAGAACTAAAAACGGGACATTCTATTCACCTATTTAATCATGAAAAGTATGGGGTTTTGCTACAGAAATGATGCGAGCGCGAAGCGCGAGCTGAAAATTTTTATGTTCCAATCTGAAAAGCGGATAATTTGAGCACGATTTTTAATAAAGAACGAGTTGTGTAGCTCAATCTCGTTTGCTGATTTCTGTGTAACATTACCATCTTATTGTTTTTGCACATGCGGAATTATTGGGGGAGGGCAAAACGATCATTCTTGACCGCGGCGCCGATCTAGATTTGGTTAGCAATAGGCCCTTCTTCATTATTCTACCGGCGCTTATTTATTGAAATCAGGGGACGCTGATCATTCTTGACCGGCGCCGATTTAAATTTAGGTGGCGCCGGTTAAGACAAAGGCAGCGCCGATTTGTCTTGACCGGCGCCGATTTAAACAAGTAGTACTGACTATTTTTACCGACGTTACGTAAGATTCAGGCAGCGGTAATCCATAATCGACTGGCGCCGAAGTTATAACCAGATGACGCCGATTGTTCTTGTCCAGCGTCGATTTAGATTTAGGTGGCGCTAATTATCCTTGATCGGCGCCGGTTAAGACTCTGGCAGTGCCGATTTTTCTTGACTGGCGCCGATTTATAACTAAATAGCGCTGATTATTCTTGTCCGGCGCCGATTTAGATTAAGGTGGCGCTGATTATTCTTGATTGGCGCCAGTTATATGCAGGCAGCGCACTGCTACCGGCGAAGTTGTTGGGAAAAGGGTAGTTTAAAGAAAAATAAGGAAGATGATATGATTACGCTTTGCTGGGGATAGTCTTTCCTTTACTGTTGCTAATGTTATATCAGTGTATAATTTTTTTTAAAGCAGCGCCTTTTCCCTTTCTTTCATTTATTTTTAATTTTTCAAGCGGCACCTTTCCTTTCTTTTACTTTTTTTTATTTTTTTTATTTTGAGCGGCGCCTTCGGCGCCGCTCAAATATTAGGGGGGGGCGCGCGCACCCTGCGCACCCCCTGGATCCGCCGATGATAAACAAACGATTTAAAAATTTTGTGTGAGGTGGCTAAATGATGGATGGTAAAACAGCTCTAACACCATAAAGTTTCCCTAAAAAACAACTTTTGTCCCACTTTGTATTTACACAATCTGAAAAACCACTCTTGTGACTTTCAAACATTGTCATTTTTAATTCAATCTTTGATAAGCCAGTTCGTAGTTCCTTTCTGCGCATGATCAAAAGATTCTACGCATGATCAGAAGAAGGTCATTTGTACTAAAGTAACATGGTGCTTTAAATCTAATGAGATAGGCACCAACTTTGATGTCTTGATTATTCATGTATTCTTTCTAATTGTCGTTTTCATTTACATCCACAAAAAACAACAATGCTTCCACGAACGACTGGTATTTCAGTTTGTAAAGTACATTGTGCAACATGCTAAGATGTGCATTCAAAGTAGGAATGCAACAGATACCTTCATTAAGTGTTCATTGAAGTGCTATTCTAGTCACCTGATCTATTCAATTTCTTCATCCTGCTATGTAAGGCAAGCTTACGTAATATCTTGCTTTGAAATCTGCCTATCATAATGAAAGAAATGAAAGGTCATTTGACCTAAATTGCCCATGAAGTAACCACGAACTGGTCTATTACTCATGCATGACTCAATCGATCAATCGTATTTTTCTCCAGGAGTTGCTTAATGAGTGTAGAAAATATCATATTTCAAAATTATTCCGTTCAAAAGTTACAGCAATTTGATTTAGGGGGACTTACTTTTTGTTATGTACACAACAACAAAAGTAAGTCCCCCTTCTAACAAACATCAATAATTTCCGAACCAATGCGAGTTTTTAATATATTTTTACATGAGCGTGTAGGTAACTTCTTAAGCTACCCTCTGAGTAAATGTTATGGACGTGTTTTACGTCATGCTTCAGTGAGCACCGTCAGAAGGCAAAAATGTCACTTTTCAAAAGTCACAAGCCAAATATCATGACTTTGATTCCATTTTATTGGAACTAATTCCACATTCTCATCACGAAAATAGTCAGAAGGCTTGTAAAGGCCACCGCACACTTACGACCCGACTGGTCGGCGACTGGCTTGCGACTGAGTGAGGGGAGATGAATCGCATTTGTTTTGTACACATATTTTCAGATTTTCCCCTTTATTTTACATATTTCACATTATCACCTCCAGACCTTGACATATATGGTGTGGATTATATTTTCTCATGAGATATGTTGTGCTCAGAAGGAGGCAAGATGCAATTTGAAAGATGAGGAAAATCTGAAAATTTGTGTACAAAACAAATGGAGAGTTGTCCACAAAATCAGCCATTTTGAAGCACGTTTGCCAATTTGAGGATCCACATAGAAAGTACAACAAGACTTTTTAATCGTCCATAACTTGCTTATTCCATAACCGATTTTGATGAAACTTTTTTTTAAATGGTTCCTCTCAATTTACTCTTTCCAATAAGATTGCTTCTATTCTTAGGTAGCTGTGCTGGTATTCCTGTCCGGCTAGCATAGAACCAGTGGGAAGCAGCCGCGAAATTTAACGTTGATTTTTTGGGAGAGGGGCCTTCTAACCGGGGGTTTAACCCCCCCCCCTTCGGGAAGCTAAAACAAGGATATCGGTCAGTTCCAGACATACTTGTATGTAACTCTCTAATTAGAGGTATTATGCATGTTCATGTTTTATAGTTATGTCATTGTGACACCAGAATCCGAAAAGCATTCATCTCTGTTTAATAAAGCCACGACATAATCGCACTGTCACGTGTGAAGTGACTTTTTTAAATTATTTACCTACTGCTGCTTGACAGCAAATAAGGAATACGTAAAACTGAGGATTACAATTATTAGAAGATTTAATCAAATCTCTTCATCCATTCTTTTGTTCTCTTTTGATTGGGTTTACACTTATTGTACATGAAAAATATACAAATATATAACAAAATACATCTTAACTGAATAATAACAGTTGACTAGAGCCCCCATCATCTCTTCTGGCTTGACATGCCCCACTCGGCCCTGGTGGTCGGTCCAGTTCCTGGCCTCCGCAGCTTGCGATGTCTCTTCCACTCGGCCTCCGCAGACAGTTACCCCTTGCTGAGTAGCCTCCAGATCAGAGAGATGTGGCTTCAACGAATAAGTGGACGAGATCGAGCCCCCAATGACGACATGAATTTTGACCAATCATGTCAGTGGAGAACCGGCGGCAGCTGGGGTCGTTATCTCTTCACCGACGTAGTCCCTCAGTTTTAACTTAGACTGCCTATATATACTAACTTCTGTAGTCTATTCTAGCTTAGGTGGTTCTCCCTGAATTACTGAAACTAACCATCTAATAGATACCGTTACTAGGACTAACTGTAAAATTTCTATAAAGTAATTCAAAGAATTTCAATAACAGATGAGTGCATAAAGCAACACATTCTTAATAATAAAAGGCTTCCTGTACAGCTGTAATTCTACATTCATCAATTCTAGAGCACTATTGGCTGTTCATGACACTTGTATGAAAATGCTTCACCTAATAAGAAATATTTCTAACACATGTACAAAATATGACATAAATCTGGTACACTTATACTCTAAGGGGGGGGGGAGTATCAAGCGTTTCCAATGCTTGCTTTTCAAAACATATGTACATGCTTGTCTACAAGACAACCCTAACCTGGATAAAGTAAAAATGTTTAACACATGTTTAAATTTTAACTGAAACATTCTAAAATTAAATTTCTTTCCTTACACGCACATTATGTTGTTATTTCATTTTGTTCGCCGAGAATAAGTAATAATAATAATAATAATAATGAAATTATTAAACAGCACTTAAAAATGCATATACGGGGACTGGTGCCTGATCTTAATGCCCTGTTCACCCACAGGAATAAGAAATCTGTATCTGTATCTGTCCGTTGACGTACAATCACCAGCATCTGGTTGTCGCGTACGTTTGGGTTTAGGGGGTCAAGCGCTAAACACAGTTAATTTTGGTAGTGTGCTTTGGAGACAAGCGTGTTGATGTCCAAACTTTCAAGTTTGAGTTTGAAAACTCCTCCGTCTTTAGAATTTCTGACATCCTCAGAGAGAAGGTTCCATTCTGGGATGGTCTTGGGATACAGGGAGTGTCGGTAGCAGTTTTGATCATCATCATGTCCATCATGGCCTTTATTTTTACAATTATCACCATAATCCGCATTGTTATCATCTCCATCTTCATCATTATATAATTATGAACAAAATAACATTTCCGTTCTGCTTTATAAATGTATTTATTAATTTAATGACTCTTATTCCGGTCATTTTTTCCAAGCAATCTACTTGTAATGACAATCCTTCTCCAGCACACTGTAAATGTTATAATTCTTTTTTCGTTGGTAGTAGATCATATTTGTTTATAATGACTTTAATATATATATATATATATATATTATTGTGTATGATTCATACAAAAATCAATTACCGATATGGTATATTTGATACGTAATGGAAATGGTATTGTATACGAAGGTTATGAATGCAGAAGAAAACAATAATGAAATCAAATACACAGCAAAAAAAAACCTGTCTGAGTCGACTAATATAAAACAACATAATTATTTTGCTCTGTTTGACACACCAAGCGCCTCGTATACTCTACAAAATGTTTTTGGGACATATCGTCAAATTACATGTTCATAACTATTCCCTTTTCACACGTAATAATTCCATCGACAAACTTTTGGACTATCAATATCATTTTGTAGTCACAGATAAGCAAGGTCACTGACCTCCATTTCCTCGGCTCCTTAGTACGCTCATCTTTAATATACACGAAATAGTCAAGTAATAACATCTGATATAAATCTACATATAATTATGACATTCATTTTGATTTTTTTTCTACATTTTCCTTTTAAACTATGGCTAAAACACCTGCCTAATATGATTAATTCTATCTGATTCTGGTATTAATACTTGTTTTGCGTTGCAAACCTTGTCACATCTTAAACAATGTTTTTTTTATTTACATAACGAGTTCATGGATAGCATTGGAAACAAGGAAAAGGGTATGTGTGTATGTTGGGTGTGAGACAAAGAGAGAGACAGAAAGAAAGAATTGTAGATGTTATATATAAGAATAATTGTAGAAGAATATTATGAAAGCAGTTACATTAATCTATTAGTTATTTCCTCTTTAAAAATAGCCTAGAATGATCAAGTACATTCCACAGCATGTTTGTAAGAACGTTCCAGATGTCTTTATATTATGCAGGCCTTGCCTATTTAAAAGGCCAAGGAGTTGTATTGTTATTTCTGAATAGAGATTAGGAACAATAGGCTTAGCTATGTTATTGACACTCTTGATTTCAATGAGGTCATTCAAGAATGTTTTAGAAATGAAGAAGGCTCCTGAAAGAGGAAGAACATTCTTTTGGAAGGCAATGCTAGAACTTTCCATTATAGTGAAATCTAGAAGGATAGCTGTAATGGGTATATAAAAGCTGCAGTTTCTTTAAGGATTTCATCACATCATATTAGATCACTTGATCACCACATCATATGAGAGCAGGAGATCACATCACATCATTTGAGATCATCACATCATATGAGAGCAGGAGATCATCACATCATACGAGATCACTTCACCAGATCATATCAGTTTATTTCCACCTGGAATATCTATATTGTGTGGAATTATTTGCCCACCATCAATGAACTGTTTGCAGTTATCTTGAGAGAGAAATTATCAGTTCTCATCGAGATCATCAACATCATCAACCTGTTCAATGAACACTCTTCAACCCATGTATTGCTGAATTTCACTGTTAATCATCATCAACATCGTCTTCACGGACATTTCAACTCGTTACAGTGACTTTTATTATTCATCGGACTTCAACATCAGTTTCATCATCGCCATCATCAATAAGGAATCTTCCCAGCCTACCTGGAAAATATATTGGACTATAACAGTGAACTATAACCCTGGATTGTACATCAAACACTTCAAGAGATTAATGTAAGATTATTTGGTTTTATTTTGTTTAAGTACATGATCAATTTCCTGTAATAAAAAAAAGGAAAATTTAAACTTTATATTTTAAAATCTACTTGTTATTTGTTGCAGTATCGTAACATAGAATGTTACGATACTGCAACAAATAACAATAAAATAATTTGAAATTGAATGTCCTTTTCTTTTATTACAGGAAATATAACACTCAAAAACTAAGAAAACATAAATAAATATCTTACGCCTCTTGAGGTGACAGATGTGCAATATATCCGATTAATAATCCAAATGATAAAATCCAGATAAGAGTCCACAATGATGGCGACGATGAAACTGATGCTGAAGCACGATGAATAACAAGAGTCACTGTAACGAGTTGAAATGTCCGTGAAGACGATGTTGATGATGATTAACAGTCAATTTCAGCAATCCATGGGTTGAAGAGCGTTAATTGAACAGGTTGATGATGTTGATGATCTCGATGAGAACTGAAAATTCCTCTCTCAAAATAACTGCAAACAGTTCATTGATAGTGTGCAAATAATTCCACAGAAGATAATTATTCCAGGTGGAAATCAACACCGCTCTGACATAAAGTGTGGCATGAAACTCTGAGTTCTGATCTGATATGATGTGATGATGTCCTTTTATATGCACATTTCAACTATTCTAGATCATTCTAGTATTCACTATTCTAGAGGCTTCTATATAGTATTCACTATTATGGAAGGTTCTAGTATTGTCTTTAAAAAAACATTCTCCTTTCAGGAGCAGTCAAATTCCAGAAGACTCTTGAATGACCTCATTGAAATTAACATGTGTCAACAAAACAGCTAAGCCTATTCAATTCCACTACCAATACAATTCTATTGTAAAGTAATCTCTATTCAGAAATAACAATAATCCTTGGCCTTTAAATAGGCAGAGGCCTACTTAACAAAAACTTATGTTGTGGAATGTTCTTGATCATTGTAGGCTATTCTTAAAGGGGGAAATTACTAAATAAATGAATGTAATTGCTTTTACAATTCTTCTTATATATAACAAGAAAGAAAAGGGGAAAGAAATAAAGAAAGAAAACAAGAAAGAAAAAGATAAGATAACAAAGAAAGAAAGAAAGAAAAGAAGACAGAAATAATGGATGAATAAATGAATGAATGAATGAAAGAGGCGACAAAGTCAGAAAGTAACATTTTTACAATCTTTTCTCAGCTCTAATACGGAAATCAGGCGGTATCAATGCAAGTCCAGGTATTGGTTCAGTGTTTGTCGGTGAATCCTCAGACAAGTAAAAGTTGAATCTTTGAAGGAGACACGTGAAAGCCAGGAAGATTTCCATCTTTGCCAATATCTCTCCCAAGCACGAACGACTCCCTATGCAATTTAAAGTAATAAATCAACTGGTTTAATCATCAAAGTGATTGGAATTGGCTGTTCGAAAGGATATTAATACTAAATAATAATAATATTATCTGTGTACCGCTATCATAAAACATGTCTCTAAGCGATAAGGAAAATATATAGAGAAGGAATTTCAGCAAAATGACCCTGAAATTTACTGCAATTATCAGGGTTACATGTAAATGTGCAGATGAGGATTACTGTGTGCAAATTACGCAAAAGTATGAAATCATTAAATCATCATGTTGTAAAATCAAATAAATTCGAAGGTAAAAAGAAATATCAAACCAACATAACGCTGAAAATGTCATTGAATTTGGATGTAAAGATTTTACAAAAATAGTTTCATCATCCTGTCGGTTTCCAATTTGAACCCGATCACGTCACTCGCTATTTTTAAGAATAATTTTGTATCCATTTTGTCTTTAACATAATACAAACACATTAGAGAATTTCTGGCTAAAAACATGGGCAGAGGTGCCCCTAATTATTATTATTCACCACGAGAAGCCCTCGGGAGAATAGTATGGTAGTGGATCGTATTACCGAACACTTTTCATGAATTTGATCATATCAAACACATTATTCCAATAAAATTCACCAAACTTTCACCATAAATACACAAATACCTACAAAATATAAACATGCAGAATTTTTGCCGAAATTGTTTTTCATTTTTACGACATCAGCTTCCAATCGGACCCCTCTTCGCAAGTGAAATATTTTGGTCACTTAAAAAGGTATCGTATTACCGAACGTGTGTTTTCTATGGGAAAAGTTGGGAAAACAACAAAGTCACTGATGAGCTATTTTGACCATATTTTATTGTTTTGAGGATATAAAGACTTCGAAATTGTGTTTTTGATAATTTTTCATCATTTTTCTATTTAAGTTTCCTTTGGAAGGAAGTTGCAAAGGTTTGAGCGTATTTGATTATTTTCTGACGCATATGATGCGCGCGTTCGGTAATACAAGGCCGGTCGGTAATACAATCACTCACTATACTATGTGATGTTCCTTCGATGCGAACAGTTACACCGAGATCCCCGATACGTCATTGTAATTTGAATACAATTAGGGAAATGTCATACACGTGACGTCATTTTCGAAATAGTATAACATAGAGTGTCAATCGCGCCAACATTCTGAAATAATTGAAATAACCATTAACCACGAGAAGCTCTTTCAACCAATCAAAGAAGGATAAATATTTAATCCCAAATGTAAAGCGAAATAAAGCTTTATTTCACCCAGGAATTAGTAGCATTTCAATTGTTGTTGCATATACAACTTTTTGTGAAAATAGGTGAATGAAAAAAATGTAGTAACTCTCTTGTTTTTCATTCAATTTTGATGAAATTTTCTGGCCCGAATTCACAAAGGTGGTGTTAAAACCATCGGTTGAACCCATTGTTTATGCAGATTTCCTCTATAAATTACGCTGACAATGACGCATGTTGACGTGGATATCCACACTATTCTTTTCATGAGTCCACCGTTTTGAATTAATGAGCCCGCTCTCTATTAAGTCAGTAAACCTGGCAATTGAGCGCGCTTCACACGCCCACTATAATATTAATGACTCAAAAATTTTGCTGGTGCCCCCCAATGCCATGACCCACCGTACGCCACCGCAATGAATAATACAAACGAAAAAAATGATATCCCCAGTTTTCGATATACATTTGATAATAATCGTAATAAGAGCGTCTAGACCAAAATTTAGCAGTTTGGAGTAATATTCAAGGTTTTACAGCCAAATTATTATTTTATGCATCAAAATAATCAAAAAATAACTTTGATTTTGGAAGAATTGAATAGGGGCCTATCAAATGAGGGACGTTACGCCATGAGGGAGGTGCGCGCCAATTTTCGGCGAGATCGCTACCAAGATCTGTTCGATAAGGGAGGGGGGGAACACCTCCTCCACCTTGCCTTGGCTATAACAGATTAAGCATCATAAATATATATCCCTTACTGAAAATTTATTGGTGTTTGACTAGTTGAGAACCTTTCGAATCATAATTTCACGAGAAAAATGAAATTCATCGAAGATCAAAAGAGTCTCCGAGATTCACCGGCAAGTTTGGTGATGCGACGGCACAGACGCTTTATCTGCATGGGTCCGCTGAGCGCAGCACAATCAGCACACACGCAGGTAAATACAATACTAGCTCTTGGGCCGCGGATACAAGGGGGGAGCCCCCCCCCCCCTCCACCAATTTTTTCCAAAACTGTAAACAAAAACGTAAAAATGACCACACGATAGTGATTCTTTGCATGCTCATGCAGCCCCCCCCCCTTTGAAAACCGCTCTGCGGTCCCTGCTTAAGCTGAATCACAAACTTTCCGATAATTAAATGTCATTGTGAAACCTCGTCTTGCTTTTTTATAATTTCCCCTATTTCCTTTTGATTTAACCGGTTCATGCTCAAGTTGTTATTTGTTATATTCATATGCTATGCAACTACAGGAATATTCATTAGGAGGCTGCACTCTATAAGCGCCGCTTTTTAGCAGCCTCCTCCATTTCCATCCTGATATGGAATAATCTTGAATACAATTTTTGCACAGGGATACCTAAAATATGTTTTGTTATTTATATGTCAAAATGTACAAAACAAATTGTAATTGTTGAAAATGGAAATAAACGAAATGAAATAATGATTCTGCATGCTAAAATGGCCGTCATTCGATCATCGAAAGATTCAGGCTGCTTAATTTTAGTTCACAACCTTCACAACCGGTAAGTGAAATTATTAGACGAGCTCACAGCCACGCCGCGCAATACCAAATCACCTCGAGTGATGCTTGGGAGCCGGTTGGGTAATAGCCGCGCGCAGTTAAGCTGATATAGATTTTGTTCAGTTCATGGAGATGGGTCAATTAGAACATTACCAATATTTTCGTCCAAACTTTAAAATTGAAGGGATATAAAACAAATATACCGGGTGTTTCTTTCGAAAGGATAGTCAAAGCATTCTTCGGTTGGTCTGGCAACCTCGGATAAAATATTTCCACTATACTTTTTCAAACTCGGTACGACGACGGTTTACCAACCATCATCACCAACACCACCTGACTTGTCACATAAAAGCATGCGATATACCATGGACCTATTAAGAGCCTACCTGTACCAAATGGAATGAATGCATCCGGTTTGATAATGCTCTTCCCATCTTCACACAGAAATCGTGAAGGTTTGAACTTTTCAGGCTGGTCCCAATACTCTGTACTGTGCATGAGCTCCCATAAATTCACGAGGACCGCTAAAATGTCGAAGGCAAGAGAAGATGAAAAGAAAACATTGCAATATAAGAATTAGCTTAAAAACTAATGTTGTTACATCAAACTAATTCAATTTAATATGTTGAAGCCATTTTTTGATACCTGTATATGCTTGACTGACTTCTGTTTTGCAGATTGCTTACCAAACAACACCTCCCTGCATGAAGAATTGCAGTCAATCCTCAAAGGGGACTTACGTTATACTGATTGCATTTGCTACCACCGGTCTGTTATTACATATAAATTTTACAGGAAAGGCATAGATTGTGCAAAAAGGATGTTACTCGACTGGAAATGCATGGCGGCAAACGACTCTGAGACACAAGCCACTTGGGATCCTAGTCGGAGGAAAATATATAAATCATATCACAACCTAGACGTAGGCTATTTGGACGGAGTTACACCTACCTTTCTCCGAACAAATCCTTGTTCGGAGAAAGGTAGGAGTATCTCTGTCCACACAGGCACTACTCCGATCTTTCATCTGAGCTCCCTCCGACCCTTCCTCCGTCCTGCTGGTTCCAGGAGTATCGTGGTCGGATGAAGGCCTGAGTGACTTTAACTATTTTACTAAGGATATACCGCAGAGGGAGACTCTGATCCGCAATCATGGGCGTCGGCGCATCCAAAGGATTATAATGGGGATGGGGGCATCTCATTGTTGCGTCCTCTCAAACACAAAAGACAATCCTTTGTTTCGACGCCCTGCTCCCCCCCCCCCGGTCGACTACTGACCTGTTCCTTTAGGAATGGAATATCCTTTGACCACAGCATCCCTACTGGTGAATCTGGGAAACCCAAGGGGTGCTACTGGTCGAAATCTCTGGATTTCCAAGATAGTTGCCATTGTCAGTGGCATTGCCTCCCTGTCTGCCATCGATGGTGAGCGATGATCGCCAATAATGCTATCAATCTCAGCTTGCACCTGGAAGATGGTTGGGAGAGTGCATCACAAAAATATGATCAGACGTCTTAAAGTATATCAGGGCCCTGGTGAAGGGTTTTTCTGGAAATTTGTTGTAAATTTGAAAAGAAAAAAAAGGGTGTCACTTCAAAATCGAGGTATTTATTCAGGTTACATTTTCAGCCCCAACACTCCCGCTTCCCAGTGCCACACACATACAAAATATACAACGCTGCTTATTATATGAAGCTTACAGTAATTGTTTAAACAGTTTAAACAAGTGTTGAATTTTTTATATATCTAACCTTGAATGATTTAAACATGATTGTTTAAACGGTTAAACAAATGCTGTAAGGTTCATATAGTAAAGAGCATTGTATGAAATCTTAAACAGCGTTTTTACTGTGCATTTAGTATAAATTTTGATTAAAGGATATTGCGCAATTTCTCAGTCTGAAATACTTTTTTGAATTAACGATGCATTTTCTGCACAGATATCAATTACATCTTTAGGAAAGACGGAAATTTGACAAGTCAAATGTAATTCTTCATCACTGCCCCAAATGTGTTGTCAAAATATGAGACCGTTTGTATGCAAAGTATTCCCCTACAATTATAATCGATTGCCTATTACATCCACCAATAATGTTTGATGTGTAGTCGCTCGTAGACAAATATCGATTCATAACAGTGATAACAAAAATTGTTTTAAAAACAAAATCAAGACTGTAGACACAGGTACTGTCAGTTACCACCACCTTCCATTGTGTTCTGTGAGCGGTTTGCATGGTTTGGATGATTTTAATTTGAACACAAAGAAGAGAAAAGTGTTTACAAAATTACTAACGCAAATAATTAAGAAAATTGTCGCCTATTGACATGGAAATTGAATGAATGGCAAACTCGCTAATTTTGAGAATATCATTAATTTCATTTAGAATTCTGTTATCGAAGTCGTCTTCATATATCTGACTAAAAAATGCAACATATCCGGACAATTGGTTACGGAAAATACCTAGGCCTACAACTGATAACAACCCTCACGCTATGTGTGTTTGTGGCTTCTCGTGCACCATCGGGCTTACCGTCATTCCTTAGACGATTTATCTTGCCACCATTTTACTCCGTTTAATTTTTCCACCCATCATGATTTATTAAAATTAATTTACTTACCACTGGTGGGATGGAACACCCTATCAACAAAGGTTGTTTTTCGTTGGGGTCCTTTTATGCCATGTGTTAAAAAATATCATATACATAAACATTTCATTCTTTTTCATCTTGAACCTCCACTAATCTGGTTAATAGTCCTGAAAAGAATGTTTTTGTTTAATAACAGTATACACAAATTGCGAGGGAAACAAACTGATTGATGGCATACTATAATCATCATGTTTAAACTTTTTTTTCATCATCATTATAATTTTTCTACCCTTAATTATTGGGGGGGGGGGTGATAATACAGGCCATCCCCCCACTTGAAATATTGGGGGGATATATCCCCCATTCCCCCCCCCCCCCGTGATCGACACCCATGCTTAAGTCAGTCAAGAATGAATAGGACAATTAAGGGCCACTAGTTTTCGCACCTGCTTCATGGTATCAGGATGCGATGCCATCAAGAAAATAGCCCACATCAACGTCGTACTCGTGGTCCCTGTCCCTGCCGCAAACAGATCGAAGATGCCACGCCACACCCTCGTCTCATCAAATACGATGTCATCTCTGCGTTTTTTCTGCTCTCGAATCTCCAAGACGTAGAGGTCAATGATGTCTCTAATGTGCTGATCATCGAGGCTGTTCTCGTGTTCCCGGACCATGCGCGTTACCAGAGATTTGAGCCGGAAGACCAGTTGACGGAAGTCAGAGTACAAAGGCGTGTGTAGGAGAAACGGGAAAAGTTGTCCCACGGAGAAAAATGTGATGGTTGACAGTGCAGTGTGCATTCTTCCAATCAATTCCTTGAATTCTGGATCATTTAAATCAAACCTTCAAGGAGCAGAAAGTATATACAACAATCATTGCAATAAGAATATTAGCAAATAACTGGAAATTAATCTATGACAGATCGGTAATGCCTACCTGACATTCATCAAAAAAGATAAGCAATATTGTATTATTGTGAGCAAAATGTTCAATTTTACTTATTTTCAACCAACACAGATGAACTTTCATGAAAATATTGTATCTTCACCATTTGCAAAATAGAAACTTCGCGATTAAGAATTTCAAGTTTATATATATATATATTTTTCTATATCTACTTTTCAACATACAAATGAAAAATGCAAAAATACAAATCAATTATAAACATCTTACTATTTTGCCGACTTCTTAGTTTATGTTAAATTTGTGAATAAAGTACAGCGGACGGATGCCACTTGCACCGGCAATGTGATCCCTGATATTTCGCAATCATCACTGTTCATGCAGTAGAGGCGAGGCAAGGGGAATGGTGCTCAAAGCTCAAAGCTGGCAGAGTAAATGGCAATTAGTCTGTGAAAGATCATAATTGTTATGATTAATTTCAAATTACTTTATACTCGGTATTTTGAAAGCTTCTATCGGAGTATACAGGATTTCTGACTTTTTACTATATGGTGAGTGGAGCGAACGCAGTTAAGCGGAACAACCAAAATACAGAGACTGAAGCTTTTAGTCTACTATCGGAGGCACCCTTTCCCCCATATTCATGCATCGATCTCGTGAGTACTTTGGCGCCTATTCGTGTACACTTACCTCTGTCCGAAGGTTATGCCGCAGATGATGCTGGATACGGAGTGGGTGATAAGTTCTCTTGGGTTGAAACTGGTTTCTTGGTTATTCTCGATGACCTCACAAAGTACGTTCGCCTCTTCGATGATCCGTTGTTCCATGCTGTACTTCCCAACGCCGAACGTCCTCATAGCACCGAAGCCAAAGCGACGACGAGCTTTCCATACAGGGCCATTGTCAAAGGCAAAACTACCTGAAAAAAATGAATGACTAAACCTAATACCGAGTTGAAACGAGTGTTGATTTGCGCTCTAAATTGTGATCAAGACATCAAATCCATTATGAACCTTGGCATACTGTGCACAACCATGATAACGGTCTGAATTGAGTTCTTGTTTGGTCCCCTTCCAGTTATGCCAAATATTGCGATGATAATGAATACAATAATAACTGGGCTGCATAAAGTTTCTTTTTTATTCCTTGATTCATTTATTCGGTTGGTAATTTGTAATGTACATATCTATTTATTCATTAATGCATTAATATATTTCTTTATTTCATATATTAAAAAATAGTAGCCCAATCAGCAAAGCACTATCGGTTCCATTTTGGGCCATTTAAAATGCAAAGTATGCAGGCCTATATGCACAGAGCGGGGGCCGCGGAAACGGGGGGGGGGGGGGCTGGTCTTCAGCCCCCCACTCTTTTTTTCCTAAACTATGTACAAAAACATGAAAATGGCCATAAGATTGTGATTTTTTGCATGGTCAGCCACCCCCCCCCCCCCTTAAAAACCGTTCCGCGGCCCCTGCAGAGACAAAATTAAAGCTATATATATATATATATATATATATATATGTATAAAATACATGAACCTGCATGCAATATGTTACATAGTTATTAAAGGTCAAGTCCACCCCAGAAAAATGTTGATTTGAATCAATAGAGATAAATCAGACAAGGACAAGGCTGAAAATTTAATCAAAATCGGATGTAAAATAAGAAAGTTAGGACATTTCAAAGTTTCGCTTATTTTCAACAAAATAGTTATATGAACGATCCAGTTATAATACATCCAAATGAGAGAGTCGATGATGTCACTCACTCACTATTTCTTTGGTTTTTTTATTGTTTAGATTATACAATATTTCAATTTTACGAATTTGACGATTAAGACCTCCTTGCCTGAAGCAAAAATTGTTAAAATAAAGGAATTCCATGTGTTCAGGGAGGAATGAAACTTCATTTCACATGACAATGACGAGAAAATAAAAATATTTCATATTTCATATAATAAATTACAAAAGAAATAGCGAGTGAGTGATGTCATCAACTCTCTCATTTGGGTGTAACTGGCTCGTTCATATAAATATTTTGTTGAAAATAAGCGAAACTTTAAAATGCCATAACTTTCTTATTTTACATCCAATTTTGATGAAATTTTCAGTGTTATGCTTGTTGAATTTTTCACTTTTTATTCAAATCAAGTTTTTGTTGGGGTGGACTTGTCCTTTAAGTATAAATTTAGATTGGGTCACATTAACATTCTACCAACACTATGGAACAGGTTTAAATGAATGATCTGCTGTGATAACTCCTATATCAATCCTATATTAATCTATCAATCTGAAAGTTTAACTCTTGATAATTCTTGATAATTTGGTACAACCTAATTACCCGCAGAACCAAGAGCGTATTTGAGCAGAGGGGGCATATGTCGGTCTGAAAAGGTATCGGACTGGTTCACGAAGGTTTCTTTAACCGCATCGATGTCGTTCATCACCATGATCGTCTGGGGTCCTACACGAATCGAGAAAATGTTGCCGTACTTGTCCATCAGTCCTCGGAAGACATGGCGAAAGTCTCCACGGAGCATAAGAAGATGTCCGATCAGTGGGAGACCCGGAGGCGAAGGGGGCAGAGGAAACGCCGACTTTCTTCTTGATTTGGATCCCACCACCAGCCATTTCACAAGAAGGAAAGCAGCGACGAACACCAGCCCATCTCTCAATCTGCTAGTTTGGAATATACCCATATCCATCCTCCGTCTCCACGTATTGACTTTGTTAATACATTCAATATCCCGAAAATATCAAGCAGCTCTTAGTCCGCTGTAATAGGCCTCTATTTCTGACTACTGGTCAAACAATGAGCAGTGATCAAACCTTTCTTTGAATTTGTTTACACAACTTTGAAAGGTGTATCCACTCAAAGAATCGACTGAAGGACAATCAAATCACTTTTCAGATCGGAATCTATTACTGCGCTTGCAACCATGTTACACACTCGTACAGTACATCGACACAGGTCCCTCTCCACAACGAGAGTCTATACTCAATCTTCTCTTGATTTCAAAATCTCAGGTTAATGGAGATATCCCCAGGGTTAAACTATGACTTTACACGTCCGATTATTCTAATACAAACGAAAAAAGTATCTTTGAAGCTTCAAAACACATGAATGCATGAGTGGTGTATTTGAATTATTGCAGCACGAAATAAAATGGTGGATGCCCCCGTGGATTCTGAACAAAAAGAGCTTATTGTCATGCAACAAAAACATTACGCGGTTGGCTTAAGAGACCTCGATGGTTCTACGCTGTAGGCCGGCACCAGAACGTGTGAAGGTATGGTGAAAATCTTGGGTGAAATGTTTTTTTAATGCGAATGCAGCTATGCATGTCATCAGATATACCTCAAACACGTCGCCTTGTTATGCTGACATCTGAACTACATGTAGTACGTTCAAAGTCCACCTGGGCTCCCATTTCATAAAGAATTGCAATAACAGATTATGCACAATTTCTGAAGTAAACTCACTATCAGCCAGTCAAATTGAATTATTTCAATAGCTTAAAACTGTTATTGCAAATTCATGATTTATGAAACGGGCACCCGATAACTCTCTTATCAATATGACATTAAATTGATTTGGTAGTGAGTTCCATTTTTTCTGTATAGGTTGGGCCCTCAACTCGGCTCATCCTAGTGCAAAATTGCGAATGCATATTATGCTAATATATTGAAAATATGAAATTTTTGAAATGTTTTCACGCTGTCTTTACCATGTTTATATTGATTTCACTCATCTGCGATTCTTGGAATATTTGCACAACTCTTGGAATATCTCTGGTATTCCAATCTGAGACATCCAATATATAATTTCTAATTTGTTGTCCTTTGTTTTGTTTTCTTTTGTATGTGTTTGAATGCAGCAGGACCCTCTGGGAGAACAGTGTACGTCACTGATGAGGCTACCCTGGATAAATAAGACTTTATAATAATAATAATAATACCCCCCAAAAATGTAATTTGTTATTTCAAATGTTATATTTTTCAAATTACTTTCTAAGTTAGTCAGTCTACATAATCTCTATGGAAGGGGTCAGAGGCCTTAAATGCAAGATTCTCAACCAAGACGTGGATCGGGGAGGGGGTGAATGTATGGGCACACCCCTTAAATTTTGAAACAAAGACATGCCCATTAAATTGCTTTATTTGGGACTGACGATCTTTTTTTTTTTGGGGGGGAGGGGGTGTCAAGTTTATCTCTGGAGAGAAAATTCCTTTCTTCGGGAGGGCTGATGGCCTTTAAAATAAAATTACCTGATTATTTATTTATTCAAATGTTTGTGTGTTTATTTATATGTTAATTGAGTTTGGGGGTTGTCAAGATTTTCAGGTGGAAAAATGCTCTTCATAATTATGACTAGCACACTACACCCCTCATCACTTCCGGAAAGCTTAAGCTTTAGTTTAGACCCAACTTTTTTGTATATATAGGCCTATATATATATATATATGTGTGTGTGTGTGTGAGTGTGTGGGTGTGCGTGTGTGGGTGTGTGTGTTTATTGTTGTTCGTTTTTCTTTGCTTTACATGTATAATTTTCATAATGTTATTTTTATTGTATGATTGTACCTTATTCATGTCTATTGTAAAATATGTATATGTTCTTTTTATCGTTGCAGGGCCTCTTTTTAAATCAGTTACAAAAATTGAAATGGATAACCTGTGTAAATAAAACTGAAATAGATAAATATATAAATAAATAATTATGAAATGATTGCCATTTTGGGGAGTTTTTGATCGTCTAAATTTTCGGAGTAACACCCCCCCCCCCTACACCTCCCCCCATGTACTGTCAGTGTCATTCACATAATTGTGCCACCTTCTTAAAAATAGAACACTAATTGGAAATGTAAATATTTATTCTTAATTTCTGTCTAGGCCTTGTGGCAGTCATGTAACTAAATATCGTGATTGTCTTGCGAATTGTCATGGACTCTATACCCTTCAATTTATCGCTTGAAGGTATTCAAACGAAAAAAAGTCAATTTAACCGTGCGTGCTTATTTAAATGAATAAAAATCCCAAAGAGGGTGTATCAATGTTATTTAGAAAAGGTGAAATGAGAGAAGTGCGATTTAAAGCCTCATCAAAATCGGTTGATAATAAATAAGAGTTGTGGAAATTTCAGATGCATTAAAACACTTTTTATAGGGATCCACAAATTGGCAGAAAGCTTTCAAAATCGCTGACTTGGGAAAATATCGATCACTTGTTTTGTACACAAATTTCCAGATTTCCCCTTTACCTATACATTTCTGCTTGTCTCTTTCCTGAGCCTAGCACACACGAAGTTAATTATATCTTCATATCATTATGTTTTGCTTGGGAGGCAAGATGCGGAATGAAACATATTGGGGAAAATCTGAAAATTTGTTTACAAAACCAATGAAGAGTTGTCCACTACAAACAGCTAATTTGAAGGACCTTTTATAAAAATTGATAAGGATGCATCTCACTATCAAAAATACGAGCGCGCTGTGCGAGCTGCAAGGTTTTAGAAAATGAGACCTGAACGCGATATTTTGGATACTTTTTTTAATCATAAAATAATCAATAGGACATTCCTCACTAATCCCAGATGATGATTACCAAAAAAATGCTCACAATGTTACATTTTTAAGTTTGAATATCTTTTTTTTCAGCACGGGCTCGCGTTTTCATAAGTGAGATAATATCCTTTTCGTAAAATACTTCGAACATTTCATAAAATGCCCCTTTTTCGTGTTAGTATGTCAATAATATCATCCCAAATACGACCCTTCTCACGAATTGCCCTAAACAGTCCTTATAATCTACCATATCCATGTCAGTAGGTCCTGTATCAAAACCTTCTAATCACGCTTTATAATTATGAATGCAAAAAGAAAATGCTTTTAAAACTTTTCAGGTCTTAATACCAACACTTTTTAGATCGCATTCCGTAATCTCGGTACTCTTCATGAGCTAAGCAGACTACCCCCTTCACAATAATATATAAATGTCAAACGGTGCTTTAAACATTCCCTAATATAATTTATCAGCATTTGTGTATGTCAGGGGCGTCGATCCATTTTTCGGATTGGGAGGTAAAATCATGAATCAACATTTCAAAGGCACTCGATCAAACAAAACAAACAACTCTTCACACACATATCACACACACACACATATCACTTTTTTTTTTTTTTTTAAACAATTTCACACCTAGTTACCAATAATGCATATAGCATTTCCATTTATTCGAAAGCAGGATAAAAGAGCATTGTAGATTAAATGCCTTGCTCACAGGCATAGGTGCCGCGGCCGGGGATCGAACCCCGGACTCTTTTATGTATAGCAAGGCGCCTTAGACCACTCGGCCACGGCACCTCCATCACACACACACACACACACATCACACACACACACACACACATATATATATATATATATATATATATATACAGTGCGTATCAAAAAAAGTTTACGCTTTGAAAAAGTCCTGGGAATTAAAAAATACACAACACGTGGGTAATTTTTTCACATATGATCTTGGGTTTGGGTCTCATTTATCCAATGAAAGTAAAACATTTGTCAGAATGTTACACTTGAGTGAGCACTGTCCATTTCTGGAAAGCTCGCAGAAATCTGTTTGCGCAGAAATGTTCGTTTTCATGCTGTGTCAAGTCGAAAGGACGAAATAAAACTGACACTACGAAAGATTTACCATACATTTCTCTTGCACTTTCAGTCAATTGGAATAAAACGGATAGATCTAAGCATTTTGTGACAATTTTGCCACCCAAATTGAAATTTCAACATTCAATAAGCACAACCTTTACCCTATTTGTGCCAGCTGGATCTGAGGACATAACTGAATCTGAACAAATTTTTATATCAGACATCTCCAGCATTTTTTCACTAAGTTTTTATCATTGAAAGTTGGTTTACATTTCATTTTTCATTCAATACTTGTTTCTCCACACTTTTCCCAAGCTTAGCGATGATTAACAAAATGAAAATCAAGCTTAAGCCATTCCATGTAAATCACAGCTCAGTGTAAAGCAAATATCGTCACGATGGCCTCGGTGTGTGGGGTAGTGGGGTGGGGCAAAATGCACTCTTCGAAGTGTTTTGGGCAAGGAAACAAGTCAAACAATGTAGACGATATCTTCAAATCACTTTTACTAGCTAAATTCCATGTGTTCTTCATGATTAAGGGCTACTTTTATTCGCATAACTATTTCAAATTTCTGCGCAAATCATTTTTCACTAACTTTTCAAAAGTAAGTGGTGCTCACTCAAGCGGAAATATTTTTTGACAGTTATATCGCCATTTGCTTTAATGGACCTGTACCAATGTTAAAATGTGGAACAATTTTCAGGATATTACAAATGTATAGTTTTACAGGATTTTATCAATGTGTAAACTTTTTTTGATACGCACTGTATATATATATATATATATATATATATATATATATATATATGGAAGAAAAGATGACTACGAAGTGGTCGTTGCTCCTTGCTTCTCCATTTAATCAAGCTTTCGATAACTTCGTAGTCATTTTTTCCTCTATATTGACCCTCACCACTATGAATGACCGCCAGTGTTACGAGGCTTTTGGAAAATTTCTTCCGCTATATATATATATATATATATATATATATATATATATATATGTATGTATATATACACACACACACACACACACACACACATATATATATATATATATATATATATATATATATATATACAGTGCGTCCCAGAAAAAAAAAACTAAACCGAGATTTAGTGATGATTCAATTCAATTCAAATTCAAATAAAACATTTATTTTCTTCCATTTCATTAAATTTTTCGTTAACATAAATTTATACATAAATCAATTTGTTATAAAAATATAAATATATACATATTGGGTTAAAGGAAGAAGGCGTATAAGGCTGAGGCTTGTGGCGGGATATGCCTGAAGACAAAAAAACAACAATACAATACAATACAATACACAATACAATGAAATGGGCAGAGAAAAGAAAAGGAAAGGGAACAAGAGAGGGAGACGTGAGCAGGGAGGCGTGCATGAATTACTAAATAAAATAGAATGCTCAACAAAATATCAGTGGGGGCAAAATATAAATGCCGCAACAACAATTTGTCCATGGTTCACGTTATCATGTTTAAAGTCACAAGGAGACGTAAGATGGGAAATATTTATATTCAAAACGAATGTTGTGTTGGAAGATGTTTGGAATGCATATTTGATTATTTGAGTGGGTATCAAAATGATGTATGTTGGAAACGTGTAAATGAATCACGAAATTTTTGTGGAATTTGAGAATTTAAACGCCTGTAGAGAAAATGACATTGTTGAAATTTGTTGATGCCTTCTAATTTCAACAATTTTAGGGAATAAAACAAATTTGTGTTATTTGCGGGTGGTATTTTGTCGTCTGGAGAAATAATACGTACAATTTTATTTTATCATAACTTAATATTAATCATAACTTAATCGTAAATACAATAGACAAATGACCTACCAATGTAAAGCTTAGAATCTCCTCTTTCAACTGAAATTACTTTGATTATTCCTCATACATGCATGAGTCAGCAAAAACAATTTGAAGAAAGGATACTAAAAACTCATTTGGCGGGGGGTATCTGAATTTCAAAAAAGAAAATCACGTGCCTAAAAAATTCAATATCTGCTATTTTATTTGATACCTTATCACAGAAAATGGTCAAGAAATTAAAAAAAATGTAAGCGCGATCTGAAAAAAATGGAATTCCGATCCGAAGAAGGGTCAATAAGCATTATTTCAAGCACTGTGTTGGTAAATTTTTAAGTGGTTACGGTTAGCATTTAATAAACAGTGAGAGCGCAAAGCGCGAGCTGATTTTTTTTAATGATCATATTTGACATAGGGACGAGACATTTTAAGGACATTTTGTCATAATATGAAAAATAATGACTACCTTCCTAGTCCTCTTCCTAAACTCGAGATGAACTCGTTGATATTCCATTCTGGAAAAGGACAATGTAATTATTAGGACTTCATAAATATGTTATCTTATTTATACATGTAATAGGCCTGGTGAGAACGTGAAAACTGGACAGTTTAAGCCCTTTATAAGAATAGGATGCTTTGGCACATATATATATATATATTTTTTACCAATGCGAGCAATAATAACGAGCCAAAATTTTTGATGAAACTGTCATGAAATGGGGAATTTTCAGTATATATATATATAAAAATCAACTTAGAGGTTTACATCATTACTCACCTGGATCCGCCTATGAAAAAAGGGTATGCCATTTTTTTGTTTATTCATTTGCAAATTAAAAAATGCCTGGATATTTAAATTCCAGCGTAAATGTACTTCAACAAAAATTCCAATGATAGATGGAATCATTTCCCGTGCGGAACGTGCGGAGAAATCATAATTTTGTATGGTACCACAGATGTAAAATAAACAAATTTTAGACTGTATTTGCTTAATTTGACGATTTCTGTGTAACTTTAGTTCAATTTCTTTTGCACTTACAGAATTATTGGGGGCAAAACACTATGCTTGCCCCCGATATTTTTGTTAGTGGGGCGATCGTCCCCGCCCCCCCCCCCCATGCCTGTACCACTCCAATGGCGGGATGCAGTCAAGGATGGGTTGGATCACGATGTTCAGCTGGGTGTGCTTGAACCTGTACCTTTTGGTGAGCCTGTCACTTGGCGCCATAGGAATGTTGTTTGTGCCAAGAAGAATGGCAAACCGAGAAGGGCTGTCGACTTCCACGCCCTCTATGCTCATGCCACTGCAAGACACACCACACTCATTCCCCTTTTCTCCAAAAGGTCAGTTCCACACGGCAAGAAGAAGACTGTCTGTGATGCTTGGAATGGCTAGCACAGTGTACTCATCTGCCAAAAAAGTCGCAATCTCACAACATTCATCACACCCTGGGGTTAGATACCAATACAAAACCGCGCCTCAGGGATACATCGCTTCTGTCGAGGGCTACACCAGGCGATGAGACGACATTTTATCAGCCATCCCATGGAAGGCAAAGTGTGTTGATGACGCCTTACTCTGGGCTGACACATTGGCTGACAGCTTCTTCCAAGCAGTCGAGTGGCTAGACATCTGTGGTAGGAAAGGGATCATCTTCAACCCTACAAAATCCACACTTGGCGCAGATGTTGTCGAATTCGCAGGCTTCAAAATCACTACTGACAGTGCCCGGTCATGCGAGAAATACCTGCAGGCGATCCTTGATTTCCCAGCACCGTCCAATATCACTGAGGTGCGGTCATGGTTTAGGCTTGTCAACCAATTGCCTTCAGCATGACAGATAAGATGTTACCATTTTGTTAGCTCCTTAAGCCCAGTAAGCCATTCGTCTGGACTACTGCCCCCCCCCCCCTCAGCGTGCCTTTGAAGATTCCAAAGCTGTCATTGCCGGCGAGATCGACGATGGCGTGAGGATATTTGACCCATAGCAAGCAAGCAGACCTGCCTGGCAACGGACTGGTCTAAGGATGGCATAGGCTTCTGCAGTATAACACTGCACCTGCGATGGCACTATCCCCTTCTACTGTGTAACAGATTGGAAAGTAACACCTGTAGGGAGTCGGTTTACTCATGCTGCTGAATTCCACTACGCCCCAGTTTAAGGTAAGGCACTAGCAGTAGCGTACGCCCTTGACAAAGCACGATACTTTGTCTTGGGATGCGAGGATCTGATCATTGGCGTTGACCACAAGCCACGTATTACTCAAGATTTTTGGCGATAGGGCCTTGGAGGGGATCCCTAATCCCCGCTTGCGGAATCTAAAGGAGAAGACACAATGGTACAAGTTCAGAATGTTCCATGCCCCTGGCGTCCGTCATCGAGGAACAGATTGCCTCTCACGTCACCCTACACGCAAGGCAGAGAGATTGCACCTCCCAGATGACATAGCCATGGTTGGTGTCATGCCGCTGTCGTTCCTGCATTCACCGACGTTAAGGGGGGGGGGGGCTTTAGATCTTGGAGCCTTACACTGATTCTGTTGAAGTCTGCACACTATCCTCTGTCATGTTTGCCCTGGACTCTATTCACCTCAATCGGTTACATGGGATAGAGTAATTACTGCAACAGCAAGTGATGACAACATGCAGACCCTCCTCGAACTCATCGAATCTGGCTTGCCTGCACACCGCCATGCATTTCCCCACCCACTGCGTGAATACTTCCAGTTTCCCGATGGACTTTCTTCGGTTGATGGGGTCCTCCTCCTCAATGATTGTGTACTTGTTCCTCCTTCCCTCAGGGATGAAGTCTTGACCCACCTGCATGCTACTCGCAAAGGGTTGCCTCGATAACTGCTCGTGCTGAAGATTCTGTCTTCTGACCGGCCTTCCCTATTTCAGTGCATCTGTGCAGACTATTTTCATTACATAGTGGACAGGTACTCGAACTGGCAAATCGTCGTACGGTCTGCACAGGGGCCGACATTGACTCATCACATGTCTCCGTCGTGTTTTCACCACTTTCGGCATTCCTAATGAGCTGGCTTCTGATGGTGGCCCTGAGTTCACAGCAGCAGCTTCGCGTCATTTCCTTGCGGATTGGGGTATCCATCATCGTCTTGCCTCTGTTTCATTTCCCCACAGCAACTGTCGAGCTGAGGTTGCTGTGATGGCCATCAAGCGCCTCATGAGCAACACGGGCACTGCTACTGGCTCCCTGGAAACAGATCACTTTCAACGAGCAATACTTCAGTATCGCAACACCCCGAACAGGGATACAAAGCTCTCCCCAGCCATGTGTGTCTGTGGCCACCCGATCCAGGAATTTATCATCCCTGGCAAATACAAACCACGCAACACCTGGTGCGAGACCGAGGCTCCAGGCAAGGGAGAAGGCCCTTCGACCCATCACATGAAGGGAGCATAACGCTGGAAGGAGCACATTTATAAACGGCTTCTTCCCCTTGTTGTTGGCAACCACGTCCGTGTTCTGAACCAAACAGGGCCGCATCCTCTGAAATCACACTATATGGAATCGCAAGTTTCTACGGCACTACACTCCGGTACATAGGCCCTTGCCCACAAGGACGGTGGAGGACATTGGCAGATCCTTGACTCGGAGAAGACAATGAATGGAGGGGCACTGAGTATTGTCTGTGAACAATGCTATGCCCCTCCAATGCTTTGTCTTCCCTGGGTCACAGTCCACCACTGGTGGAGGATGACCTTTCGTGCCCGGAGTTACCCAAACCCCCCATCTGCCCCATCGATCCTGACACCGGCTGATGTGTCTGGTGGACTATCACTATCTCGATGTGCGGGTTCGCCCACTCCGTCTCCTCGACAGCAACCTGAGTCCATCACCGAAGCCTGCCAAACACCGGTGGTGGATCAACCTGATGGCTCCTGTCAACAGCTCCCTGTTGATGTCTTGTCATCCCCGTCCGGCTGTGCTGCCCCAGCTGCAGTTCCTCGTGAAGCACCCCCTGCGGTGGCTGTTCGACCTCCACCTCCTCCTACTCCATCACCTGAGGATGACATCATCGCTCCTGCTGCCACCCCAGCTCCTTCGCCCAGACGGTCTCTCCGTCGGGCCAGCGTAGACCTGCGTGGCACTCAGATTACGAGATGTCTCTAAGTGCTATGACATACTTTTGGTGTTCTTGGAGATTCTGTCTTACGCATTTTGCTCCTGCTGGTTTTCGTGTTTGCTGGACGTTACATTTTGTTTTTCTTCTACTTTCTGGAGTTCACTGCTTGGAGGAGCCTTTGAAATAGACATTGCTTTTTGGACAGGAATTTCATCTTGCCACTGACTCGTTTTAATTCACTTCAAGTCGTGTCAAAGGCTTGGGGGGATAAAGGATTCTAAAACCTACTTCTGCTGTTCTGCTCTTTCTAAAGTTGTGAACATTACTGATAAACTGAATAGAGACAAACGATACAGAGACCTATTTCTCCCCCCCCCCCCAGCAGCTCTACAGTGTAAGAGGTCTCTCCTGAAGATGGGGAGAAAAACCACAAGGAAACTCGCAGGTCTGGAAACTCGGCTATATCAACTGATAAGATCCACATTATAGATCCACATAATGGACATTAGAAGTCCTCTAATCGCTACACCAACTTTCGTCATTGGCAGTGTCCTGGCATGAAGTGTACTACCGCTAATTCGCCATTTTTGTCTCACATGCATAGCAGAGTAAGAGTTCATGAAACTTGGCCATAAGTTTGATCAAGTCTTGCCTGTTAATGAACTTAGACCATGTTGGGGCCGGGAATCAACATCAAAATCTTAACCTAACTTAAAAAAATATAAGGACCTAGTTCATGAACCTTGGACATAGGGTTAATCAAGTTTTACGGAACATCCTGCTTGAGTTTTCAAGTCACATAACCAAGGTCAAAGGTCATTTGGGGTATAAACTTTGGCCAAATTGGCGATATATGTCGAATTACCATCATAATTTTAAAAGTTTATAGATCTGATTTATAAACTTGGACATAATGGTGGTGTCACACCTTGGCGTTTTAGACAGCGTATGCCCGACGTATCAAAATTTCTCTAAAACGTCGGCATACGCTATACTTAGCGTATTCATAACGTATTAGTAACTTATATCGAACGCTTCGTTAACTTATAAGTAACGTATTCCAACGAATGCTTGGCGTATTGCTGGCGTACACAACTTATGCCCTACGATAGCCTAACTTACGCATAGCGCGCGGCAGCGTATCGCTGACGAACACGTGTCGTAGCCTATAAAAAGGCTGCCGCTCGACTATTCAAATCATAACCGCACGATACATCACCGTATCAACACCACCGCCATGCCGAAGAAAAGACATCTTGTGCGAGTTTCAGGTCACATGACCAAGGTCAAAGAACTTTGGCCATGTTGGGGGTATTTGTTGAATTACCATCATAAGTAATTCTGTGTGTTGGTCTAGTTCATTAAATGTATTGTTTAACTTTGTGAGCAGCTGATTTAAAAAATTCTCAAACCAAGATGAAACATGTGTAGTGCATGTATTAGAACTAATAAACCCTGAAAACAACCATTATTGAGAATGAAAAGCTAAAACTTAAAGGCAAACCCCGATTTTGTAAATAGGCGTCTTATAGACACCTAACTAGTACACATAAGTGGATGGGATGAAATTAAGATGGTGTTTCCGGTCACTTTATATTTCAATTTTTGAAGCACTAAATAATTATTTTCGAACGCAATTTTTTCTGGGCTTCATTTTTGTAACATATCCCAGACACAGGTGACAAGTGTGACCTTCTAGCTCAGATGTTTTAAAAGTCAAACCAGTGTTAACCAATCACTGTAAGATTGAACTAAGAGTCACTAAGTATCACTGAACATCTCATGCGAGTTTCAGATTACATGACCAAAGTCAAAGGTCATTGAACTTAGGCCATTTTAGATTAGATTTATTAGATTGCTGTCATAACTTTCAAAGTGATATACCGTGTGTCTCAAAAAAAAAACGTAACACTTTTGAAATGGTTGCCAAATTGAGCATATATTATTTCATGAAAAAATGTCAATATGTATGGAAAGCTAAAGGACCAACCTTTCATATGAAATGAAAAAAAAATCATGCTTCGATGAACAGGGTTCACTTAAGTTAGAGGTATGAAAATGGGCCTGCGCAGGATTTTTCCTTCCAATTTTGGACAGGTATAGCATACAAAATAAATTTGATATGAGATATTCATGATCGATGGATTAAGAGTAAAAAGGATGTTTTGAATACCAGTCCTTTCTCTCTGTCATTTATCAATTCCCCAAACACCACCCATGCCACACACACACACACACACACATCAACTTCCACTCCCATCTTCATGTATCATTGATCTGGTAGATGTGAACAGGATGAAGGAAGAATTGGAAAATGTTTAATTGAAATATTCAAAATCATAATTGACATGCAACCCACTCTCCTCCCCCACAACCTTTTCCCATCCCATCACCTACCCCTTGCCTTTTCTTTATCTGTTTTCTTCCGTAAATCTGTTGTAAATAAGAAAAAAATAAAAGAAACATGAACATCTTTAAAAAAAAAGATTTAACTTGTTTTTGTCATGTCTGCCCTAATGTTTGTGTGCGTGTGATAATTGGTTTGAGCAATTGCTTGATGGAATTAATGTTTCAGTGATTTATCGATTGATTTCATTGATCAAAATGAGTGACTGTTTAATGATTTGATTATTAATGGAAAAAAATGATCCACCAAACTTTCAGAAGAAAAGTGATAAAAAAGGAATAGGAGTAGGTGAGAGGATAGGAAGAAGGTTGTATGTGTGTGTGGGAGGGGGAGGACAGTGGGTTGCGTAATGTTAATTATGATTTGGAATATTTCAATTAAGCCAATTCCCATTCATCCTTGATCCCGTTCACATCTACCAGATCAATGATATAATAAGATGGGAGTGGAAGTGTGTGTGCGTGTGTGTGTGTGGGGGCGGGGGGGGGGGTGGGCGGTGGTGTTTCGGGATTGATAAATAACAGAGAAAGAGGAATGGTATTCAAGGTTTTCAAAATATCCTGTTGATCCATCGATCATGAATATCTCATATCGACCTTATTTTGTAAGCTACAAGAACTTACCTGTCCAAAATTTGAAGGAAAAATCCTGCGCAGGCATTTTCATGCCTCTAACTTAAGTGAACACTGTTCATCGAAGCATGATTTTTTTTCCAATTTTTCATATCATATGAAAGGTTGGTCCTTCAGCTTTCTATACATATCGACATTTCTTCATAAAATTACATATGCTCAATTTGGCAACCATTTCAAAAGTGTTACGTTTTTTTGAGACACACGGTAGTGTATAAATTTGGATATAGGGGTTATCAAGTATCACATGATCATGGTCAAATGTTAATGAACGTAGTATTGTATCATTTTTTTGTGTATAATTATTTTATAGTAGTTTCGAAAGTCAGCACTGCGGCTATATTGAATCGCGTGATACAGATGAGACTACCAGAGGCGTTCCACTTGTTCTTAAATTTCCCCTCTCTCTTTCTCTCCCTCTCTTGGAATTATATGCCACCACCTTTCTATTTTTTCCCTTCTCCATTTTTCTTATAAACCTTATTATTCACCCCCCGTGGTCTTACTACTCCCCTCCTCTTAATTCCCCCCCCCCCCCGTTTCTCCCCTCGCTTCCTCTTTCATTTTTTCTCTCACCTGCAGAGCAGAGTGAGACTATAGGCGGCGGAATCAATACCAAATCTTAACCAAAGTTAAGTTTTTGAAATGACAGCATAACTTAGAAAGTTTATGGACCTAGTTCATAAAACTAAAAACATAAATTTAAGCAAGTATTACCTAACATCTTGCCCAAGTTTGAGGTCACATGACTAAGGTCAAAGGTCATTTAGGGTCAATTAACTTAGACCATGAATTTTAAATGTTGTAAAAATTGGTAATCCATATACCCATCGAGACTTAAAATTGGCTGCATTGGTGATTTCATAGCGACGTAAGGCTTTTACTTCAAACTAATAAACAACATGCTCACTTCATAATATTTAGATTAGTGCCCCAGGGGAATAGAGTACTTAGGAGATAACTACCATTTCCTGATAAGTAAACGACCTATGTGAAAGTTGTCCCTACCACTTATCATAATTAACTTACCCAGTTTTAAACGTCCAATTTACAGTCTCAGGGAACTCAAAACAACCAGAACTTTCTTAATTACTTGTCTGATATCTTTCAAACTTTCGCCATTTTGTTTACCTTAATCCTTTACCAATATGTTTCATCATTTTGTTCTACCATTTTACAATAAACTGTTGTCAGGGCGAACTTCTCTTTTAAGTGTGCAGGATCATATAGTACCTATATTTGTGTTTCCCTTATTTGAATTTCATTCTATTTCAGTTTACACTGCAAGAATATAAATGTTTTCTCAATGATGCCATACAATCATGATATTCTGCATAATACACACCAAACAAAAATAAAGGACAAGGGTAAACAGGGCATTGTGTACTGGATAAAGAATTATTTTTCTCATTCAGAATCTCTTTTGTAAAATATCATTATCAATTTGCTCAATACATGTACAATGATAACATTACCAAATGGTTTCATAGTACAAACTTTACATTTGTAAACATTATGGAAAAATTAATATAAAGTCAAAGTTAGCTATAGTGACTTATCACAGGATAAAGACAAAATATTCACTTTATATGTAATCATCATCAAGCTGTATATATATCCTAAAATTTATATGAAATATTACTCCAAGCAAAACAGGATGGCATTTCAAAATTATCTATGTGTACCCTTTTTTATTCCTCAATCACGAGAATCACATAATCATAATCAAATGATCCATTGTTACATGTTTCGACAAAGTAATTGAAATCCTATAATTCAACTTGGTCAGTACATTTCCCCAAACCACAAGTATGAACAATTTTTTCATTGTTTTTCTCCCTTTGTTTATACATAATAATGAAAAACCTACATTAGCAAATTTTAACACCTGACTCATGTAATAGGAAATCTTCTGAGCTCAATTTGGCTCTTCATAAGCAAGTGCATTTATAAGGTGACTTTATTCAGGCAGATATTTGGACCCCCCCCCTTAGCTACTCAACATATAGTTTTAGTGTGATCTGTTAACACCAGCATTTTCTCTGGGTGAAAGGATGAACTCATTACTTCATCCACCTCATTCTTGCTTTCAAATTACTCCCTATACTGCAATGAACAATTTAGTACACAGATTTCTAAGCACCTTGATACATATTCAACTGTATTTTTTACACCCAAGCAAACAAAAGTAGAATAATGTCATGAAAATCAGGTAATAATTCATATCTATTCAATACAGCTAAATGTAATTTTAACTATTGATGAAAACAAAATTGTCTGGGGATATTTTTAGACCTGTCAAAGGCATTTGATACCATTGACCATGATGCCCTTCTCAAGAAACTTGAACATTATGGACTTTGTAGTGTAGCATTGAAAAGGCTACCACTAAATGAACTTGTGTCGTTCAATTGTGCATTGTTCATGTTCAAACTACAATCAATGCCTCAAGAATGTACCTTAGAAAATTATTTCTTCAGAATTAAAAAATATGTAATTATAATACACGTCAAATGGATCTTATCGGTCAGCCATTTGCGAGAAAAAATGTCACTCTGACCTCCTATCATATATCCTGCATTAAAGAGTGGAACAGTTTTCCTGTTGATATAAAAACAAGTGGAACGCCTACAGCAGCCTCGCCTGCATTACGCAATTTAATATGAAAGCAATGCTAACTTTGAAAACTATTATAAAATAATCATTCACAAAAATACCATTCATATAATGACATAATACCACATTCATTGACCATAAATGACATTTGAATGGTGACTTAAGACTTGTCAACTACACCCATGTCCACATTTCATCCACTCTATCCATAAACTTTCAAAGTTATGATGGCAATTCAACAATTACCCCAACATGGCCTAAGTTTATTGACCTTAACTGACCTTTGACCTTGGTTTTGTGATACTTGATTACTCTTATATCCCAATTTTTATGAACTAGATCCATAAACTTTCAGAGTTAGGATGGTAATTCAACAGATACCCCCAACACGGCCAAAGTTCTTTGAAAATAAATGGAAGAGGAGACAGCAAACAAAAGTAGATGGAATGGGGAAGCTCAAGATCAAAGAGTGATGTGATAAAATTAGATAGGAGTAGGAATGGTAGATAAAAAAAAGATTGAAAAGATGAAAAAAAAATGTTTAATTGGGTACCGTACACAATCTTTAATCATAGCAGAATGCATTAAACTTCAAATGAGTGGTCTAAAATGCAAAGGACTCTTCTTACCTTGGAGGCCCCCCCCCCCTCAATGATTTGCGAAATATTTTCCCCACGTCAATTTTTTAGACCACGCCGCTCGCTGACTTTTACTTTCAAGTCATGCGTAACTTTTGAGACCAATTTTGCATCACCATGGTAGGTGTTCAAAAATTATGCAACAGTATGTAAGTGCATGTCAGAGAAAAGATTGCTTAAAAAAACGATTTTTGTGTACAAAGTAGATGCAAATTTTCTTTTCAACCAAAAATCATAAAGGTATGATTAATTTAGTTTTGCTGGTCTAAATGTATTTATTTCATGATTTTTATAATCTCAGAAGAGTGCCCAAGAAATTTCATTGAAAAAATGATGAAAAACAAAAGGTAACAAAACAAGGAAATACATAAGAAATAGCAGAAAACAATATAATACATAAGAAAATGATTTGATATCGCAATTTTCTTCATGTAAACTAGCTAAGAACACCACAAAGAGTTTCTATACCAACGATTAGAACATTTGGAGCTTTATTTAGGGAGTCAGAGGAAAAAATATGATTTTGCATACTAATTATGCATAAATTAGCATAATCACTTAAAAGCAATTCGCATGAAAAAAATTACGTCCCTGACAAGACGCTTGCCAATTCTCAGCAGGATCGACGGCCTAGATCTCAAAGGGGGGGGGCCTTGGAGCCCCCCCTATGAACTCCCAAAATACCCCAGCCTAGATCGGGTTAAGGTCATTGAATTTTTGACATTTTAGAGGTAATTATTAGTTTGCTGTCATAACTTTCAAAGTTTATATAGTGTATAAAATATGGGGTAATCAGGTATCACTGACAAGTCTCTGGTCACATGATCAAGGTCAAATGTCAATGAACATAGTTTGTATCATTATATGAATGCTGTTTTTTGTGAATAATGATTAAATATTAGTTTTGAAAGTCAGCACTGCTGCTATATTTAATCGCATGATGCAGGTGAGGCTGCCAGAGGCACTCGGCTTGTTCCACAAACAATGATAAACACATATCCCTAATATAAATCATTGACCACATGCTCTGACTGCATATGAGATTCTTTTATGTAAACGAATATACATTGATTTACAGTGCATCCCAGAAAAAAAGAACAGATATATGTTGATAATTTATAATTACTTCACTCTTATTCATGAAGCTTGAAGAAAATTGAGTATTTCTCTTTAATAATCATGACTAACATTATACATGCATGACTTCTACGCATTAGTCACTTGGAGAAATTGCGAGAAATGACAGCACATAATCTTTTAGCCGGCAACACTGGGATCAAATTTCTGGAAGTGAATTATTGACCATTTGAAATGAGACCTCAATCAGAAAGGCTTGGAAAAACAGACTTCTGTTTCTTTAAATTGCTTGCATTTTTATAATCTTATTTGTTTTAAATGCCTCCTTTTGTAAGAAATTCCACTGAAAAAATGGAAGATCGTCAAGAAATGGATTGGCGAGTAAAAATCTAAATTGTAACCGTTTGTTGTGGCAGGGAGTCCAGCAATGACGGGCTAATTTTGGATAATTTTTTAATAATGAAACAGAATTTGATATTTTCCTGAAATATGCTCTTCTCTGATTTATTCAATTACTGCCTGTCAAATGGCTTTGCTACGCTTTCTGCATATTGCTTATAATGCATGAAGAGTGCATTACAGAATCATACCAAAAGGAAAGGTTTCTAATTTTATTTATATATTGGAATTGTGATCATGAAATTCATGTCAAAAACATCAATATCTCGTTACATTTTATTCTAGGAACGATTTATGAAGTATGATATCTAACATACTTTAGGACCTTACATTGTATGTATGATTGGCTAATGATGCAGATGGTGCAGGCGATCAGGGCCTGAAGTACATGTAGGGAACATTCAAAATACACAATGATCTTGTTTAACAAGTGGAATGCCTCTGGCCGTCTCACCTGCATCACGCGATTCAAAATAGCAGCAGTGCTGACTTTGAAAACTACTATAACTCGCACAGGATGTTCAGTGATACTTGTTTACTCTTTTTTTCCACATTTCATGAACTAGACCAATACACTTACAGATAGGATGGTAATTCAACAAATACCCCCAATGTGGCCAAAATTCATTGACCTCACATGACCTTTGACCTTGATCATGTGACCTGAAACTTGCACTTGATATTCAGTGATACTTGATTAGTCTTATGTCCAAGTTTCAAAAGTCAGATCAATAAACTTGCAAAGTTATGATGGTAATTCAACAGATACCCCCATTATGGCCAAAGTTCATTGACCTTGGTCATGTGATCTAAAATGCCCACAGGATGTTCAGTGATACTGATTACTCTTATGTCCATGTTTTATGAACTAGACCAACATAATTTTCAAAGTTATGATGGTAATTCAACAAATACCCCCAATTCGGCCAAAGCTCATTGACCCTAAATGACCTTTGACCTGGATCATGTGACGTGAAACTCATGCAGGATGTTTGATGATACTTGATTAACCTTATATCCAAGTTTAATGAACTAGGTCCATATATTTTTTATGTTATGACATTTCAAAAACTTAACCTTAGGTTAAGATTTTGAAGTAGATTCCCCCAACATGGTCTAAGTTCATTGACCCTCAATGACCTTTGACCTTGGTCATGTGACATGAAACTCTGTTAGGATGTTCAGTAATAATTGATTAACCTTATGGCCAAGTTTCATGAGCTAGGTCCATATACTTTCTAAGTTATGATGTCATTTCAAAAACTTAACCTCAGGTTAAGATTTGATGTTGACGCTGCCGCCGCCGTCGGAAAAGAGGCGCCTATAGTTTCACTCTGCTATGCATGTGAGATAAAAACTGGTAAAAAAAGAGCTGCCAATAACTACAAATTTGACATTATTTGAAATCTCATTCAGACTGGACATTTTATACCCTTTATAAAACTATGATGCCACCTTTGACAACAGAAAGATGGTGGTTTGTCCATTAAATGCTTCATATTGATATAGCTGTACTTTAAATTTTTTATAAATTCTTTTCAGAGCAAAATATCATGCATACACAATTATTCTGCTCACCAATATGTCTGGCAAGACTAAATTAAGAGTAAATTACTAGTGCATTTTGCTCTTTTACAGGAATATTTCATCTACCCTGTTTATATAGGCCAATATTGCAGTGTTTAGCCCAGTGCACACAATGCAATGCGATTGCACCAAGATCTGATCGCAGGCCAGCACACACATCACAGCACCTCTGCAACGCGCCGCATCTCCATGGGGCCTTGTTCCTGCTGTGATGTACAGCCAATTTGATGCTTGTTTTTTGTTGTTTTTTTTGCTGTCTCTGAGTTGAAATTTCATCCCAACTTTCCAGGGTTACAACTTGCTCATCACAGATTTTTAGACTTAAACGTCAAATAAAATTTGAAATTTTAACTCTAACCTTGACCAATCATCTTAGTTCAACTTCAGCAGACTTCAGCTCCAAAGTCACACCAAATTAGTCAAATAAGACATCATTTCCCAATTTGCTATGACAAGGCGCATGGAGATCTAGCACCAAAACCTACATGTAACAATGCGAATGGTCAGACTTGGCACGGCCAGGCCAAAAGAACGACCACGATGTCGGCCGGTGATATGTCTATGCGTTTATCAGTGGTGCAGAATATTGCTCATATCGTCATCGTCTGGGAGAAATCTGCTTGACTGAAATCATCAGGTAGATTCTACATGTCAAATGTCTAAGATATGGTCTGCGATTTTTCTGCAACAAGTCGGCATGTATAAACAGGGTACCGGTTACTTGAGATTCCTTTAAAACATGCTGAAAGTAACTCTTTACAAACTTTCGCATGGAGCAGCTGCAAAAAATTTCAGACACATGGTTTAGTTATTCTAAAGTTACCAACGTAACTAAACATGGCTATATTCAATATACCTTTGTATTAGTACATAATATCCTTATCATAAATGTTGGATATCCATCATTTCCGTAATAAATAAAAAAAAAAATGTTTTTTAGATTCAAAGAACGTTTTTTTTTGCTTCAACAGACAGGTAATAATAGTCACCTTCAAGTGCATTGATCCAATGGAAATAGTCTCTTTTCATATTTACTATTCAGTTCTATTGCTTTTGCCCGGATAATGCCTCAGGGGTACGGTGACCTGAACAGGAAGCGTAAACCCTTGAAGAGGAGGTACACAATTCCAATTCCTATGACTATCTGCTCCCGTTTCTCCTGCCGCCTCCCTGCCTCCTCCAGCGCAGAGACCCTGCTTGATAGCAGGTAGATCTTCTTTTGGAGCCGATCCCAGTCACCACCTGGAGTTTCCTCCACCAGGGCTGTGCCGTCAGCTGGGAGAACTGACGAATTGGCATCTGATGATTGCCTGCAAAGAGGAACAAAATGCATATTTGCTGTGATAAGAAATGAGTAAGTTGTCAATCAACTACCTTCTTGCCAAATGATTTATGAAAGATAAATTATTCCCCTAGTTTTTGCATTAGGGTCAATCCATGTCAAATCAACCAATGCTTGTCACCCGACCCTCTTCGATTTTCTTTAAACTCGCACCAAATGTTGCCCCAAGTGTCTGACGGAAAAATCTGAAATATTTTGCCCCAAGGTCAAATGGTTGCTAAGATACGGCCTCCCATAGCAACCAATGCGCACTCAAAGAAATTATTTTAAATAAAATTGCCTATTTTTGATTGACTACTGCAGCAAAGTTTGATTGATTACAGTCTTCATTTTAAGTAAATTGGAAGAACTTTTTAGTCCAAACATGCAGAGTATACTGTAGCGCGGACCTGTCAACCGGATTTCGCACACGAGGTCACCGAAAATGGCGTTAAGCATCCGTGTCAATGATTTCAGAAGCATGTTTGGAGGCTCATAAATCCAAAACTAAATTAGCATAGAACCAAATATTATGCACATTTATGGACTTTCATATACTCAACAGAATTACAAAAAATTGACCCAAGAGTGTGTGTCGTTTTCCTGTAGGGCGCCCTCAAAGTTGGATTTTTTTCAAAAGATGCCAAGTTCAAGGTCACGGATCACCTCCCGTCCCATCGAGGAGGGGGACCAATTTCTGTGTTTTGATAGACATTTACCCATATTTTCAAGTGTTACTTGAGAAATTTTGCTACCGGAATGTTTAGGGGCTGATTTGCACATTCCAAAATGGTCGTAAACACCCTAAATTTGACGTTAATGACACATACATGCTTTTCAACACTTTTCAAATTGTGATAACTCAAAGATGAAATGCCAAAAGACATTGAAATCTTCTGTGATGATAGTCTGTAAATGGTATTAAAAGGATATATCTTCAGAAATAGTTTTTATTGTTGGTAATGACCTTGAAAACACACCTAAAATTCAATAAAAACAGTAAATGACACACACTCTTGGGTCAATTTTTTGTAATTCTGTTGAGTATATGAAAGTCCATAAATGTGCATAATATTTGGTTCTGAGCATGATCGGTTAAGGGTTCGCATTGAGGTGAAAATTTTTTTTTAGGTACTTCTATCAAATTTGCTTTTAAAATAATCTCTGATATCTCAGGTTTCAAAAAACTTAGTTTCATGAAGATTGATGATTCCGAAAGTACCGGAATAGTCCATTTTATTCATGGGGGTGCTGCTACCTCTCATCACGGACGGACATTTCTACTCAAATTAAATTCACTCTAGTTTTGTTTTTAAAGTTACTCTAATTTGGTTTGGATGTGCTTGCACTCTGAACATTACTCTATTATCAGACATAATATAGTAGAAAAAAAATATTGGGAAGTAATTTTTTTTGGAAGGTGTTAACATTTCCATTTTGAAATTTCCGTCCGTGATGGAAAAAAAGATGAAAAGTTTTTTTATTATTTATCAGAATAGAAATAAGAAATAAAAAGGTGTAGAGGCATCTCTCTAAACACTGTACATCATTTTATTTGAACATAGCTGAAATCCATACATTTTATCCATATCATAACTTCAATCAAAAATGATCACGAACGGACATTAATTTCATCACGGACGGACAAAATTAATTCACTCAAATTCAATTCACTCTAGTTTTATTGTTTTCAAAGTTACTCCAATTTTTTTCAATGGTCTTGCACTCTGAACATTAATCTATCATCAAATATAAATTAATAGGAAGAAAATATGGGAAGTACACTTTCCTTGTAAAAGTTAACATTTCTGTCCGTCCGTGATGAAATTAATGTCCGTCCGGGATCATTTTTATTAGGATAATGTCTATGGATTCAGCTTTTTATTCTTTATCAGAATAGAAACAGAAATAAAATTGTGTAGAAGTATTTCACTGGACACTGTATATCATTTTATTTGAACATAGCTAAAATCCATACATTTTATGCATACAATAAATCAATCAAAAATTATCACGGACGGACATTAATTTCATCACAGACGGACAAGTGAAATACTTGTGGAAAGATTCATATATGCAAATGAGAAACTTTGCTGAGCAGATTATGAATTTAATTTTAGCTTCTAATTGCAGTGAGAAGTGGCTCTGAGAATTATTCAGAACTGAAATGGAGTAACTACCTACAACTCGTCACATTTTTTTGTGATATCTTTGTTTGGCTGTTATTGGGGCTATATTTTTGTCAGGAAATATTGTTACAAATTATTGGAATGCAGATAGGGTTGGAAAGCTGCATGTACATGTATACGCCAAATAGCAGGTAATAAAATATGGCAAGAACAAGTCCAAAGCTGTAGATTTCATCAATTCAAGCTTGCAGAAAGTGATGGAGAAGAAAGTAGAATGCAATGCATAATCTGATATTAGCAGAAAAATCAATTTTTCCATGTTCAAACCTATGGATTCACAATGCTTCTAATAGAACATGACATCACAGTCTTGAGGCTTGTGAAAATTACATGAATACCTTTTTTGAAGTTCATTATGGAGCTAATTTTAAGCAAATCGCTTAATATCTGGTAAACTGTGAAAATGCATAAAGCTTGCACTGCAGTGTTTAAAAGTTTTAATAAGCTTTGCATTGGTATATCAATTTCAATTTTGGATTCGGTCAGTGCCTAAATATATGAGGGCTGTTGATATTATGGGGTGTCTCAACTTCGATATGTGCAAAAGATGGATTTAAAGAGAGCCCCGACAAGTGTTGATCCAACAAACAAGCATAAGGATCAGCGACCTGTTGATCTTTTCGATTTAGATTTTTGACCTTAAAAAAACCCCTCTTTGCTCTTGGAAAATTAATGCCTAAAAATCATCAAGATCATAAAAATACTTGTATCAACATGATCATTGATCAACTAGCTGTTGATTTGGAACCTAGTATTCTACAATTTAAAAAGACAATATTCTTAATTTGACAAGAACTGTGTTTAGAGCAATCATATGTCTAGATTATACTGTGCGTCTAGCATAGAAAACAAGTTGCTATACATCTTAAATCAAGTTGCAGCAACTTGATTGAAGTTGTAGCAACTCGATTGTGCAACTAATAATGTTTAATAATATTAAGATATGTACAAATCATCAATACAATAGCATTTGTTCCCCCAAGAAAGTATTAAGAACTTCTTACAGGGTACTTCCAATGTATTTTGATTGTGTCCGTTCGTGATGTCCGTCCGAGATGTCCGTCCATGATGGAAAATATTTGCAATTCTCTCAGAACTTTGATATTGGTTAAGAATTTAATTTGCTGAACATAGAAGCTAACATACCCGAGTGTTAGTTGCATTAACAATTATTGGTCCATGTTAAGCTGTTTAGATAGAAACAATAAAAATGTACAAAAATTCTAAAAACCACATTTCTATCATGTCCGTCCGTGATATGGCACATTTAGTGGATACCTATGTTTGTAGGTAACCATGGCAACAAACTTTTTTCATCATTCAGCATACTTTGTCCTACCCTTCACTACAAAACACAAAGGAACCTTGTTCATCTTATTCCTAATTTGTTACAAGCCTTCAAAACTGTCAAAATCTATCAAATGTCCGTCCGTGATGAACCGATCACGCTCTTCTATGCTAATTTAGTTTTGGATTTAGGAGCCTCCAAACATGCTTCTGAAATCATTGACATGGATGCTTAACGCCATTTTCGGTGACCTCGTGTGCGAAATCCGGTTGACAGGTCCGTGCTACAGTATACTCTGCATGTTTAGACTAAAAAGTTCTTCCAATTTACTTAAAATGAAGACTGTAATCAATCAAACTTTGCTGCAGTAGTCAATCAAAAATAGGCAATTTTATTTAAAATAATTTCTTTGAGTGTGCATTGGTTGCTATGGGAGGCCGTATCTTAGCAACCATTTGACCTTGGGGCAAAATATTTCAGATTTTTTCGTCAGACACTTGGGGCAACATTTGGTGGGAGTTTAAAGAAAATCGAAGAGGGTCGGGTGACAAATTGTCTGAAAATTGGTTGATTTGACGTGGATTGACCCATTAAGCATGATACAATCATGATAAAATCATGAAAGTTGATCAATAAAGAAATGGGCATCACTTGTCAATATACAATGCTCTTTTTTACATGTAATCGTGTACCTGAGAGGGTGTTTAATTAAGCTTCCTATAAGTTACACATGACGTTACTCCATAATGAAGCCCCGATATCAAGCTAAGTGAGATGCTCTACCATATCTCTTTTTAGTGAGTGAAATGCTCTAACCTAATTAAATGGTTGATAAATAATAGGCTTGCATTTAGATGCTTGTTAATAAAAAATGTTTTGATCTACACAAAAGGGTTTCAATGTTAGCTTATGAGACAAACATGTTTAAGTAATGCGTTATGTCTTGCCTACATGTAACTTAACTTCACCAGCTTTATGAAACACCAACCATGAATATTTGTACGACCAGGAATTATGAATTACATAAAATGTAACAAAGCCTTTCAGAAATAGAGAATGATTTTATTTTAAAAAATGCCCATAACTTCAATTTAAAAGCCGAACACTACAAACAATTTCTTTTTTTTACTGTATCAGGCATTTTCCCCTGATTTTAGGTATTTTTAAAAATAAAATTCCCTGATTTTTCCCTGACTGGATAAAGGTAAAAAATTTTTTTCCTGATTTCCCTTATGGGCTGGGAACCCTATATCTGTTAGGTCTAATGCCACTTAACATGTTTAGATGAAAAAAATATTCATTTAACAAAGTTAGAATTAAAAGGGCAATTAGACTAAGACAATCTGGGCAGTAGACCAATTGAAAATTAGACAAAATGGACATTAGAAAAATGAGAATGAGACTAAGTGAGTAAAAGAGTATGAGTGTAGTATACACCAAATAGCATTACATCAAATTGATGATTTCAGCCAATGTGATATCAGACTATCAGAGAGGTGGACCAACAGCTTATCGACCAAGTGAATATAAACAGGCCAGGAACCTATTAGAGATGGACACTCATCAAATTGTTAATGAATTCACGATATGTGACCGTCATTGTGCTCTGAATAACATTCTCTTCATATTTTTCTACTTTCATCCTACCGCGTTCCGTCAATCGGTCAATGAGTTGGACAAACTATTTGCGTAGATGATAAATCCCTGAAATCTTGAAAAATCAATGTGCTGTTATGGTTTACCTTTTGCAATCTTAGTTCCATGTGTTTTATTTGGGAAAATGTATGCATATTTTAATAGAGGCAATATTGTGATTGTCTATTATTCATCATCCCATTTTTACAATTTTCCTCCTCTTATTCCAGATACATGGCTCATATTGTGTAGAGAGCATTTATCTGTTTTAACCCTAAAAAGACGGGGGGGGGGGGGGCTGATTCAGCCCCCCCCTCGACATTTTTCGCGGTAAATCCGCCGCGCGAAATTTTTTGACCGCGTCGCTCGCTTACTTTTTACTTTCAAGTCTCGCGCAACTTTTGAGACCAAAATTGTGACCCCCGGGTACGCGGTTCCAAAATTACGCAGCTTTTCGTAAGTGCATGCAGACCCAAAATTACTCAAAAACGTGAATTGTGTACAAATCCAATGCAAATAGTGTGCTTAAGCAAAATTCATAAATGTATCATTATTTTTCCTTTTACTGCTTAAAATCAATTAATTTTATCTTGTTTATGGTCAAAATAAAGTCCCCGACAATTTCCTTTGAAAAAACAATTAAAACGATCAATGTGCTGTTCTGGTTTACCTTTTGCAATCTTAGTTCCATGTGTTTTATTTGGGAAAATGTATGCACATTTTAATAAAGAGGCAATATTGTGATTGTCTATTATTCATCATCCCATTTTTACAATTTTCCTCCTATTATTCCAGATACATGGCTCATATTGTGTAGAGAGCATTTATCTGTTTTAACCCTAAAAAGACGGGGGGGGGGCTGATTCAGCCCCCCCCTCGACATTTTTCGCGGTAAATCCGCCGCGCGAAATTTTTTGACCGCGTCGCTCGCTTACTTTTTACTTTCAAGTCTCGCGCAACTTTTGAGACCAAAATTGTGACCCCCGGGTACGCGGTTCCAAAATTACGCAGCTTTTCGTAAGTGCATGCAGACCCAAAATTACTCAAAAACGTGAATTGTGTACAAATCCAATGCAAATAGTGTGCTTAAGCAAAATTCATAAATGTATCATCATTTTTCCTTTTACTGCTTAAAATCAATTAATTTTATCTTGTTTATGGTCAAAATAAAGTCCCCGACAATTTCCTTTGAAAAAACAATTAAAACGAAGTCGAAAAATAAAGAAATACATAAGAAATTTAGAAAACAACAGAATACATAAGAAAATAAATGAGATTTTGAAATTTTTTAAAAATCAAATTGATCAGATGCCTATCTAGCGTATGTGAAACAAAAATTCGCATTTCAGGGGCATTATTTTATTAATTAGAGCAAACTTATTATTTCACGCATAATTAATGAGACATGAGATTTTTTGCAGAATTTGATGTTATAGTTTTGTAGATAATGCCATGGGTGACGCGTGTGCCAATTTTCGTTGCGATCGAGCGATCGACGGCCGAGATCATAAGGGGGGGCTAAATCAGCCCCCCCCTCGTCTTCTTAGGCGTCGAAATTGCCCAGTCTATTTAGGGTTAAGAGATAAACGCTCTCTACACAACATTAAAATGTTATTGAGGTCATTATGTGCATGCAGAAGTGTGCCAATCAAATAACATATTTTATGTCATAAAATCTTCTACTTCTTAATTTTGCTGCTTCAAATCTAAAGCATGATTGAAAAGTATTTTCTAACACAGAGCATGAGCCAACAAAACCAAAATCAGGAAAGCTGTGCCTTTGTAATCTACAGTGCGTATAAAAAAAAAACGGACAGATTTGAAGTCTATAAAATATTTGTTTCAAATTATGATCTCTGTTTTGGTGTCAATGGGTGCTCTGAGGTCTTATCCTTCAAATGCCATTAAAATAATTAAGTTTTGTTAAGCTTGAGCAAACACAGAATGTTTTTGTCTGGGGTTAGAAAGGAGGCTTGCACCAGAATGGCATAACATGATGAATACGATAATCACACTTCTTGCAAATCAGCAGACTTTCTCTTAACCTTTTCATTATCTTTGCCATAATTTTCGAATTATGCGGACAAAATTCATTTCCAAATTAACTTTATTTGCTTGAATATTTCTGTTGTTCCTGTTATATGTTCTCTTTTAGGTAATTTGAACATTCCTTCTTTAGGCAAGAACATTTTTTTTTTACCGAAGTATGGGAGAGCTTTTTTTTTTCCGAATCCTTTCATTGCGTGCTACAAAGGTTATGGTGCTTTTGAACAGTGGCATACTGATGGGTGGGGGCTCGGGTTGCCCCCCCCCCTCAAAAAAAGAAAAGAAAATCATGACCAAGAAAAAAAAGTGGAAATGAAAATAAAATAAAACATAGAAAATAAAATATATTATTTTCTGAATATTATGTCAAAATCACAAAATTTGATATTTTAATAAAAAAGTGGTACGTTTGCTTGCTCGCTTTACGACTTTTTAATACATTTTACCCGATCTGCCATCTCTTGCTCCTTTAAAACTGACTCAATACACCGTTGCCATTGAAAGACATGAATCCTTTCCTGTTTGTCCTGTCAAGCACATAATTAAACTTGGTGAAGGATTCAATAATCCTTTGAAATTAGGATTCATGTCTTTTATAGGTACCATAACATAATTTGCTTCACATGATAAAAGAATTCAAATTACAAATTCTCCCAATTAATAATGCAAATCTTTAATACTTGGGTTGACAAAAAGTCTTCTTTTGTTACTTATGAAAAAAATCAAAGGTAAAAGAAGTTAAAATGATAGAGAAAATAATTTCAGGTAAATAAATAAATTTGTAAATCAAATTTGACAGCATAATTCGAAAATTATGGCAAAGGCAAAGATAATGAAAAGATTAAGAGGAAGTCTGCTGAATAGCCAAAAGTCAAATCATCAAATTTCTAATTTCTGCAATTTTGGCGCAGGCCTCTTTTTGAACCCCCGACAAAGCGTCCCGTGTTCGTTAAAGCATAAACAAAATTTATTTTTTTAAATGGCATTTCAAAGATAAGATCTCAGAGCATCAATTAACATCAAAATATAGATATAATAATTTTAAACAAATTTTTCATTGACTTTTCAAAACTGTCCCGTTTTTTGGATACGCACTATAGAGATGCTCGGCGGGTCACGCAGCTGAGCACATGTACATGTATCCCCCGAACCCACCGCGTCATCCGTCATTGCAATATATAGAGCTCGCACAGAAATTTGACAAATAAATACAATAATCATCTAAATGTGGTTGAAAAGTGACTTATGGTTGCAGAGAAAGAGAGTCTTGCAAGTAAACTTCAACATTGACCTGAAAATGACCTTTAACCTTACCCTGTGACCTCTGACTGCAGCATAGCATGCGGGTCCCACAAGTCCATCTACCATCCAAGTTCGGTTGAAAAGTTACTTACCGTTGCAGAGTAAGGTGTCATAAGAGAGTCTTGCATGTAAACTTTAACGTTGATCTGAAAATGACCTTTGACCTTGCCATGTGACCTCCGACTGCAGCATAACATGCACGTACCCCGAATCCATCTACCATTAAAGTTTGGTTGAAAATTGACTTACGGTTGCAGAGTTAGGTGTCACAAGAGTCTTGCATGTAAACTTTAATGTTGACCTGAAAATTACCTTTGACCTTAACATGTGACCCCTGACTTCAGCGTAACATGCAGGTTCCCCAATTCCATGTACCATCTATGTTTGGTTGAAAAGTGACTTACGGTTGCAGAGTAAAGTGTAATAAGATAGTCCTGCATGTAAACTTCAATGTTGACCTGAAAATGACCTTTGACCTTACCATGTTACCTCCACCCACACCAAAATCGATAGGCGGCTTTGCTATACCATACTCAAACTTCATGCCAAATTTGAAGATGATCGGAGAAGAAATGCAGCTGATAGAGTGCTCACAAGAAAATCTCTGCGGCGGCGGACGCGGCAAAGCCAAATCCATAGTATCCCCTGAACTCTGTTCGGGGATACAATAATCAGATACATGTACGCCTTGTAGTTGCTATGGTGAAAACACCTATGTTCTCAATAAGATGCACATAATCACTAGGCGGTGGATCTCGTTCGATCAAAGAAGTGACAGCGTTGAATGTCCATCTTTTATAGGTCCATGATATAACCACATGAACTTTTTACCTGACTGCTTGAGCTGCTGTCTTCTTTTTCATGGCTGACTTATCTCCTACGGTGGGAAAGGAAATTTCATCCAGCGTCAGAGTTCGTGGTGGAGTTGTCAAACCAACATTATTGCCTAAAAAAAGGAAAGATTCAAGAAATATATTTTTCTAGAAAGTATTTTGGTTAAAAAAAAAGTTACATGCACTATTCTCATTAAAAGGTTCCCCCCCAAAAAAAAAAAAATCTTTGCTAATGACAGTGCAAGCACATACACATAATTGTTTGATTTGAATCAGAAAAAAAGATAGCGATACTAATCATGAATTTGGCTGAAAACATTGTGACTATGGTTAGTACAATTGAGGCTAGAAGTTTACATACTTCCAGGAAATTAAAAAAAGGGAAAAACTTGCCAAACATCATAACATTTACTGTATCTTCAAAATTTTTGTGCTATCATGATGAATTTGATATCAGACAAATGAGTATACCATGACCCTTCATCACATTGTTTTGTCATTAGGAGCTGAAAAATATTTAGGTGTACTAATTGTACCCCCTTCTTCATATTTTAGACAAATTAGAAATAAAAACTTTACAAAAACATTTCATATTTATGCTAGCTACTTCTCAACACAAACATTTTAGTTTACACTTTTTTCATTCAGTGGTGACATATCATGATAGAAAATGTAATATATATCATAGTTTTCACATTTATATATATTTCTATGAAACCATGTTTGAAGATATAATAACAATAGCATACATTTGGCACGAATATTTCTCTTTTTCTTCAAAGAAAATTACAGTGGAAATATACTATAATCCCAACGGCATCCCAATCATGTGAAAGAGCTAAATACGCTGAGTTGATACCAAATTTGTCATGGTAGTATTTATATTTATAAAGATATAGTAAATTTTATAATGTTTGGAAAGTGAACACATTTCACTGAATTCCAGTGGTTGTATGAAAAATGTTGGCCTCAACTGTAAGTCATTTTAGAGTGGAAGAGTTCCCATGATTATTTTTCATTAGAATTTTAAGTTTGTTTGCCTAATATCCTGGTACCAAATGAAGGCTTTTTTTGAATTAGTTTGTCTTCATAAAGCTGGCCTGCAATGAACATTTGGTTCTCTAGAAAAATATTGGGTATGCTACATGTAACATAAAAATGCCTTTAGAACTCCTTTAAATACAAAACAAACTAAGGGTTATTACTATCAATCATTTTACGTCAATGATAACAGCAAGAAAAATGAACAGTTTTTTCTGATTTACCTGGTTGGAAAGGAGTCATGTCATCTAAATCAAGATTACGAGGTGCTTGCCTTGCTCCAACATGCTGATCAGATCCTAAAGAAGAAAACAAAACAAATATATTCAATATTCATTAAATCATTCATCACTAAACTCTAAAATGTTCAATCAATAAGGCATTACTCTAGCATAAACTGAAAGTAGCATGCACATGTATCTTCTCTCAACTGCTATAAAGAATAAAAAGCATATTACCGGTAACTTAAAAACTTCATTAAGCATCAAATGCAGTTGTCTTTCATGAAAATGCTACCTTAAAGTGTATTAACTCTTTCTTCAAATAAAGTGCAATACAGCCAACTGCAAATTCAAACTCAAGCCTCATTTCATTCACAATAGAGCGTGATCGGTTCATCACGGACGGACATTTGATAGATTTTGAAAGTTTTGAAGGCTTGTAACAAATTAGGAATAAGATGAACAAGGTTCCTTTGTGTTTTGTAGTGAAGGGTAGGACATAGTATGCTGAATGATGAAAAAAGTTTGTTGCCATGGTTACCTACAAACATAGGTATCCACTAAATGTGCCATATCACGGACGGACATGATAGAAATGTGGTTTTTAGAATTTTTGTACATTTTTATTGTTTCTATCTAAACAGCTTAACATGGACCAATAATTGTTAAGGCAACTAACACTCGGGTATGTTAGCTTCTATGTTCAGCAAATTGAATTCTTAACCAATATCAAAGTTCTGAGAGAATTGCAAATATTTTCCATCACGGACGGACATCCCGGACGGACATCACGGACGGACACAATCAAAATACATTGGAAGTACCCTGTAAGAAGTTCTTAATACTTTCTTGGGGGAACAAATGCTATTGTATTGATGATTTGTACATATCTTAATATTATCAAACATTATTAGTTGCACAATCGAGTTGCTACAACTTCAATCAAGTTGCTGCAACTTGATTTAAGATGTATAGCAACTTGTTTTCTATGCTAGACGCACAGTATAATCTAGACATATGATTGCTCTAAACACAGTTCTTGTCAAAATAAGATTTTTTTTTTAAATTGTAGAATACTAGGTTCCAAATCAACAGCTAGTTGATCAATGATCATGTTGATACAAGTATTTTTATGATCTTGATGATTTTTAGGCATGAATTTTCCAAGAGCAAAGAGGGTTTTTTTTAAGGTCAAAAATCTAAATTGAAAAGATCAACAGGTCGCTGATCCTTATGCTTGTTTGTTGGATCAACACTTGTCGGGGCTCTCTTTAAATCCATCTTTTGCACATATCAAAGTTGAGACACCCCATAATATCAACAGCCCTCATGTATTTAGGCACTGACCGAATCCAAAATTGAAATTGATATACCAATCCAAAGCTTATTAAAACTTTTAAACACTGCAGTGCAAGCTTTATGCATTTTCACAGTTTACCAGATATTAAGCGATTTGCTTAAAATTAGCTCCATAATGGACTTCAAAAAAGGTATTCATGTAATTTTCACAAGCCTCAAGACTGTGATGTCATGTTCTATTAGAAGCATCGTGAATCCATAGGTTTGAACATGGAAAAATTGATTTTTCTGCTAATATCAGATTATGCATTGCATTCTACTTTCTTCTCCATCACTTTCTGCAAGCTTGAATTGATGAAATCTACAGCTTTGGACTTGTTCTTGCCATATTTTATTACCTGCTTTTTTGGCGTATACATGTACATGCAGCTTTCCAACCCTATCTGCATTCCAATAATTTGTAAAAATTTTCCTGACAAAAATATAGCCCCAATAACGGCCAAAGATATCACAAAAAAATGTGACGAGTTGTAGGTAGTTACTCCATTTGAGTTCTGAATAATTCTCAGAGCCACTTCTCACTGCAATTAGAAGCTAAAATTAAATTCATAATCTGCTCAGCAAAGTTTCTCATTTGCATATATGAATCTTTCCACAAGTATTTCACTTGTCCGTCTGGGATGAAATTAATGTCCGTCCGTGATCATTTTTGATTGATATATTGTATGCATAAAATGTATGGATTTTAGCTATGTTCAAATAAAATGATATACAGTGTCCAGTGAAATACTTCTACACAATTTTATTTCTGTTTCTATTCTGATAAAGAATAAAAAGCTGAATCCATAGACATTATCCTAATAAAAATGATCCCGGACGGACATTAATTTCATCACGGACGGACAGAAATGTTAATATCTACAAGGAAAGTTTACTTCCCATATTTTCTTCCTATTAATTTATGTTTGATGATAGATTAATGTTCAGAGTGCAAGACCATTGAAAAAAATTGGAGTAACTTTGAAAACAATAAAACTAGAGTGAATTGAATTTGAGTGAATTAATTTTGTCCGTCCGTGATGAAATTAATGTCCGTCCGTGATCATTTTTGATTGAGTTTATGATATGGAAAAAATGTATGGATTTCAGCTATGTTCAAATAAAATGATGTACAGTGTTTAGAGAGATACCTCTACACCTTTTTATTTTTTATTTCTATTCTGATAAAGAATAAAAAACTTTTCATCTTTTTTCCATCACGGACGGAAATTTCAAAATGGAAATGTTAACACCTACCAAAAAAAATATCTTCCCAATATTTTTTTTCTACTATATTATGTCTGATAATAGAGTAATGTTCAGAGTGCAAGCACATCCAAACCAAATTAGAGTAACTTTAAAAACAATAAAACTAGAGTGAATTTAATTTGAGTAGAAATGTCCGTCCGTGATGAGAGGTAGCAGCACCCCCATGAATAAAATGGACTATTCCGGTACTTTCGGAATCATCAATCTTCATGAAACTAAGTTTTTTTAAACCTGAGATATCAAAGATTATTTTAAAAGCAAATTTGATAGAAGTACCTAAAAAAAAATTTTTCACCTCAATGCGAACCCTTAACCGATCATGCTCAATACACAAGTGGAATGCCTCTGGCATCTCACCTGCATCACACGATTCAATATAGCAGCCGTGCTGATTTTGAAAACTACTATAACTCGAACAAGATGTTCAGTAATACTTGATTACTCTTATGTCCAAATTTCATGATCAGATCCATAAACTTTCAAAGTTATGATGGTAATTCAACAAATACCCCCAATTTGGCCAAAGTTTGTTGACCCTAAATGACCTTCATCTTGTGACCTGAAACTTGCACAGGATGTTCAGTGATACTTTATTATTATGTCCAAGTTTCATATATCAAATCCATAAAATTTCAAAGTTATGATGGCAATTCAACAGATACCCCCATTCGGCAAAAGTTCATTGACCTTCAGAGACCTTTGACCTTGGTCATGCGACGTGAAACTCATGCAGGATGTTCAGTGATACTTGATTAACCTTATGTCCAAGTTTCATGAACTAGGTCCATATATTTTCTAAGTTATAATGACATTTCAAAAACTTAACCTTAGGTTAAGATTTTGATGTTGACTCCCCAACATGGTAAGTTCATTGACCCTAAATAACCTTTTACCTTGGTCATGTGACATGAAACTCAGGTACGATGTTCAGTAATACTTGATTAACCTTATGGCCAGGTTTCACGAGCTGGGTCTATATACTTTCTAAGTTATGCTGTCATTTCAAAAACTTAACCTTCGGTTAAGATTTGGTGTTGACGCCGCCGCCGTCGGAAAAGCGGCGCCTATAGTCTCACACTGCTATGCAGGTGAGACAAAAACTATACTGTACAGACAAACTCAATAGTGATGCATCACATTGTAAAGGGTTCACACAAAGCTTTTCTAATATGTAACAATTAACCAAAAGATATTGTGAGTTGAATAAGCACAATCTATATGAAACCTCCAAGTCGCACCCCAAAATAAAAGTGAAAGAGGAGGGATTACATGTACTGGTACATGTCTGTGGTAGGCTAAAATCAATAGTGTCATCGTAAAAAAATATTTTGTGCAATTATTACACCACTTACAGCTGCTTGTGGTTACAATAAGGAAAGGACTAAAGCTAAATTAATTAACCTTGGTGAATTCAAGGTATCTTATCATGGAGCAATGAATTAAAGGCTTGCCTAAGGTTTACTGACCTGCAATGAGGATTCTTTCTGGTACATTCATGGCATGTGCTGGACTCCCTTCAAAGCTCTCTGTATTCAAACCAAAGTTTTGTGTTGGTGATGGTGGATCTGCCACAAATGGCTCCTCTGGTTCCATGCTAAGCCTTGATGGTATCTAAAACAAGAAGGACAAGTTATTATTATCTTCTTTGGCATCTTCATAAAAAGATGTAAAATCATTATTCTAACTTATTTTTCTTCAATTTTCAATAACATTCCTTTTATGAATATTCATGTGATTACTGAATACACGATTAATCAGTTCGTGGTCATGTGATTAAAACATATCCTGGGGCCAAACTGCACATGCATAATGAAATTTTGAGCAAACCAAGTTGTCCCAGAAAATATATATTCAGAGTTCTTGCCGAGTCTCGGGCACACCGAACAGTGAGTTGTTTCTACAGCGTAACCCTCACGAAGCAGACACTGAAAAATTTCCACTGAGTGCAGTGGCTGACAAAATTTGGTCAAGTATTGGGGGATGCAGACCAACTCGGGTACAATTACCCAAATTTATGATACAGACTTTAATAAAGAAGAGAACAAATATGTCATGCATTTCTTTTTAAAGCATCATAGCCTTTTATAAAGGAATAATTATTTTTGAAATTTTTTTGGTATTGTGAATATTCTTTTTCACTCTTTTTGTTGTTGCATATTATCCTTTCTGTGTTTGTGTATTTTTTAAGGATGTCAAATAAAAAAAATTAATTGAATTTAATTATTCACCCTCATTTAAACTGACAATATTTATTCAATACAACCCCTAACAAGAGTGTCGCTAAGGTGAGCACATAATACACCCGTCTGTAACGCGGAAAATTGAGTTATTGGTCAAGCAAGAAAAGTTGAAGGTAGCGATTTCACCTTTGACCTTCAGACCTCAAAATCAATAGGCTTCCTGAGATCCATGCTAGTATTATACATGTACCAAATTATATGAGCCTAGGTTAATTTAAAGGTCAAGTCCACCTCAGAAAAATGTTAATTTCAATCAGAGAAAAATCAGACAAGCACAATGCTAAAAATTTCATCAAAATCGGATGTAAAATTAGAGATGCTCGGTGGGTCGCGCAGCCGAGCACATGTATCCCCGAACCCACCGCGTCATCCGTCATTGCGATATAGAGCTCACACTGAAATTTGACCCAAAAATACAATTATCATGGTCCCTCAAGTCCATCTAAAATCCTAGTGTGGTTGAAAAGTGACTTGTGGTTGCGGAGAAAGAGAGTCTTGCATGTTAACTTCAACGTTGACCTTACCATGTGACCTCTGACAACAGCATAACATGCAGGTACCCTAAGTCCATCTACCATTCAAGTTTGGTTGAAAAGTGACTTACGGTTGCAGAGTTAGGTGTCATATGAGAGTCTTGCATGTAAATTGTTAATAACGTTGACCTGAAAATCACCTTTGACCTGACCATGTGACCTCCGACTGCAGCATAACATGCAGGTACCCCAAATCCATCTACCATCCAAGTTTGGTTGAAAAGTGACTTACGGTTGCAAAGTTAGGTGTCATAAGAGTCTTGCATGTAAACTTTAATGTTGAACTGAAAATGACCTTTGACCTTACCATGTGACCTCTGACTGCAGCATAACATGCAGCTCTCCAAAGTCCATCTATCATCCAAGTTTGGTTGAAAAGTGACTTACGGTTACAGAATTAGGTGTCATAAGAGAGTTTGGCATGTACATGTAAACTTTAATGTTGACCTGAAAATGACCTTTGACCTTACCATGTGACCTCCGCCCACACCAAAATCAATACGCTTCTTCGCTATACCATAGTCAACCTTCATGCCAAATTTGAATTGGATTGAAGAAAAATGCAGCTGATAGAGCGCAAGGAAATCTCTGCGGCGGACGCGGCGGGGTGACAAGGCCAAAACCATAGTATCCTCCGAACTCTGTTCGGGGGATACAATAAGAAAGTTAAGACATTTCAAAGTTTCGCTTATTTTTAACGAAATAGTTATATGAATGAGCCAGTTACATCCAAATGAGCGAGTCGATGATGTCACTCACTCACTATTTTTTTTTTTTTTTTTTTTGAATTATACAGTATAATTTCAATTTTTATGAATTTGCCGATTACCGGTAGGACCTCCATGCCTGAAGCACAAAATGTTAAAATAATGGAATTCCACGTGTTCAGGGAGGTATGAAACTTCATTTCACATGACAATGACGAGAAAATGAAAATATTTCATATAATAAAATACAAAGAAATAGTGAGTGAGTGATGTCATCAGTTCCTCATTGCATACCGACCGAGATGTGCATCTAACTGTTTTGTGAAATGAAGCGAAACTTTAAAATGCCATAACTTTCTTATTCTACATCCAATTTTGATGAAATTTTCAGTATTATGCTTGTTGAATTTTTCTCTTTTTATTCAAATCAAGTTTTTGTTGGGGTGGACTTGTCCTTTAAACTGAAGTTATCATGTTTACAAGGAAAAGCTAACGAATGGACGGACGGACACTAAGTGTGCGTATATATCGGTAATTCCGAGGCTTCATTATTATTGAAGGTTCGGATATTCCGAAGGTTCGTTAATCCGAAAGCGAAATAAAGTTCGTTGTTCTGAAAGTTTGACAATCCGAAAACGAAATGAGGTTCGTTGTTTCGGAGGTTCGTTGTTTCGAAGGTTCATTAATCCGAAAACGAAATAAGGTTCGTTTTTCCGAAGGTTCGTTAATCCGAAAACGAAATGAGGTTCATTGTTCATTTCGTTTTCGGACAAACAAACCTTCGGAATTACGGACCTCATTTTGTTTTTGGATTAACCAACCTTCGGAATTACAAACCTCATTTCCTTTTCGGATTAACGAACATCGAGGTATAGGCAATTTAAGAACCTTCGGATTTAGAAAGTGTAACCCTAAGCGTGATACTATAAAACGTCCCTTATAAAAAACAAAATAAACAGTTTTCCAGTCCAACCTTGTACAAATAATTCCGTATTATACTTTCTCAAAGCTTGTACATTTTTAGGATACAGTTTAATGCCTGGAGTTGGATTCGAAGCTATGAACCTCTGACTTAAAAACAGGAATGAAACCTTGTGTTCCGCATCAACACACAGTGGAGCATGATCGGTTCATCACGGAAGGATATTTGATAGATTTTGGAAACTTTGAAGGCTTGGAACAAGTTAGGAATAAGATGAACAAGGTTCCTTTGTGTTTTATAGACTAGGGTAGGACAAAGTATGCTGAATGATGAAAAAGTTTGTTGCCATGGTTACCTACAAAATTTGCCATATCACGGACTGACAAGATAGAAATGTGGTTTTCAGAATTTTCGTACATTTTTATTGTTTCTATCTAAACAGCTTAACATTGACCAATAATTGCTAATGCAACTTACACTCAGGTATGTTACAGTACATGTAGCTTCTATGTTCAGCATGTACATGTATTGAATTCTTAATCAATATTAAACTTCTGAGAGAATTGCAAATATTTTCCATCACGGACGGACATCACGGACGGACACAATTAAAATTCATTGGAAGTACCTTGTAAGAAGTTCTTATCATTTTTTGGGGGGAACAAATGCTATTGTATTGATGATTTGTACATTATTTAATATCATAACAGTATAAGTTGCACAATCAAGTTGCTACATCTGAATTGATTTATGTTGTAGCAACTTGATTCTATGCAGACACACAGTATAGTCGAGACGTACGATTGCTTTAATTACAGTTCTTGTCAAAATCAAATGTAGAGAATGTAAATGCACATTGTCTTCTTTTCAAATTATAGAATACTAGTACATGTAGGTACCAAATCAACATCTAGTTTATCAATGATCATGTTGATACAAGCATTTTTATGATATCATGATGATACATGTTAATACATTTTAGGGCATTAATTTTCCAAGAGGAAAGATGTTTTTTGGTCCATTAATACCTAAATCCAAAAGATTCACAGGTTGCTGATCCTTATGCTTGTTGTTGGATCAAGTATGACCACAACACTTGTCAGAGGCTCTCTTTAAATTCATATTTGGCCCATATTAATGTGGAGACACCCCATAACATCAACAGCCCTCATGTAGTTAGGCCCTGATCGAATCTAAAATTGAAATTGATAAATCACAATCAAAAGCTTCTACTTCTACTGCAGTGCTAGACAGGAATAACCGTCGTTTCTGGGGATTTATTCAACAATTTCTGACATTTAACTGTAATCCCTGTGGAGTCAAAATAGTTCAGCAGAACAAACAAAATACAGAGACTGAAGCTTTTGGTCTACTGCAGTGCAAGCTTCATAAATAATTAGTTTACCACATTTATAAGCAATTTGCTTAAAATTAGCTCCAAAATGGACTTTGAAAAAAGGTATTCTTGTACTTTTCACAAGCCTCAAGACCATGATGTCATGTTCGGTTTACAGAAGCATTGTGAATCAATAGGCTTGTATGTAAAAAATTGATAATTTTTCTGCTTATCATTATGCATTCTACTTTCTTTTTTCCATCACTTTCTGCAAGCTTGAATAGATTAAATCTACAGCTTTGGACTTGTTCTTGCCATGTAGCTTTCCAACTCTATCTGCATTCCAATTATCTGTAACAATTTTTCCTGACAATAATTTAGCCCCAATAACATCTAAAGATACCACAATTTTTTTTGAAGAGTTGTAGGTTTCCATCCATTTGAGTTCTGAATAATTCTCAGTGCCATATTTCACTGCAAATTGAAACTAAAATTAAATTCATAATCTGCTCTGCAAAGTTTCTCATTTGCATGTATGGATTATTCCACAGTATTAGCAGTACATGTATTTGCTTTATTGCTCACTCATACGTCCGTGATGAAATTAATGCCCATCCGAGATCATTATTGATTTATTATATGCATAAAATGTATGAATTTTAGCTATGTTCAAATAAAATGTTGTACAATGTCTAGTGAGATACTTTTACACACTTTTATTTTTGTTTCTATATATTGATAAAGAATAAAAAGCTGAATCCATATTATCCCATATCAAAAGAACTTATCACGGACGGACATTAATTTCATCACAGACGGAAATTAACATATACCAGAAAAATTGAATCCCTATATTTTTTTCTAATAATTTATGTTTGATGATAGATTAATGTTAAGATTGCAAGAACATCCAAACCAAATGGGAACAACTTTGAAAACAATAAAACTAGAGTAAATTGAATTTAAGTGAATTTACTTTGTCCGTCCGTGATCATTTTTCACTGAGTTTATGAGATGGATAAAAAGTATGGATTTCAGCTATGTTAAAATAAAATGACATACAGTGTTTAGTGAGATACCTCTGCACCTTTTTATTTTTCATTTCTATTTTGATAAAGAATAAAAAAACTTTTCATCTTTTTTATCATCACGGACGGAAATTACATAATGGAAATGTTAACACCTGCCAAAAAAAATAGTTCCCAATATTTCTTTTCTAATAATTTATGTTTGATAATAGATTAATGTTCAGAGTGCAAGAACATCCAAACCAAATTAGAGTAACTTTAAAAACAATAAAACTAGAGTGAATTTAATTTGAGTAAAAATGTCCGTCCGTGATGAGAGGTAACAGCACCCCCATGAATAAATAGGACTTTTCCAGTACTTTCGGAATCATCAATCTTCATGAAACTAAGTCCTTTGAAACCTGAGATATCAAAGATTATTTTTAAAGCAATTTTGATAGAAATATCTAAAAAAATATCACCTCAATGCTAACCCTAAACCGATCATGCTCGGTGATGCCTTTCACAAATTTGGTAAAATTGTAAGACTGTTTTAATTACCTGCATTTTTCTGTTGACATCAGTGCTGAAGTCTGTGCTGTACTGTATATGATGAAGCTCATCCATCTCCCCTTGAAGTTGGTTCACGATCGATGGTTTATCTGTGGATCCCATGGGGTCAAAGGTCAAAATCTGTTAGAATCAATAAAGGTGAACAAACCATGCAGACACAGATGAGCACCATGCTGTTAAATGAATATGATTTTGTTTTTAATTGATGAAAGAGAAATATACAAGTATGTACACTGTGCATGTGAAGAAATCAAATGCATATTTTGATCTGTGGCCAGCACCCCAAAATCAATAAGCTGCTAGAGAAGTTTCCTTTTAGTATGAAAGGTGAAAATAGAAATTTGGTCTACAAAGAGCAACAAGTGGAGCACCTCTAGCAGTCTCACCTGCATCGCGCGATTCAATATAGCAGCAGCACTGACTTTGGAAACTACTATAAAATAATTATTCACAAAAAACACCATTCATATACCACGTTTATTGACAATAAATTTGACCTTGATCATGCAACCTAAGACTTGTCAGTGATACTTGATTACCTCTACATCCACATTTTATAAACTATAAACTTTGAAAGTTATTACAGCAATTTATATATAATACCAAAATGGCCAAAGCTCAAAGGCCTTGTTTATAAATGACCTTTGGCTTTGGACATGTGACCTGAAACACGCATGAAATGTTCAGTTATACTTGATTACTCTTATGTCCAAGTTTCATGAATCAGATCCATAAGGTTTCAGAGTAATTCAAATTCAAATAAATATTTGGTGATGGTTCAAGTTAGTCAGGTATGACTTGAACATTCTCTGTCTCCATTTACGGAAATGAGCAGAACGTTCACCTGTCTTTTTAGGAATGTTATTTCTTTGTCGTACTAATCAAGAAAGGTTTAAAGCTAGCAAGGTCAGGGATCTTATTTTGAAATTTGCAGAAATAGATAAAATATTCTAATGGTAGATAAGTGTATGAAGAGATCTGTGCACACCAAATATTCTTTCAAAATCAGAAAACTCTTACCCTTCTGAATTAACCTTTTTTGCCACAAACCCAAAGCTTGCATTCAAGGACATGAAATAAACAATTTTTTTTGCAAGGACATCTCAGGTGAGTATATACTGAGATTTAAAAGAGCATTTTTGGATATTGCTTGAAGTAGCTACATGTACATGCCTGATTCAAAAACATTGTTTGTTCGGGGCCACCATTCATACCACTAGTGATGAACTAGGGTATGTCTGCACAGCAAACCACCGTTAGTAGGCCGATGTGGGTTCACAGCAGATTTGCATTACACACTACAAATTGATAGAGTAATTTACATGTAGGTAAATGTAGGTCCCAACAAGTCCCAACCAAGACCCGAATTTGCATTTGAGCAACTTTGGTGAGTTGCTATGTTTTCATGTAGATCAATTTTTCTTGGGGTGGGGGGGTACCCTGGTTAGAACTGAGCTGGACCTCGTGGGGGAAAAAGCTATGCCATACCGAGGTATAGGGAAGGTATTTGATGGTTGGGGATGCTGAATTGAATTTCAGTGTAACATCCAAGGGCTCATCAAAGGAAAGGCTAATGACTTGTAGTTGTAGGTACATGTAATACCAACAGACTGTGATATGGCTTTTTGCAAGAATCAGATACTGACTATGCATCTTTCACCTCGTGGCTTTCCATGTATTACCCTCGGTTTGGTTTATTATTACATACATGTATGATAATTAGCAATGAAAAGCAGCTTGCAAGATTCCTGCTAAAAATCATAGCTCTGAATTCGGTACAGTGCCTTTGGAGGGGTCCACATACAAGCAGTGCTCAGGAGAAAAACCAATGCTTGACGAGTTGAACTTGATCCCTATTAAAGTTTCTCAAGGATTTGCTAAAAGTCCATCTGAAGTGTGCAGCCAAGTAACTGTGGTTTGGTACAGTGTACAAAAAAAGACATTGAAGCTGCCAAGTCCTATTTGGACAATGCTTAAAATATTTAAGGAGGATAATATTGTAATACAATTTCAAGAAAAAAAGGTCATACATGTACATGACATCATTGGCTGCTAAACCATGCCAGATGGTGTATGTGACTATTGAGAATACCTTTCTTACAAGGAAAAATCATTCCATCAGTTGTGGATGCTGAATTGTAAACCCGTTAACTGTCATACATGTATACAGATAGGGAGAAAGAGTTAAAAGTTTTGAATGAAATCAGGCCACAAAAAGAATGTTTGAGTTGATGTCAATGCCAAGACCACATAACACATCCTTCAAGTGCCTCCTCCTCCAAACAGGAGAGTGGTATAAACTAGAAGCCTGAGTGTGACAATAATGTGGTATGTACATGTATATAAGGAATGTGAGTTGATGGGCAAAGCCGCAAATATGACCATAAACCAAGAATAAATCATTAGGATGACACATTATCAACTTTGAAGAAGGCAGTTTTTATGTAATTAAGCTTGTTTTTGGTTGATGGAATTTCACTCTTGTACATCATGCCAAAAATACTTTTGTTGTTGAGATAAATGTTGTATTTTTGCACTTGTAGTGTCACTCACGGTTTATAGGAGCGCACCATTTTCCATAGAGAAGGTTTGATCAATTCTGACTATAATGTGCTAGATAGGTACACTATTTACATACATGTATGGGTACTCACAGTACTCCTCGACAGCTACTTGGGCACGATTCCAATCATAAGTGATAATGGTAAAAAAACCCATGTCCAAAATTAGTTGTGTCACACATCATCATTTTTCAATCATATCTACTAAACAAATTGTAGAATTCAAATCAAACTGGTAGTGGCCCATGCCAGTCCTACATTGTATATAATATAGTAGTCATGATTGATTCATAACCTTTAAGTTCAAAGATATGAGCCCTTAACCCTCTCCGATTGTCGTGTCACTCATGTTTGAAAATGACCAAAATGTTAAAAATGGTGATTTTTGCCCCAAGTATTTGTTGGGTAAAAAAAAATACAAAAAGGTCATTGTTGAACTAGGTTGAAATTGAAATTTGTATATAATATTGAAAGACTGATATGAGTAAAAGATGTTATGATATTTAAACTTTGCAAAAACACATATCTAAGCAGTGCAAGATAACTTCATAAAGAAGTTGCAAAGGGGTCGGACGTACAGGGGGTCGGACGTACAAAAAAGTTGTATGTCCAACCCCCATTTAACTTGAAATCCGGGACTAGTGGTGAGCTGCCTTCTGGTGTATAAACCAAACTTGCTTTGCATCCGACTTTGGGGAAATTTATCTGCTTTTGTTTTCCTTGTAAGAAAATTGTATGTGAAATTGAAAGTGCCTGCTTTTAATACATTTGATTGAAAAAATATAAAAAAAGTATAAAAAAAAAACGTAACTTGCTTTTTTAGAAACCTAACTAATAACAACTGGGACAACATCCAACTTTAATTATTTCAAAACTTATGAAAAGTTTAAAATTTGTTTAAATTTAAAATAAGTAAAATTGTATTTTGTTGCTATGGTGACTTACATGCCTTGCCAAAATGAAACAATACATTATTTGAAATTATTTATTTCAGATTCATACATTGCATTGTCTTAGCTTTCAAGTGATACCTAATTTGTACAGTTGTTTGTAGGATTTTGACATTTTGACCAAAAGGTTTACTCTTTTATGGAACAGCCCCATATTAATGTCCACAACTGCAGTGGGAAAAATAATTTTGTGGCCTGGATAGGGTTAATTGTGCTAAAAATCTCATAAAAATTTGAGAGAAATGATTTTCTTGTAAAAAAAACTTGGCTTGTCATTTTCAGACTTACAGGGGAATCCAGTCATGATCATGAAAATGTTGTGTTGGAGAGGAGAAAAATAAAACAGAATGGTGGAAGTTTGAAAGAAATTAGAAAAGCATTAAGAAAGTCATTGCTGCTTTAAACTTGAGGCCCCTACTGTACGACTGTGTAGATTTCAAATTGGCAATGGGTAACCAAATCATGACAAGGGGCTAGGACAAATTTCTCATAGGTCATGTACTCTATTTCTATTATCAGAGATTTTTTCTTCTACATGTATTAGTACCCATTACCCTGAGGCAGTAATCAAAATATATCAAAAACCCAAAAGCTGAATTTCAAAAATTTCATGAAATCAAGAGGTTTTACAGGCAAGTGTTCAGACTCACTCGACACTCCATTTTGTTGAAGATCAGCCATGCATTAAGTCTTTTGTTAACCGGTCGATTGCTTCTGTAAGAAACCGATGAAAACACATTTGTTTTTATGGAAATACAAGCGTTGTTTCTAAGGAACAGAACACTTTAATTATTGACAATTTACTGTGATTAAGGTATAAAATTAAAGAGCAGACATTGTTATCTTTTTAGGGGTTATTTTCTTTTTGAAAATCAGATACCCCCCTCAAAAATGAGTTTTTTTGTCTTTTATTCAAATTGTTTTTACTCACTCATGCGTGAATGAGAAAACTTCTATGCACTACCAGATGAAAGAAGAGATTTACAGTGATAGTATGTGAAAAGTTCCACACATACACACACAACCAGTGTGTTAATCTTCATAAGCTGCCTTCAACGTTAATAGTTGACCTTGCATTTCTGATGTTTTTTTATTCAATAAAATGGAGTTGAGTGCAGTCACAATGTTTGGATTGTCACAATCTCACCCCCACTTTGCTATAATAGCGAATTGGAGGTGAGATTGTGTTTTGTGGCTAGCATTTTGTTGAGATTTTGGAGTAATTTCTGTTGCTGTTCTGTGCAGTTTGACGAAAAATATGTTTTCCTTGATTTTCCGTTTGAAAAGCCCCTTTCAAAGTGCTGTTTCCATGAATGCCGTGAATCACGGAAAATCACTGTGTCCCTGTATTATCAACAAAGAAAAAAAGTTTATCCATATCGCTAAGTGGTAAAAACAAGCGATTATCGGCAGAACTATTGATAGAACTATCAATAACAGCCCTAGTTCTTATATTCAACACACTATTCTTGCTGTAGGTTTGGTCAGAAGTCGGCCACGTGATAAAGGGTACTTCCCCATCAATCATCACTCGCAGTGATGGACCTTTTTTGTTTCGCTGATCCTTTTGCCTCGTGATAGTTTGCCCATCACCTTCACCAATGGAGATAATTTGCTTAAAATACCCCTTCCAGTATCAGTGCTTTCTCACTAGCATAGCAGGAAGAAGTCTTGACTGCAGATAAAACAAGTTGAGTTCTCCCAACTAAGGTAAGCAACAGTAAAAAAAATAATAGAAAAATCTGAAGCGAACGAACCGGAAGTCTCAACAATATACATGTATTTTTTTTTTGGGGGGGGGTGCATATAACTCTTTCCCCAGTGTTTTATTCAAGTTTGGCTTATTTATAAAACAAGTGGAATGCCTCTGGCCGTCTCACCTGCATCACGCGGTTCAATATAGCAGCAGTGCTGACTTTGAATACTACTCTAACTCGCACAAGATGTTCAGTGATACATGGTTAGTCTTATGTCCACTTTTTATGAACTAGACCAATAAACTTAGAGATATGATGGTTATTCAACAAAAGACCCCAACATGGCCAAAGTTCACTGACCTTACATGACCTTTGACCTTGATCATGTGACCTGAAACTCGAACAGGATGTTCAGTGATACTTGATTACTCTTATGTACAAGTTTCATGAATCAGATCCATAAACTTTCAAAGTTATGATGGTAATTCAACAGATACACCCAATTCGGCCAAAGTTCATTGACCTTTGACCTTGGTCATGTGACCTGAAACGCGCACAGGATGTTCAGTGATACTTAATTACTCTAATGTCCAAGTTTAATGAACTAGACCAATAAACTTTCAAAGTTATGATGGTAATTCAACAGATACCCCCGATTCGGCAAAAGTTCATTGACCCTAAATGACCTTTGACCTTAATCATGGACCTGAAACTTGCACAAAATGATCAGTGATGCTTGATTATTATTGTGTCCAAGTTTCATGAATCAGATCCATAAACTTTCAAAGTTATGATTGGAATTCAACAGATATCCCCAATTCGGCCAAAGTTCATTGACCCTAAATGACCTTTGACCTTGGTCATGTGACGTGAAACTCATGTAGGATGTTCAGTGATACTTGATTAACCTAATGTCCAAGTTTCATGAACTAGGTCCATATATTTTCTAAGTTATGATGACATTTCAAAAACTTAACCTCAGGTTAAGATTTGATGTTGACGCCTCCGCCGCCGTCGCCGTCGGAAAAGCGGCGCCTATAGTCTCACTTTGCTTCGCAGGTGAGACAAAAATGACTGAGGAGATGTGACGTCAAAGCTCTTGTCAGCTTTACCCTAAATAGACCGGGCTATTTCGATGCCTAAGAAGACTGGGGGGGGGGGGCTGAATCAGCCCCCCTGCGAAAAATCTCATTGCTAATTAATTATTCTAATTTATGCGTAAAATCAAAATTTTGCTTTAATTAATTGAATAATGCCCCTAAAATTCTAATTTTTGGTACACAGACACTTTATATGAATCTGATCAAATGTACTAAAACCAAAATTTCAAAATCACATTTATTTTTTTTTATTTCTTATGTATTTCTTTGTTTTTCGACTTTTGGTTTTTTTAATGTTTTTTCAATGGAAATTGTTGAGGACTTTTTTTAGAACATAAATAAGATGGAATTAATTGATTTCAATCAGTAAAAGGAAAAACAATGATACATTTATGAATTTGGACTAAAAACTCTAATTGCATAGGATTTGTACACAAATTCATGCTTTTGTGCAATTTTGGGTCTACATGCACTTACAACGTGTTGCGTAATTTGGGAACCGGGAACCGCGAACCCGGGGGTCGCAAACTTGGTCTCAAAAGTTGCGCGAGACTTGAATGTAAAAAGTCAGTGAGCGATGCGGTCAAAAAATTTCGCGCGGCGGATTTATCACGAAAAATGTTTAGGGGGGGTGAATCAGCCCCCAGTCTTTTTAGGGTTAAGCGTCGCAGACTGGTCAGAGACAAGTCACAAGGAAAATCGTAAGGATTTGACATGTCGAATCCTTATCGCAAACTTAATCCAACTTCCTGCCAATCAGACAGTAGAGTTGCACGACGCGTATCATACGCAGTACTTTCTCAGATGGTACGGCAAAAAGCATAAAGCGCATGGGTGAGTCGCAGATCGGATCGCAAGGTGTGCAGAGTCAAGGCTTATGACTACCTTGCGATTCATCTCCCCTCACTCAGTCGCCTTTAACATACACTGCAAGTTTACCTCAAGAGGTGTTCTTGTACGCTCTGCTCCACTTCACTACCGCTACACTATGCTATACCTATCCGAACAAAAATTCAGACGGTTTTATGAATTGGTTGATGAGATAGAAAAATCTTGCGGTCTATTGCATTATTGGAGTCTATATTTTAAAACAAATGGGAATTGCGAAATACCGACGACCTGAATTGAGGTTGTGAATTGTATTAGCGCCACCGACCTTCCTTTTATTTCCATGAAAGAGACATGGGAAGCCACTTTCAAGGCCGCGCAAGGGTTCATTACCATCCTGCCTGTGGGGAATCTACAGGTTGGAGTATGGTATGCCAATGATGTACACATTACACAATTTCAAAAATCATTAAAATATCACTATTGTGACCAAAAATACTAATTTCCATAGAGTTGCAATTTATTTTTCATTAGTAGTAACTTAGGAGTAATTTTTGTATTCACCAGAGCACTCGAAAAATAGAATTTGGGGCATATTTTTGTGTATGCCCTCTATTGGTGGAAAGTAATATGGCAAGACAATTGTAATTTTTCTATCTCTACTTTTAATGAAGAAAATATCATTTAAAGAATCAAATTTACTTAGAGCCAAGTTATATAATGATTAGCTGTAATGGGAACCGACAGTGTAAAAAAATCAAACATTTACAGTATCCCAAAGAAATATAAGCCAATCATTGCCAACCTTATTCCACCACACAGAAAGTAACAGAGAAAAATGTATACCATAATCTTGTTCATAGAATGAATGAGCGGAGGTAAGCAATTTTGCTCTTAAAGTTTATAATTATGTGCTTTTTATTAAAAAAAGTAAATTTAAAATGGGATGGGCACAGGTATGTTGCAAAAGCGCCCTCTAGGTGCATTCTGAATGAGGCATTGAGTGTGCTGACTACATGTATAATTACAGAGCGACTGTGGGGGCATTGCTTTGTATTGTGTTTGCATATGCAAGGAAAGGTTATTCCCCTGGCATCATTGTTTTTAAGTAGTTGAATGTAAATCGCAGCTGTCTAGATTTGGAAAAATAATCTCACTTGGTGATATTGCGACTCTGTGTGCTACTGGAGTACTGGAACTTTGGCCTTGCCTTCAACCTCTAGCTATTCACATTTACATGTATCATCCCACTCTAAAAGGTATTCATCCCGATAGAACAACATTTTAACTATACAGTACGTATCAAAAAAAAGTTTACACTTTGAAAAAGCTCTGGGAATTAAAAAATATACAACATGTGCGTAATTTTTCCACATACAATCGTGGATTTGGGTCTCATCTCTCCAATGAAAGTAAAAGTTTTGACAGAATGTTACACTTGAGTGAGCACTTTCCGTTTTTGTAAAGCTCGCAGAAATCTGTTTGCGCAAAAATGCTCGTTTTCACACTGTGTCAAGGGGAAAGGGCGAAAACAAACTGATCCTGCACAGCATTTCTCATACATTTCCCTTGTAAGTTTAGTCAACTGAAATAAAACAGAAACATTCAAGCATCTTGTAACAATTTTGCCACCCAAATTGAAATTTCAAGAGTTAGTAAGCACAACCTTCACCCTTTTTGTGCCAGCTGGATCTGAGGACATATCTGAATCTGAAAAAGTTTATATCAGATATCAGACAGCATTTTTTCACTAAGTCTTTATCATTTAAAGTGGGTTTACATTTTATATTTCAATTTATAATGCTTGTTTCTCCACACTTTTTCCAAGCTTGACAATGATTAACAAAATGAAAATCAAGGCTAAGCCATTTTATGTAAATCACAGCTCAGTGTACAGCACATATCATCACGATGGCCTCGTTGTGTGGGTGAGTGGGGTGGAGCACAGTGCACTCTGAAGTGTTTTGGGCAAGGAAACAAGTTAAAAAGGTTGGAATTATCTTAAAATCAATTTTACTAGCTAAATTCCATGTGTTCTTCATGATTATGGTCTACTTTTATTCGCATAACTATTTCAAAGTTCTGCGCAAATTATTTTTCACTAATTTTTCAGAAGTAAGTGGTGCTCACTCAAGCGGAAATATTTTGTGACAGTTATATCGTAATTTGCTTCAATGGATCTGTACCAATGATATAATGTGGAAAAATCTTCAAAATATAACAAACATATGATTATACAGGATTTTTTCGAAGTGTAAATTTTTTTTGATACGCACTGTATTGTGGTGAAATTTGAATGAAATCTACTGACGCTAAGTGTGTTTTCTCTGTCCCTGTTTCGGTGGCGTCTGTTATTCTTGGGTGTTGTTGGGCACTTCCATATGCCCATTGTTGTATTCTATTACTATAATTAGTGTACCTTGGTCCCAATTAAGATCACAGCTTTTGGCTTAAAAAACAAATACATATTAAATTGAATAGGCGATTTATAAGACCTTAAAACTACAATAACTCTTATTTCTAGGGCTATTGAGATAAATGAGGTATTGAATTACAGGTCTTGATTAGCTCTAATGTTAAAAAGTTAAATGATGCCATGAAGAAAACGCCTTATTTCTGAGATTTATTTTTTTTGCAACATACCCTGTACCTAAATTAGTAGCGAGTCAAAGAAATCACGGGAAGAAATCGTGGACGAAGTAATCAACAAGTTTATTTTGGGATATGAAAAGCAGATTGTTTTTTTTAAATTGCAATCGCATGTATTGCAGTCGCAATACATGTACATGTAAGTTACACGCGTGTGAGTGATGTCTGGCCTGGGTGGTGGTAGCCTGGAGGCGTCTGGGGAGTAAAAGTCATATACTCTACATATGGTCACTCCCCACTGATGCCTGGGATCCCAAGCTATATTCACCCACGTACGGGTACAAAACCTGAAACTTTCGCCAAGAATTCTACGCAAATCGCGCGATTTGCAAGCTGTCGCCAAGCGGAAGACAAAGAAATCAAGATGGCGACGTAAACAGGGCCGTAAGCTCTTCCCATCTTTTCATAACAAATTTCTTGTTTTTTTTAATGAATTCTTCTTTAAAAATGAAATCAATATCGCAGAAATGTTGGAAATGAAGTTGGACCCCAAACGGTCATGTACATGTTTTAGGGCTAGATCTTTTTAGAGGGAAAGTAGAATTCTCCGGGGCGCACGATCACGACGAAAATTTGCGTGCAGGTTGTCTTAGACATAATCTACAACAGTAAAATGCAAATTGGTATTAAGCGATTATGCTAATTTATGCATAATTAGTAAGCGAAATCATACTTCCCCCCCTACTCCCTAATAAAGCTCCAATTGTTCCAAATTTTGGAATAAAATCTCTTTTTGATGTTCCTAGCAATGAATTTTACACACATTATTGAATTTTTAATGACATGTGTGTTGTTAACCATACATGGACAAAATGTAACATGAGTAACCGTAACGTGAGTAACCATATTATCTGCACCCCAAGTAAAAACCATGTGTTCTTTATTTTTTTAATTATATACAAAGTTTGTCTCCCTAATATACTTCTTTGAAATGGATATAATCAACTTTCATAAAAGCCTAGTATGAGGAGACTTTTCACTTATGTCGACTTTTCATTTTATGCATGTCCAAATCATGTAACGTGAGTAACCGACACATTCCAAAGATTTGCCAGGAGCATAATAGAATTTCCCAAGTTTTGTTTTTATACAAAGGACAGTCAGACTGTGTACTTTGGTGTGATAAGGAGATGTTTAGTTCCTATCAATAATAATGGAGTTACAGCTCTAAGTATGAGTCAAGGTGTCTCCAAATGTAACGTGAGTAACCGTGGAATAGCCCCTAAGATCTAGCCCTAAAATCATGTACATGGGATACAACTTCATTTCTGACATTTCTATGCTATGGTCTGGATTTCATTTTTAGACAAGAATTCATTAAAAAAAATGACAAAAATATAATGAAAAGAAGGAAGAGACTTGCCCGATGTTTACGCCGCCATCTTGTTTTCTATTGTTCTTCACCCACAATAGGTCTTTAGAGAGAAAGTAGAAATCTCGGGGGCGAAAGTTTCAGGTTTTTGGTAACCAAGGGGGCTCCCGGCCACGTAGCGGTTGGGAGTCCAGGATCGTACGTGCATTTTACCATACCTCGAGGAGAAGCGTGAAGTATGGTCAAAATAATTCTCCGAATAAATAGTTAAAACAGAAATCAAGCACTTACCACGATTATATGGATGATGGTCTAACGAGTGGCAGTTTTTTTTGACATCTGGCATTCTGGGCACAAACTGGAACCTCAAAAAACGAAAAGTTCTCTCCTTCTACCCCCGTCTCGATCGGCCATTTTGTTACAATTCATAACAAAAATCGAGAAGGGGGTAGGAGACAACTTTTCGTTTTTGAGGTTCCAGTCTGTGCCCAGATGTCAGAAAAACTGCCACTCGTAAGACCACCATCCATATAATCGTGGTAAGTGCTTGATTTTTGTGATAAGTTTATATTAGGAGAATTATTTTGACCATACTTCACGCTTCTCCGTGAGGTATGGTAAAATGCACGTACGATCCTGGGCTCCCGACCGCTACGCAGCCGGGAGCCCCCTGGGTTAAGGTTTTGGCTGCCTACACGCACATGTATCATTAGAAGCCCTGGCTTCGTATGAGATTGAGAGTAACCTTACGTTAGTAAATGATTTTTACTCTCTAGAAGCCTCCTGGCTAAGTAAGGGTACGATAGTACTATGATTTTTACTCCCCAGACGCCTCCAGGGGCCCGTTTCTCAACACCTTGACAAGTTAGTCATATCTTTATCCACCAACCACGGAGTTAGTTCCACCAACCACGGAGTTAGTTCCAATCTTACTAAACCCGTTTCTCGAAAGGCTTCCTAACTTAAATAACATTGATATCGATATTATCGGTAAAAAGAGCAGACGAGACGTAGCCTTAGTCACAAAATAGCATAATTTTCAAAAAGAAAAATTATAACAAAATTGCAAATATTGTGATGAATTGGGAATTTCATCTTTTAAGAATAATAGCACAGGTATATTATACACCATATATACTTAGACCATGAAGACTTGAGCATTCAATTGCTGAGAAAATGGAATTATGAATAATTGATCTCGTGACTAAAAAATCACATGTCGACGTTGAGATGGGTACCCCGGGATATCCAATTTTAATAGTTTACGAAAGTAAAACCATAACGGTTTTTGTTGTAAAATGATGATAATTATTCGGTATTTTACGATTCCAAACATCATCAAAATATAGTTTAACAATTTTCTTTTAAATCTTAGATACTGAAACTTACTATTTGACAAATTCTATGCATAAATTAGAGATAGAATTTATCAAAATGTTAATAGGGGTCTGAAAACGACAAATACGAGTGCATTTATGGATGGCCTGACGTGGTAGAATCTTTATCAAATAAATTATTTTACTAGGCCTATTTCAAAATGAATGGTTTTGTGGAGTATTACCAACAGTTTTTGTAGATTCTTTGTATTACCATGGCATGATCATAGAATGCATCATCCAACTTGTTTTTTGATGTAATTTCAACATTTTTGATTGATTACGTAAGATTATAATTTTCACATTTCTAGGCACTTTTGCATGTCATAGTCTACCCACGTGATGCCACTACGTCATTAAGAAAGAAGTTGTGACAGGTTCGGAGGTGTCATAAATATTTAGTGAGGTTGTTGTACCCGATCTTGGTAAAGAGGGCTTCGTGAAACGGTTAGCGGACAAGTAGCTCAATATCTCTGATTTAGTCAAGAAGTTAGACTTATGACGGTGTTGAGAAACGGGCCCCAGGCTACTCCAGGCTAGGTGGTGGGAGTGGGAATACACATTAGGGCGATTCCACACTAGAACTTCAAAAATATCATAAATTTCAACATGCTTTCAATGAGTCATAAGTAGTGTAATATTCTACTATGATACCTAAATCTTATGAAAATTATGAGTTAACCAAAAGTGAAGACAGATATAGTTTTTTTTGGGGGAGAACAATGGAATTTTAAATTTTCAATAATTTTGCTCATTGAATAGTCAAGTACAAATTCCGCCTGAAACAATTATTTGCAAAGCAAGAGAAGATTGAAAATATTGCAGGTCAATAGAATAAGTTATCATTGATGGTTCCAAATAATATCTACAACATTTTCATGATCCATAATAGGGGCAGCCCTGATTTTTCCGAACCTATTTTTGGCAATGTCCCGTACGACACATGACAATGCAAAAGTTTTTCCTAAAATTTTATTTTTGATGATGCAATTTCATAAAATTAGTTTCTCTTTGTTTGACCCATGGGTGATCGATTTATCCCATAAGGATCTAATTGCTGCCGTTCATTTTTCAATTATTGTCCTATTAAAAGTTGTCCCGTACGACACACGCTGTGTCGTACGGGACATGTCCCGTACGACACACAATATAATAATGCATTTCATTGCAGGATTTTGATTCAGAAACCAAAAATAGTAGGCATATTTAAATTTATTTAATTGATTTAACATAAAGTGAACTGAAAAAGTACTTTATCTCCATAGAACATGAAATAGGTGATTCTAAACATTTTAATTGATTTCATGTAGGCTTATGAATTCTTTCGTGAATCCCTTCAGCTAAACTGGTGATTTTCACTGATCAGAGCAGGTTAATTTCTTTTCATTGAGCATGAAAAGAAAACTTTTATAATTATTTCAACCTAGCCTGGAAGATGACTTCCTCTTGCATGCTAATGTCGAATTATTATAAGATGTAAAAAAATACATATCAATCATCATGATCATCTGGACTTCCCTTGATGATCACTATTTCTTAAATACAGTATTGAAACTCCTTACTTTTTTCAAGTTGTAAAAAAAAATCTGGAAAAATAAGACAAACCATATGGTTTCATGAAATGCAGATGGGTTTGAAAAAGTAGAACCGCAAAAAAGAATTGTGACCAAAAAAAAGCAAAAAAAAGTGACAGTTGTGACATATATCATGTAGATATACATTTTTAAAAAAAATTATAACATTTTAGCCCCATAATTTACACAAAGTTTCATTCATTCATTGTTTAGTGTTTGGAAATCATCAATTAATTCCCTAAAATATAACTTTACACAAAACCTGAAGTTTTTCAGCTCACATGCTGTGAACACTTACATTTCCCATCATGAAAAAATTATAACATATTGGTCCCAATTGTATATATTGAGGTTACTTAATTGTATTGTCCTGAATGACTACTTATTAAAAGATTTTTCATAAATAAGCAAGAATTCAGGGGCAATGCTCATTCTGATTGATAAAAAGTTCATGTTTATTTATTCAGGCTGCCCAGTACAACACGCAAGTGCCTGTACAACCATGGAGCTGTTGATAGCTCTATGGTACAACACACAAGTGTCCCGTACGACACACAAGTGTCCCGTACGACACAGAAGTGTCCTGTATGACACACAATTGTCCCGTACGACACATTATTTTGTTTATGATATATTGACAGAAATATTCACCTAATAGCGGTTTCTAACCTAATGAATGTCTTAGTTTGATAGGATTATCATTATCATCAGCCAAATAATGTGATTGAAGAAGTCAAGTAAGAAAGTTTGGCTTCAATTTAGAGATGTCCCGTACGACACATTTTGAATGTCCCGTACGCCACAATGTTCGCGAAAATTATAATTTGCTTTATTTATTCATGAATGTTTATTTTGCTTTCTTTTATAAATGTGTTTGTTCGTGGGTAATTGAGTGTCAATTTGAATTCAGTTTCTATGAAATTTATCTGCCCAACTCACAGACTTTTGAGTACAAACTTGAGGTTTGTAAAAAGGCCACTTTTTCTGCATCCGTACGACACATTACTATTTTTAATGGCAGTGTATACAGCCACACGCGTGTGTCTTTACCATCCAGCCACACGCGTGTGGTTATATTCAGAACACCTATCTGTGGATACCGCCACACACCGCCAGTAATAACAGTAAAACGCGTATGTAGGTCTGACCGTCTATATCACGATCAAAATAACCTCATTTCTTCATTAAATTCTTACATTCTAAACCACTCTGATTTCTTTAAATCATTTCAATTTCATTCTCACTGTCTTCTCTCCTTGCTTTTCTTGTCTTATTACAAAAGGCCGCCTGTTAAATAGCAAATTCTCTTTTTCTACTTGTGTCGATTCTGGCTTCCTTCGCGGAGCGGTGGCAGACCCATATACAGCGTTAGCGCAGCGCAGTAGTAGACATACACAGTTTGGGTTTACGTTTGGTACGAATTATGAATATTCATAACTTAGTACTACGTCTTGGTAGTGCTTGCATGAATATGCATGATTTCATTTTTACGATCTCCTGCTAACGATATCGATAGCCTCAGGAGATGAAATGAAAACGAATGCTTAGTAGATGGATAGACAGATAAAATTTAGATAAACAGGAAACAGATAGAGTGATAGACATATAGATAGATAGATAGATGAATCTATAAGTATTAGATTTATAAGTTCCTACATTACTACTAAAACAAATGATTGGATAAATAAATAAATAAATGAAAAAGTAGACCTAGGTAAACTTAGACTTCTGGTGATGGGAGAGGGTCATAATGTATACATCATAACCACTGGCGTAGCCAGGAATTTTGAATTTACATTCTCCTTGCCCCCCCCTCCTGTTGAAAATTCCTGGCTACGCCAGTGGTTATGATGTATACATTATGACCCTCTCCCATCACCAGAAGTCTAAGTTTACCTAGGTCTACTTTTTCATTTATTTATTTATCCAATCATTTGTTTTAGTAGTAATGTAGGTACTTATAAATCTAATACTTATAGATTCATTTATTTTCTTCATATTTCATTCTAATGCCAGGCCTATATATTCTGTCTTTCTGTCAGATCTATCTGTTCACTATCCCCGGTGTCTCTGTCTATCTATCTATCTTTCTATCTATCTTTCTTTCTATCTATCTATCTATATGTCTATCACTCTCTGTTTCCTGTTTATCTAAATTTTATCTGTCTATCCATCTACTAAGTATTCGTTTTCATTTCATCTCCTGAGGCTATCGATATCGTTAGCAGGAGATCGTAAAAATGAAATCATGCATATGCATGCAAGCACTACCAAGACGTACTACTAAGTTATGAATATTCATAATTCGTACCAAACGTAAACCCAAACTGTGTATGTCAACTACTGTGCTGCGCTAACGCTGTATGGGTCTGCCACCGCGAAGGAAGCCAGAATCGACACAAGTAGAAAAAGAGAATTTGCTATTTAACAGGCGGCCTTTTGTAACAAGACAAGAAAAGCAAGGAGAGAAGACGGTGAGAATGAAATTGAAACGATTTAAAGAAATCAGAGTGGTTTAGAATGTAAGAATTTAATGAAGAAATGAGGTTATTTTGATCGTGATATAGACGGTCAGACCTACATACGCGTTTTACTGTTATTACTGGCGGTGTGTGGCGGTATCCACAGATAGGTGTTCTGGATATAACCACACGCGTGTGGCTGGATGGTAAAGACACACGCGTGTGGCTGTATACACTGCCATTTTTAATCTGTATTATACAGGATGTGAATTCAAGTCATGTTAAGTCTTAGTTTTTCTTACACTCTCGTAGTAGTTAATGACCACCTATAGTTACTGGAATATTTTTTGGTTTTTCTTGTCAAAAACTGTCAAATGCTCTCTAAATGTCCCGTACGACACGTATGGAATCACCCATTACACGAATGAATATGAATAGTCCAGCCCCACACGACGGTTTTGATGTTAGTTAATATTATTCAGTGGAAAGAAGAGTTACCTTCCTTTCGAGCTTACTGCAGCAATTTCAGTTCTAAAATCCAATGATACAGATATTTCTCTCCCTGTTACATCTCAGAACATGAATTCCAAGGGGTTGGCTAATACCCGAGTGCTTCCTCGTAAAAATCGGATTCGGAATCAGCTCAGCGGACTGCTGAAATGCTGCTGAGCACTATAGAAAAACCGGTAACGGGAAATATATAGGTCAAAGGTCGATCCCCCCCCCGCGCGACCGGCACCCTTCTTTGGATCTCCCGGCTTCATGCTTCATCGGCAAGATATTCAATTCAATTCAATACAATTTATTTCACATTTGCATAAAAGGACAATACATACAATTACAGTGATAAAAGGCATATAATACATGAGATCACACAAAATACAGAGAATACAAATGACTTTGTGTGGAATTTAACAAAGGCCAAAGGCCTATCACAGGCAAATCCCACGGTTGTAAGCAGAAAGATTTTTTTTTATACTTTCGTTTAAAATAGTTGAGTGGTGGATATCATTTAAGATCAATGGGTAAACTATTCCACAGAGTGGGTCCAACATATTGAATTGTAGTTCGCGATCGTGAGAAGTTATATTTGAAATTAGGCAAATAAAAGTTGTCAGGCTGTCTAGTAATGTAATACTATTATACTAACATATTTGTTTTTCACAAATAAATCATCATAAAGAGGGAAGAGCATTGTGAAGAAACAAGTACATGAAATTTGAAATTTGATAGCTGTTTATATGACTGATAGAAAGTAAATTAAGTTTTTTGAACAAAGGTTGTGTACTGATTCTTGGGGAGGAATTGGTAATAAATCTTATTGCACGTTTCTGTAAAAGAATTATTCGGATTAAATGGATATATTGCAATAATTGAAGTAAGGCAAGACAATTGATTGATATATCATTAGAAGTATGTTTAATGGAATTGAATTTTTAAATCTGCTGATTGCACCAATGGATTTAGAAATTTTGCATGATATATAATTTATGTGGTCTTGCAAGTCAGTTTGTTGTCTATGACTACACCCAAAATTTTCGTAGAATTAACTACAGGGATTTTATATTTTGAATAAAAATGTCAAAGTTGTCAGATGAAATGTTCTTATTTTTAGGTTGAAATATCATATAACATGTCTTGTCAACATTCAATTTTAATTTATTGGCAAGAAAACACTCATTTTTTTTGTTCTAAATTTATTGTTGAGGTTAACTCATCTCATCCCCAGACCAAAAAAAATTGTATCATCTGCAAAAAATATAGAGTGTAGGATATTAATTGCATGCTGTATAAAAAAAAATTTAAAAAAAAGTAACGGGCCCATTACAGAGCCTTGGGGCACTCCGATGTGGACATGTTTCATCTCAGAAGAGACATTGTCAAACTAACATATCGTTTTCTGTCTGAAGATAACTCTTAAAATTCAAATTCAAAATTTTATAAAATCCTGACATTGAAGGATCATCATCAAAAAACAAAGAAACATATAAGGAAAAAAATAATACAACATAAGCATAACATAGTAACAACGTTACAACGAGGCCATTCAAAACAAAAACACAAACACAAAACAAAATATTCAAAGCAAAACAAAAATATTTAAAAAACAGAAACAAAAAATTACCAATCTTGGATGAAATGTTTGATGCGAGATACATATCAATGTATAAACATACACACATATACATAATACACCTAAACATTACACCCATAAGCATATCTATTCTTTCAAACATCCTCAGTACGTCTCTTCACGTACATATAATTCCTATAACCCCTAATAATCGGCATTTGTTTTTTTTTCAGCTATTTGCATGAATTCCGGCAATATACGTGAGCCCGAGCAGGGGGGGGGGGGGGGCGGGGATCGACCCACCATCATCCCCTCCCCCAATTTATTATCTTTTGTGTGATATGTGCGGGTGTGTTTATTTTTTTTATTCTCTAGCTGTTTTCTGTATATGCCTATTTCTTCATTTCTTTCAGTGAGTTGGAAAATGAATGGATTGATTTATAAATTTATTATTTTGTGTGGGGGGATGTGCGAGTGTGTTTATTATTCTTTTTCATTGTCTATTTTCTGTATATTTCTCCATTTCTTTCAGTGAATTGGAAAATGAATGGATTAATTTACAGACTTATAAATTTATGTAAAACAAGTTAGGGTATAGGTTTATGAATTAATTATTTTACCCGTAACCCGGTTCTGCGCTGGGTCCGAGCACTGGGGGACGATTGCAACATATTGACCTAAAAATTCAAAATATACAACGCGTCCCAAAAATGTATTTCTGATATGCGGCTAAATAACTTCAAAAAATAAAAATTATTCTCAATGAAAATGTATGGAATTACTAGGAAGCTCATATCATGCTCTAACTTCTATAAAAAAAAATCATTGGTCTCGCTTCAGTGGTTTTGAATACACAGTCTATTATGCAACAGTGGTGCATTTTAGCCCATTCCAAGTTTGCATGTTTCAGCCGCACTGCTGTGTGTTCTGCCTTTTCTAGCATATCAACCCAATTTGAACATTCTGACGAAGCAATTCCACGATCTGAACAGAGAAATCTCCATGATCTAACCAGGAGGGGGCTCATCAAATCACAACCTTGAGCATGTTCAGAAAGGCAAAAACAATATTTAACAGTCCATTTCATGTTTGATAGCAGGAGATGCGCAATGATTAAGACAATGGGTCATGTCTGTTTTATGCCTAATTCATGCCTAATACAGCATTTTTGTTTTCATAATTTTTTTTTAATTAAAAATTTACTGTGGTGACGTTAATTCAATGTAACTTTTACAAAGAAAAAAAAGTCAAATATTTGTCTGGTTCCTTTTCGCAAAGGGTGATTAATGTGGATTCCCCTTTATTTTTCAGCTTATTTTACTCATCCATCATTCACACTTTCTTTCAAGTTGGTGCTCTGATCAACCGCGTAGCCAGGATTTCATTTTGGAGGGGGCGGTAAATGCACGCGAAGCGTGCCAACACTTACAGAGCGCGCGAAGCGCGCTCCCTAGGGGGTCGGTGCAGGGAGGGGGAGTTTCCCCTCCCGCGCGAAGCTTTTAGTGTTTCATAAACTAAAATGAAAAGGAGCCGTTTCTCTTGTCTCTAGTACCTCCAATTCGGTTGACTATATTGCGATTTTGAACCTTGTTTTCAAAAGTGATTGTGAACGGACAAAAGAGGTATACAATGGAGGAAATTAAAATGGGATGATGTTTATAATGAAGTAAATCCCAATATTGCATACAATAACTTCAATAATACTAAATAGGTTTATTATTGCGGATTGAAATAATCGCTAGAGGGTATTCATTTGTCTCGCAATCTACTATGGTCAACAAGGAAATTCGTGATCACTCTCGCAAAAAGTGTTCACTGGCTTTCTAGGAAATTCGTGATCACTCTCGCAAAAAGTGTTCACTAGCTTACAAGTTCACGAGCTTTCGAGTGCCGCTGCAACTCTTTATCAAGTGACAGAGATAGTCCGATATCGTACTCTATCTATACTAATCTCCAAGACCGTACGCACAAACGCGAGAACAATAGGTGGGCACTGATCCGTTGTGTGATTGGTCAGGAGTTATGCAAATAAGCCGGGGATACGCCGTGGGTCGGCAATATGCACAAATGAGACCAGAATTGGCGGGATCGCTAGTTTCATATGCATATACCCCCGGCTTATTTGCATAACTCCTGACCAACAAGGAAATTCGTGATCACTCTCGCAAAAAAAAAATATTTGAGAATACTTTCACATCTTAGAATTTATTGAGCCCTATGTCAGAGATACATTTTTGGGGTACGCGCTGTACAGGGTATGATTTTAACCATGCATATACATACATAATACCATCGTTCAGTTAAAGGCCGATATATATGATATAACGATTTTGTTATGGCTACATTAAGTATTGAATATAAATATGCGCGAAAGCGAAGCAAGCAAGCAAATTTTTGGTAGTTGGGAGACATAATGGTGCCCAAACTTTCTTTCAAGTGATATGTAGGCTAATTATCACATCACGGGCATATACGTAGGCCTCTACTGTAAATGTGTATTTTCACATGCCCCCTGCTCAAAAGAAAGAGAGAGGCCAAGAGGGCGAAAAGAAGTAACAAAAAACAGAGAGGAGAAGGAAAAGAAGAGGAAGAGGGGAAGGAATCAAGAGAAGAAAAAAAAGAGCGGAAGAGGGGGAAGAAAAAAGAGACGGAGAGGGAGAGAGGGGGGGGGGGGGGGAAGAGAAGAAAAAAGAGAGAGGAAATGGGGGAAAAGAAAAGAAGATAAATGGGAGGAAGAGGGGGAAATGAAGAGAAAGATAGAGAGAAAAGGGAAAAGAAAGAATAAAAAAGAGAAGAAAAGGGAAAAAGAAGATAAAACCAGAGAGAGGAAGGGGGAAAGAAAGAGAAGAAGGACAAAACGAGAAAGAGAGAGGGGGGGGGGGAGGAAGAGAAGAAAAAAGAAAGAGGAAGAATGTATATTTTGCTCATAATCTTGAAATACTAGCAGTTTATAATGCAGTCATTAAAACCTGTAGAAGATGGTTTTCGGATTATCACAAATGAAATGAAATTAAATGGAAGTACTTTAGGTCAAGGTAAAAGGTCATTTGAGGTCAATGAACTTTGGATTTAAGATGAATACTATTTGTCTCTTTTTGAAAAATCATTCATCTTAATAAACGGTATTTATTTTTGACGTCATCACTGCTGCTATATTGAATTATTTATAGTGCTGATGATGCTGCCTGAGGCATTCCACTTCAGTTGAAAACAATTGACCCCCAAACAACCTTTGAGTTCCTACCTGAAATTTCAGTCATCAATTCCTTTGATATCTTTTTTTTCATGAAATATGTCTGTCCACTTTCAAAGTTTCGATGAAACCTTAAAAACCTCAAATTGGTTAAGACTTTAGTGTTGATACCACGAACATGGTCGAAGTTTATCGATACTACATGATCTTTGGCATTGATCATGTGACAGTCTAAACCTCAGTCTTAACCAAGGAATATATTTTGAAATGTCATCACGACTCTGAAAATATGAGGACATAATTATTTGATTAATATTACATATAATGTAATGCAATGTAGTTCTCGAGTATCATCAAATCAAATGGAATCTCAGGTCATTAGGGCACTTAGAGAAGATCAGTGGTAATTTGGGGTCAGTAAACTGTTGTCAAATTATACTTAGTTGAATTCTGACAGATCGCCTGCAGTATACAAGCCAGGATGGAGCAGCAGCACATATAAGACAAATACTTATTTTATTCTACGAATAGAGACCCCCCATTAATCTAATAATAAAGTCTATTGACTTCAAATTACCTTTCACCTTGACTTAAAAACATGCTTTTTCAATTCATATTATTTTTGATATCCAATACCGATCTCATATAAGTTTCTTTCATTGTTATGGAGTGTTTCTGCAGGTAATAAAACAAAATTTATAAATTCTTATCCAAGTCAAGTGATCTGCATTTGACCTTGTACCACTAACCTGAAACTATATCATCTAATTTCCAATATCTTTTAAATGTTATAGGCCTATGCATTTTTGTCCTGGCTTACAGTATCACAAATATGTCTAAATAAATTTATATCCTAACCTTTTTAAAAAAACGTTTTAATTGAGTTCACCAACGATTGATCTTTGAACTTCGCTTAATAACCCGAATGTATTTCATCGATTGGCTGACAGGCCTCTCGATGATAAACTCTTCATGTATGAAAGTTAAATCGTAACTTTGGTTAACTTTTATTTTGGCTAGTGAAGTTTCAACATGGTCCAATTGCAGTAATTGTAAATGACACTTGACCTTGATCATGTGACCTGAAACTCATGCAAGAAGATCATTGGTACTTTTTTAAAACCTAAATCCACTATAAGTTATGTGATTTTTCAATAATAATAATAATAATAGCGTATATTTGTAGAGCGCGCACACCGTTAGTAGACGCTCATGGCGCTATATATAGCCGAGCAACAGTTCTCTTTTACAATGGAAAAATGAGATTTTATAGAAATTTATATGAATACTACACAAGAACCATGAACAAGTACAATGTAAGAATAATAATTTCACATCTGCTTAGTTCACCCCAACCCATCTATCAGCCCATCATCATGCGGAACCCAGTGCCCTTTAGCTGCCCCGTTCACTGACAATTTAAGAGGTAAACCCAGTCAGTATAACTCACAGGAGCTCTAGCAATCTGAAGACACCGGGTTCCACATGAACAGCCAGGGAACGGGAAGGGATGAATCATGAACTTAACCTAACATTGGTTAAGATTTCAAGTTGATTTTATATCTTTAATTCCTATTATTTTCAGCCCAGATTACCCTTTTAAGATTATTATTATTACTGTTAATATTTTTCAATGTTGATCATGGTCAAGTTGATTACAAGATAAGTTGATCATTGAGTATCGGTTTAATTGTTAGTGAATCACTTTAATTATTTGATAACAGACAGCATCAGATATTAAAGTTATAAGAAGTTTTGTGATATTTTGTATAAGCACATGAGCACATATAGTACGCCACACTGCTCACTCCCCTTTTTAATATAGGCTTTAAGGTCCTCAATGTCTAGTTCTTTCGTTTCATTTCTCTTTTAGTATTCAAATGTATTATTCCATTGTCCAAATAGGGCCTATATATGTACTCTAGATCTTATGGTACATTGTATGTTTTTGCTAAAGTTGGAAAATAAACTGAACTGATCAGTGTATGGCATATGAAGACAATACGTGGTCTAATTAAATAATATAAAACAATAAAAATGTTTTATAACAGTCAATCTTTTCAAAATGAATGAATCTTTGTTCATTTTTCTTCAAATGTTCATCATATTCATTCCATTATATTTATTTCACATTTTTGCACTTAACAACCACTTGTACGACTTGTTCTCTCTTCTACACATTCTCCCCAATCACTCTATTTAATGACTATTGGCGATTCAATGTATGTTTTGCAAGTCTCTAACAATAAAAGAAACAAACGGGAACAGCATTTCAATTAATACAGCCATTTAATATAAATAACAAATCAAATAAATATATCATTCAAATCTATTTCAATTATTAGGATTAGTTCATCCTGTTGATACAAGGATACATTTATCTTCATTTCAAAGTTACAGGAGGATAAATTTATCCTCGTGTAGCCTTGAAATTAGGATAAATTTATCCTCGTGTAGCCTTGAAATTAGGATAAATTTATCCTCATGCAGCCTTGAAATTAAGATAAATTTATCCTCATGTAGCCTTGAAATTAAGATAAATTTATCCTCGTGTAGCTTTGAAATGAAGATAAATTTATCCTCATGTAGCGTTGAAATTAGGATAAATTCATCTATGTGTAGCTTTGAAATGGAGATAAATTTATCCTCGTGTAGCCTTGAAATTAGGATAAATTTATCTTCGTGTAGCCTTGAAATTAGGATAAATTTATCCTCGTGTATCCTTGTAATTGAGATAAATTTATCCTCATGTAGCCTTGAAATTAAGATAAATTTATCCTTGTGTAGCCTTGAAATTAGGATAAATTTATCCTCATGTAATTTTGAAATTAAGATAAATTTAGCCTTGAAATTAGGATAAATTTATCCTCGTGGAGCTTTGAAATTAGGATAAATTTATCCTCCTGGAGCTTTGAAATTAGGATAAATTTATCCTCCTGTAGCTTTGAAATGAAGATAAATTTATCCTTGTATCAACAGGATGAACTAATCCTTATAATTGAAATAGATTTGAATGATATATTTATTTGATCTGTTATTTCTATTAAATGGCTGTATTAATTGAAATGCTGTTCCCGTTTGTTTCTTTTATTGTTAGAGACTTGCAAACATACACTGAATTGCCAATAGTCATTTAATAGAGTGATGGGAAAGAATGTGTAGAAGAGAGAACAAGTCGTACAAGTGGTTGTTAAGTGCAAAAATGTGAAATAAATATAATGGAATGAATATGATGAACATTTGAAGAAAAATGAACAAAGATTCATTCATTTTGAAAAGATTTACTGTTTTATATGTTCTATCACATAGGCCAATCAATAATCATGTAAACCACTCAAGTGTCTGGTTGAAATACATTTCCAATACACGGAGCTTGCAGGGTCTGAATAATAAAGTCTGCCTGTAGACATTAGGGTCTGAATCATACAACTATGCAGACTCGTATTAATAGCACCATATAATTCCACGTGGGCTCGTCATACTAGCAAATAGAGTCTGTGTGCAAAGACTACGCCGTGTGCGCTGAATTTGAGAACGAGGTGAAGTACAAATTTGGCAAAGTCCAAACGCATGCGCACATGGGTTTATTGCGTACTAAAGTACGGGAAAAAATCGCACACCGGCCAGCAAGACCGAATCATGTGACCTGATTTACTCAATAAATGATTAGTAAAAGCATGTATTACACACTGATTTAACAGTTTACTTACTGAAAGGTATGTTCACATCACTTACACTTCATTTGGCCTTAGATATGAGTTCAAGTCTAGAAATGCGTAGATAAAGACAAGAAATGTATTTTTATTGAATAAAGTTGATTATTTCTATACCAATGGATTCCTTCACCTATATAATAAATGGTGGTTTCGGTGCCAAAATCATGATTTCACGTTACTCAAAAGCCGCGATATTGCTGAAAACACCGTTTTTTGCGGCCACTGTAAAAATCCAAAATGGCGGGCATAGGCCCTATATAGGTGTCGGTGCAAATGGAAACATTGCTATTCTGATTCATTATACAAAAACCTTTCCAAAAATGTATAAATTTTAATTTCTAAAAAAAAAAATCCGGCGAAATTACACAGTGAAACTGACTAATATCAGAAAATGTGAAAAAATGTTAAAACGGCTTGCCATACGCGCGCAATTAATTGATTGAGCGTGTATTTGGGGAAGGATCATAAATAAAACGTGAATAAGAAGTTTCCTCAACAGTGAAACCTTCACATTGTCACACCAAAATGTTGTTTCTTTGTTATTTTTGTCGAAGCGTTAAATTTTAGTAAATATTTTTAACATCTTTACAAGTCAATCCATGTTTTTATCAATTCAATCAAGTTCGGGATTTTAACATTTTTGAAAATGTCAAAAATTTCGATTTTTACCCTGAACTTTTACTCTAACTTGTTACAATATTTTAAAATATACTAGAAGCATCCTGTTTGTGGGAAATGCAATTCACGGGATCTACACTGAACGCCATCTTGGAATGGGGGTTGTATTCCAATTTTTGTAAGGGGCACACACAAAACTGTTCTCATTAAAAAATCGTTAACTTGTCCACCAAATCAAAAATGTGCCGTACAGTACGATGACCTGTGCTGAACCATTTCTCAGAACCGTGCATGCAGCATGGCGGTCAAATTATTAAATAAATATTGTAAAAAGGCTACACCTCCCTGATCAAGACTTGAGAATATAGAGGATCAAAGATCATTATATCTCGCTCCTCGAGTCGTCACTGAAAATAAAGAAGACCAAAGATCATTTACCCGAGGAATATCAAATGCGATCTTAAATTGTTACAGTAGTTTGTTTGTTTTTCTCTCACTGTTTTATCAGTAGTCTAATTCTTATTTACCACTGTCGTATCATACGATAAGATAGTGTAGACCCAAACTACTTAGTCAATTTCAAGTATACAATTAGTCATTACCCCGAGTGTTCCGGTTGCTCAGATTTACTGAAAAGAGACTTTGTGTGGTTTCTAAACGAATTTTTGATTTTTTGAAGCCTGTTTACATTTACTGTCCTTCACTACTCTGCCCTGATTCAAATTTTATCTTTGTTTCGGGTCAAAATGAGGTCATCTTGCGTTAAGTAACTATTGATTTGTCATACATACCTGAGGGAAACAACCATCGTTGTTTATTTTCCTGCTATGTGTGCATCATAAAACTTCGATCGCAGTTCAATATTGCAATTCCTTAAAATTGCCGTTCAAAGAACATCGCCAAGAAAGGTTGATTAGTGTTCGCGATCAGTGCTCGTATGGTTTTATCTGCAGGAAACACCTTGTTCTTTATATAATCTTTAAAAGACACATTCAACAAAAAATGGAGAAGAGAGCAAAAAGGTTTTGCCTTAATCACATATCTTTCACAGTACTTCTTGGCGCAACAGTATTCGTCTACATTGGATCAATAGGACCTTATACGTCTGGAATACTCACCACAATGCAAAGGGAGTTTCAGCTCAAGAGTTCGGAAGTAAGTCTAGATTTGTGGTATTCTGGAAGTTGGACTGTATTTATGCTCTTTACTAACCTCTCTCAAATTCTCGTCAAAGAAAGCTTCACAAGTGAGCGAATTATGGTGTATTTTATGTTGATGTAAAGGCAAACCCAAAACCACTCAAGGTTTGAATAATTTTGTCATGATTTAAACTCATCGTATGTTTCTTATACCGTATGGCCTGCCTATGAAAACATATATGACACGGAAAAGAGGCTGCGATAACCTTACGATATCAAACAGTACTGCGATCTGTTGATTTTTGTTATCGCAAACATCCGTACGATTCCGTAAAGCATCTGCAAGGAAACAACGATTTCGAGGAATTTGTGTTACGAGGTTTATATTAGGTGACTCAAATAGTAACTGTAAAATCGCTTTACAATCTACGCAGAGCATCACCCTGGCTCAAGACGCATCGAAATTTCGCCAATAAGGGGGGGGGGGGGGTATTTCCTCCAATCGGACTGACTTTAGGCTGACCAAAGAAATAAACCTTAGCTTATTCTTAAAAACAAGGTAAGGTATCTCACAAAGCCTAGATAAATAATTCGAGCGGGAAGAGCGACCTGGAAATATTTATATACGGACCCGAAAGGGAAATTATCAGGGACTACTTGCAGTGACTCACTAATTAAGAGGGTGCATGTCTCATCCACTAATGGGAGCGCGAAATAAAAGTTTTTTTATATCCCAATCAGATAGCTAGTAATTATACGCATTTAAAAAAAAATCATGAACGGGATGGGTAGGCCAATATAAAATATTTTATATTTTGATCTGAAAAACTTTAAGCACGTTTCAATAAAGAACAAGGTATCTATCTTGAAAAAAGGTCATTATCATGTTTAGAATTAGATCTACAAACGGGATATTCTATGACCCATTAAAATCATGAAAAAGATGGTTGTCTTATGATGCGAGTGCGAAGCGCCAGTCAGTATGTTATGTTCTGATCTTCTATGATAGTATTTAGACTTGAATAATTTTATCCCTTTCTTGTTTTCCATTTAGGTTGGAGTCATTCTCAGTATAAACGACATTGTTGCACTTATCTTGGTCACTCCAACCGCTTATATCGGAACATCTCGTCATCGACCCAGGATTCTTGGTGTTTTAACGATTTTTTTCACCATCGGGTGTTTCATGTGCGCCCTTCCTCAGTTTGCTGGAAATAGGAACCGGGTAATTGATCCCACGTCATCATTCCCATTCAACGAAACAGCAAACGCTGAAGACTTCCCCTCGAACTCTTACGGTTCCATGCGTAAGTTATGTATGTCTACAAAGGATTGGTCAAAGGACCAACTATGCGTTTGTGTCCCACCGAAAAAAAAAATCAGAATCTGGAATCTTCGTTGATATTGGCCATCTTTATCGGTCGGACTCATTTTTATCAAGTAATAAAATATACGTTTCTTTGACCAATCCTTTTTAAGAGAGATGACTACCCATGATGATGATTTATACCCAGGCCCTATATCATAATAGTCCACACTATGTATAAGAATAAATATGATGACAATGTCTTATCAAACGAGGGTAACCACTACAATTTTGAATTTGATCTTCATATTTATGACTGAGTAAATGTTGTAACCCGAGGACGTATGGTTATCAACAAACCCGGGAGGGTTTTCCCAACATTGTCCGGCAAGTTGTCGGATCTGACAACTTCCTTTGATGTAGATTGGCTAAGAAGCACTATCCTTATGATGACAGTCCAGTGGCGTAACTACGGGGGGGCATGGGGGGCACGTGCCCCCCGATTCGGCTCACCAAAAAAAAAGAAAAAAACGGGGAAAAGGAAAAAAAGAGGGAGAAAGGAAGAGGAACGTAGTGGGAGATAAGAAATTATTATTCATTATAATGGTATATTACATTATAATCATGTTATGTTATATTACATAGGAAACATTTTTATCATAACTTTATGAAACATAATTTGCTCAGGGCCTATGTTTTCATTGTTCCTGGTGCTCGCATTGTCTATTTAGAGAGATGTATAAACCTGTTGTACGAAAAACTCCCGTTTCAAGTCAATATACACCAAATATATTATTGTTTTATGTAGTGGCATATGCTTCTTTTTTAATGACTACTTAAAAATTTTATGATTGCCCATGTTAAGGTCTTAATATAAAACATTTCCTGTCCGTGATTACGTTCATATCAGTGGATTGGTGAGATAAGTAAGTGAATTCCTAAAATCAGTCCATAAAATGTCCCTTTTTCTGATCTGAATATCAAAAATTTTCAGCTCGCGCTTCGCGCTCGCACCATTTGGTTAGTGAAATACGTATGGTCTTAGTAAATTCCTACAAGCAAGCCTTAGAATGCCCCGCTTCAGGTCTGAATTATCTAAATTTTCAGAGTGAGATGCGTAACTTCGTGTGTTCAGATGTAATTCTAACAAAATCAGCCAGCGCTTGGCACTGGTGAGATATGTATACTAGTAAGTGATTCCTAAAATATAGTCGTCAAGATCTCCCTGTTTGGGGTCAATATATACAAAAATGTCGGCTCGCGTTTCGCGCTCGCATTGTTTAGCCAGACAGGTACGTATCATGATTACAAAATCGATTATAATGTCCCTTTTTAGGTCTAAATATCAAACATTTTCAGCTCGCGCTTCGCGCTCGCATTATTTGATTGCTGAGATGCGTATTTTTATTTATGATTACAATGACTACAAGTACTTCCTTAAAATGTCTCTATTAGGTCAGTATTCCTGACAATTGAGCGCGCTCACTAAGTGACTCAAAATTTTTGCTGGTGCCCCCCCCCCCCCCAATGCCGTGACCCACGGTACGCCACTGGATGACACTGTCGGGTAAAATGGGCTAGTGCCTTTCTTTTAACCAGTAAAACCATTTGGTTGTTCTCCTCTTTGGAATCAAAGTGCAATTAACTTTTTAGAACTATAATAGAGTAGGTACAGAAAAACTTGGCAAATACAATGTTGGTTCGAAGTTGATTAAACTGTACGAGAAAGCCGATCCACGAATATCTTTGACAAGAATTTGAAAAACAATTTTCTGTTTAATGGTTCGTATCAACAGAAGAATGATATGAAATAGATGGATCTGAAAATAATTCATTTCTTTACAAGTCAATTTATATAATCGAGAAAAATGCTAAATTTGTACTTGGAATATAGCATCAGTAGGCCGACTCGATGGTAATCATAACAGGCAGCATCCTATCCCTCCTCGTAGCATAAACATAATATTGGTGGAATGAAAATAATTCGCACAATTATAATGAGTATCCTTTATAATCGAAGCCATTCTTGGGTCATTCCTTAAGGAATAGGGGTTATTTATTTGAACTAAAGGTGGCACTAATCCAGGAGAAGCAGAAAGAACTTGTTCCCATGTTATTAGTGCAATGAATTAATGGTGCCCCCTCATGGCCCCAAAGGCGGATCCAGGGGAGGCAAGAGGGGCTACGAAGTGCTTAAATTGACCCTTTTTCAGATCGGAATATCAAATATTTTAAGCACGTGCTTCGCAGTCTCTTTATTGATTTTCATGATAAAAAAAAGGTATTTAGAGTGCCCAGATTCTAGGTCGAAGTCTGAAACACGCGCGTGCATGTTTATTCAGATACTCTGCTTTTTCTCTATTTAAATCATTATCCAGTTTCAGATCACAATATCAAAAAAATTCTGCTCGAATTATCAATTTAGGAAGATTTCCAATTACTCATCCTTTTCATGATTTACAAAACATTAATAGAGTATCCCATTTTAGGTGTAAATCTCGATTTTTCCCCTCGGGCTTCGCGCTCGCATCAATTGTTTAGTTATATATTTATCCTTTTCACGATTACAAAAAAGTGTTCAAAAATCAGAGCTCCGTGCTCGCATTATTTGATTGGTAAAATATGTAACGTCTTCATGGCTAACTGCAAGCAGCCGTTAACTGCTATTCTCTCAAGTATTTTGCTTACGATAGCTGGCCACTGCATTTTATTTTATATATTATTGCTTACATGTATATCTATGTAAATCATTCTTCTATTATGTAATCGTCCCAATTTTTAATTCTTTCATTTATTTTCGTATTTCTTTATATTCATTATGATTACTGTGTTTCATATATTGAATTTTCAATAAATGCAGAAACACCTGTAAAAAAAATGATTTTTTTTATCAGACCAGAACGTACATTTAAGATTTCTGCTCGCTCTTCGCGCTCGCAGTAATTATTTAGTTGGATACACATCTCGTTTAGGATCACAAACATTGCCCAGAATGTTTCAATTTTACGACAAAATACATGAAATTGAAAAAAAAATAGCTCGCGCTCGCACTATTTGAATAAAGATTATGGATTATTATATATTTATGTTAATTTGTAAGAATAAAGATTAGAAGTGACAATTGGGACTACCCCTTCAAAAAAAAGCACAAAAATGTAATTCGATCGGGGAAAATGCGGCTGGAAAAATCCCCTTCCCCCTATTAGCGAAGGCTGAATCCGCCCCTGTGGTCCAGCCCCTGGAAGTGAGGTTGGAAATTGAAATAAGACCAATGTGTGATACCCATTCTCACTGTGAAGCAGAAGTAACATGAAACAAATTTTCAATGAAAGCATTATTTAATTCACATTTTTCATCTCTCGTCTTTGAATTTTAGAGATGTGTTTTCCTTCAGCAAGAAATTTACCTCAACCGAAGTGAGGTAAATGGGTGATGGCAGGAATGAAGTGACTCCTCAAAAAAGCTTTGAGCACCGGAATAGGTAGACTAGATCGGAAGAGGAAATAAAGGACCGCCTTGACCACGGTGGATACGTATACGCTATATAAATCTTATTTATTATTAATTATTATCTTCCAGAAAGTAAAGATATCTGCGAAGTCGAACTTGATGGGGGAGGAGACGACAACGAGTGCTCAAAGGAAGAACTTGATGCATCGGGGGCGCAGTATGGAAGAGCCTTATGGTTTCTCGTCGGTCAGGGATTCATTGGGTTAGGCTCTACTGGATACTGGACCCTTGGACTAACATACATGGACGACGGTTTGCCTTCCAAGGCAGCCCCTTATATGTATTTCGGTATGTCAAAAAGCATGTCTAATGATTCTAAAATTCCGATATCAATGTCAGCCCCCTTCTTTTTTTATTTTTAACATATTGACATTCCATTTATTATATTTCTTTCATAAGCACTCCATTGTGCGAGTGTGTGAAGATGCACACCTCCAAAATAAAAACAATAAACGAAGAAACAAGACGTCTCAAACGTCTCGAAGTAGAAATCTTTGTAAAAAAGAAGAAAATGTTAAAATAAACACACAAATAAATGAAACAAAATGAATAAATAAATAAATAGAAGATTCGGAGCTCCTCCTCTTTGCATTATTTTATCCACAGCTACACTATTTATGTTGGTCAGCGTGTCACCCCTAACAGCTTTTGCACTCAGTGGGTTGGCACTGTCCTTACACACCGATTTCTACAAAATCGACGTCGACGAACTGGGCTACGGAAGTAAAGACCCTCGATGGATAGGTGCTTGGTGGCTCGGGTATGTCATCTACGGGCTATTGATGGGCCTAATTGCAATACCATACTTCTTTTTCCCAAAGGTATGACTTCTAGAAGAAACTGGTTGGTCATTTTTTTTTAATATGGGCTTATATTACATCTAAACATTTGGGGAATAATAATTTCCACTTCAGTGCCAATAGACATCGGGGAAGCGTGTCGTGAAATGACTCGTCGGACTTTTCCCCCTGACAGTTACCATAGTAACAGTGCTTCTAAGTCAATAGAAATTCAGGAAAGTTGTCAGACCTGACAACTTGTCAGACAACAAATGTTACTTAGATGCTCCACTGGCACGGTGCTAGCATCAAAACGGCAAACTGTGGGATCATCTTTGACATATTTGGAAATACGTAGTTCTGGTGCTGCAAATTTTTTCCAAGCTGACTTTCTACTATAGATATTTTAATCTACACGATCTCATCCACGCCAGATCAGAATATATGTGGCCTGGGTCCTGTTGCATAGAATTTACTATTATGGCAAATTTGCCATCTAATGATAACTACCATGGTAACATGCCCAATTAACAGCCAATCAAAATTAAGGATTCCATGCAAAGTTGCCACCGGATGCAAAATAACCACGATAGTAATAGTCTATGCAACAGGCCCAGGTTGGTCCCGCCTGGCAATATCTCGATATAGACATCGCTATTTTGAACGACGATGTCCAAAATATTCACATATGAAGATCAATCGCTCCGATCAAGAAGATTGACCCTGATCAACACTTCGATATTTTTTCTTGATCGAGCGTGATCGAATTGCGCGGTTTAGCAGTGGGTATACAGGAAAATTGTCAAAGTATTCCATACCTTGAATATAAGGTCCACACTGCATGCATCGATTGTTGCTTTTTTTATCCCCTAAAGATGTGGCCAGAAAAGGATGTTCCGATGGATGATATGAAAGAGAAAAACAGAATCGAAGAAGATGATGATCAGCCTACCGCAGCATTCTTGATAAAGAGCAACCTTCCTGACCCTGACTCAACGATCCTGGGAATGATCAAAGGTATATAATTATTTTTTTTCTGTGTAAGAATCATCTTCTGTTAGGTATGCTTGAAGCTCTCAGAAAGAGATATCATAAAAGTAGCTCTCGAAATGACTACGTATATTTCCCAAGTGAGTTAAATTAATGTGTGTGGGTTTTTTTTTAATTCTTGGAAACATAATAACCTGTAACTTGTGATAATGTAGCGGGACAGCTTTGCAAGACGGCAGGTGGCCGCCCACCGTTTGCTGGACAGTCTGGACATTCTAAACCCAGCCGGCCTGACCCAGAAAATCCGGAAACTAAAACTAACCATCATGGAATGTAAACAGGGCAAGAATGCAAACAATCTTTTTGCCAAAACAATAAAATCCCTTTTTTTCCACCCCGCTATAATAACAGGCCTGCATTATGCTTCCTATGTTTGGCAAGCCTCTGGAAAGCTTTCGGGTTGTCAAACATAGGCTATAATATTAGATAGCCAAGACAGATAGCCAAGCGCGATTGGTCCATAGCACGTCACGTGATATGATCGAAATCAATGTATTTTCCCAGCCGGTCCACCTTCGATGAATATATTGACCAACCGGTCCATGAATATATTTTTTCTACGTGTATGGCGCCCTCTTGTGGATTAGATGTTACCATGAATTATCGGCCTGCCTTGGGACCTGGACTGGACTCGAACTTAGATTTAGATCTAGGGCTATGCCTAAACAAAGTTGATTTGATTATAAAAGGGTCACTGCGTTAGACTAACGTTACTTAGATGGATCAAGATCTAACGTTAGATCTATACCAGTTCAATCAATCACTGTGAATAACATAAACAACAGACTGCACGTATATCGTTAGGCCTAACTTTATCTTCATTATTAGAGGCTATCTAATATAACAGATATTGACTGATGGGATGAGTAAAAAATTCTTTGGACCGCCTAAAGAATTAATATTTTCCCTCGTGATCATATTTTCCCTCAGCGCTGTGCGCTTCGGGAAAATATAACCCCTCGGGAAAATACAAATCCGGCGGTCCAAAGAATGTTTATATTACACACCCCATCAGTCAATATCTGTATAATATTTTGACGCATAAAAAAGATCAAGGATAATATATGATAATATTCATGTAAAATAAGGCGAGAAGTAAGATGTAGCACAATTTCCTTTCATGATTTTTAATAATGCAAAATGGTTCATTAATCTGTCTATCTTTCTACATACAGGTTACTTCTCCGCTGTTCGTCGCCTTGCTACCAACATGACGTACTCGACTGTAATTATGTCCTCAGTTGCCGACTCCATTATGTTCAGTGGATTCTTTTCGTTTCTTGGCCGCTACCTACAGACACAATATGACGTCACACCATCAATGACGTCAATTATACTTGGTGAGCTTAAAACTGAGACGAATTCGGCTAGGGACATGTCTGATTCGATATTAAATCCGTGTCGTTATACATCGATTTCACTTATACGGCTGCCAGTTGATAGCCTTTACGATTAAGCGTATATAAGGTACGTGTAGACTAAATCTGTTATGTGGACAACTTAATGAATCTTCCGAACTATCAGTGGAATGTGAATTTCTGCAGTGGGAAATAGGCCAACGGGATCCATTTTCATATCGTTTTAGGTCCACTGACAGAACAAGTATGATTTCCTGGTAACACTTCGTAATTCCGAATATAGTAATTGCTTCTTCTTAAAGGCCTGGTCACACTGCCCGAGCGTTGTTGGGGCGGTAGGGAGAGAAGATCGAATTTCGTTCACAAAATAGGGAGAAAAAAATCGAAATCAAAAATCGAAAAAAAAACACAAAAAACAATCGAAATCGAAAATGGTGAACGGTAGCGAGCGGTGATGATTTTTTTAAAGGCCTGTTCACACCGCCCGAGGGTTGTTGGAGCGGTAGTGGAGTGGAGAGAAAAATCATCACCGCTCGCTACCGTTCACCACCGTTTAACCGCTCTAACAACGCTCGGGCGGTGTGACCAGGCCTGGTCATACCGCCCGAGCGTTGTTGGAGCGGAGAGAAAAAAATGCATCACGCTATATACCGTTCACCATTTTTGATTTCGATGGGTTTTTTTTTCGATTCCCCCCAAAAAAATTTTGTGAGCGAATTTCGACTCTCTTTCCCTTCCGCTCCACGACCGCTTCAACAACGCCCCGGGTGGTGTGACCAGGCCTTTAGGTTCGTTATTCTGAAGGTTCGTAATTCCGAAACACGTAAATTGCCTATATCTTGATGTTCATTAATCCGAAAACGAAAAAGGGTTCGTTAATCCGTAAATTTGTGGTGTAATTCCGAAGGTTCGTTAGTCCGAAAACGAAACAAGGTTCGTTGTTCCGAAAGTTCGATAATCCAAAAAATGAAATGCTTGGTGGCGAAGCCGGGAAAACCGGAAGGGTAAGCGAGGTGGAGGGTGTGGGGGGAGGGGACACCGTTGCTGTTCATTTGTTGTGAGGATGGGGAGGCAAAAAGAAGGGCGGCGGAGCAAGAGTAGAGCAGTATACCTTTAAAAAGGTTCAAATCAAATACATCATATATATTCAGCAGCTAGTTATTTCGTTTGGAAGATTATTCCAAAACCTTGGTCCTTCAAATACAATTGTTCTTTGAGCAAATAACGTACGAGTACGTTGAAGGTGAAATGAGTCCCTTTGGCGAGTAGGATAAGAATGGATGAGGTTGTTTCTTTGAAACAAGGAAGATAAAATTTCTGGTAGATCACCTTTTGAGAGTTAAAACATGAATGTACCTAAATGAAATTCGTAAAGATCATGAATTTTCAGGATCTTATTTTTTTTTTTTTATTAATAATGGATTTGTGTGTGCATAAAAGTAAGATTGGTTAATCAACCTAATTGCCCGCTTTTGTAATTTAAATAACATTTCTAATACCGTCTTGTTTGTATTACCCCAAGCCAATATACCATAATTTAGTCGTGATGAAATGAGAGTCATATATAATTTTAATAGTATATAATCAGGGGTGTTTTTTTTAGCTTGCTTAAAATACCAATACTTCTAGAAGTCAATTTACACTAGTAATTAATGTGACACTTCCAAGACGAATCATGATCAATATAGAGCCCAAGAAATTTGGTGGATTCAACCTGTAATAAATGTACATTATCCATGACTACTTGACCAGTTAAACTTTTTAGAGAATTACTAAAAATCATAAAATTGGTTTTCTTATCATTAAGTGACAACTTGTTTGCTCTAATCCAAGACTGAACTGATTGAAGTTCTGTATTCAAAATATTGTATTTGGGTCACGGTGAGACAGAAAAAGATAAGAATCATCAGCCAACAAAATAAATGACAAAATATTGGAATAATTTTTAAAATCATGAATGTAAAGAATGAAAAGTAAGGGACCAATGAGTGATCCTTGGGGGTACTCCGCAAGATATTGATTTCAAACTAGAATTCATACCTGTATAAGAAACATATTGTTTACGAGAACTGAGGTAGCTCCTGAACCAATCCAAGGCCTTCCCACGAATACCATAATGTGATAATTTATATAACAATATATCATGATTGATCGTGACGAAGGCCTTGGAAAGGTCCAGGAATATACCAACAGTAAATAATAATAATAACGTTTCATTTACCCAGGGTAGCCACGTCAGTTAGGAAACTGCTCTACCAGCGGGCCCTGCATAACATTATATGTTGTTATTACCCTTCTCCAATCTAAATGCTGAGCGCCTAGCAAGAAGGCAGAAGGTCCCATTTTTATAAGTCTTTGGTATGACTCGACCGAGGATCGAACCCACGACCTCCCGTTCATGAGGCGGACGCTCTACCACTGAGCCACCATGTCCATTACAGTATGTAATGACTTATCAACGGCACATGCCACCTTGTCAATAAAAGAAAGTAAGGCATGAACAGTTGAATGTTTTTTCCTGAAACCAAACTGAGAGTCACATAATGTTTGACAGTCGGTTAAAAATTTGATTAAACGTGAGTACATTTTCTTTTTTTAGTAACTTTGAAAGGGAAGTGAGAAGTGAAATTGGAGGATAGTTGCAAACTTCTCGTTTATCATCTCTTTTAAAAACGGGTATAACTTTGGCTACTTTCATATTACAAGGAACAACTCCATTTACTAATGATAGATTAAAAATATATGATAAAGGAGAGAAGGAAATATGTTATTCCATCACTACCAGGACTCTTATTGCATTTTGAATCATTTACAATATCTTTAACTTCGTATTCGACTATAGGGGTAAGGAAAATAGATTGCGGATTAGGATTTTTCAAAAGCGATGTAAATTCTCTATCAGATTCAGGAATATTCCTTGAGAGGTTAGTACCAATTTGAACAAAGTAATCGTTGTACAACTCGGTTATTTCAGTAGGATCTTCGATAATTTTCCCGTTATGTGAGATGTCTTTTGTTGGTTCGGACTTTTTGTTTGATCGTAAGACCTTGTTAATCACTCTCCAAGGACTCGAAATATCGTTCTTGTTTAAATTTTCTTCTGAAATGTCTCGAACACTAATTGATGTAGATTTATTGATATCTCTGCCGAAAAACACCTCAGCAAAAATAGTGAAATGGTCTGACAAATCAGACACCAAAATGCCAGATGACGTACTAGATAAACTATTTACAAAAATATTATCTATCAAAGTTGACGACGAGCCTGTAATTCTAGTTGGTTTGGTAATTGAGGGTATAAAAGAGTTAGATAACATGACATTAAGAAATTCCTGGCAAGAAGAAACAGTGTTACAATGCAATAAATCTATATTGAAGTCTTCCATAAGAAAGACATTCGAACTTTTTGTAAAGAACAGGAGACGACAGTAAGTTTTGGACACTATCCAAAAAATCTTGAGTGGTACCTTTTGGGGGCCTGTCCATTTCACCAACAACCATTTGCTTCTTGTAAGGCATTTCAATTTGAATAAAAATACATTCAATAAAATCAGACATTTTATTTAGCTCTTTTAGTTCTCTGACATTTTAATTATTAGACACGTAAAACCCGACCCCTCCCCCTCTTTTATGTTCTCTGTTATTAGGATAAAAGGTAAACCCATCAATAGAAATAAGAGAGTATTGAAAATCATTTAACTAGGTCCCAGATAAACCAACAACATAGTAACCATAATTGAGTAGATGAATAAGAGAATGAAAGTGATCCACATTCTTATTGAGACTTCTCATATTATGGTGCATAAGAAAGAGTTCGTCCTTTGATTTCAATGATTTCAATGAGTTACTGATGACATTGTCAACTGAAAAGTATCTGTATCGACCGCACAGAAACGCTGTTAGCCGCTGTTAGCGTAACATTTCACTAATACCATGGTCACATTTGCTCTACGGCGGCCGTACGGCGAGTCGAATCAGCCGTTTTATTCATTTTTATTCAAACCACCTATATTTAGTTGGTACAAAAATGTTAAAACGGCTGTTTTTAACTCGCCGTACGGCCGCCGTAGAACAAATGTGACCATGGTATAACACTGCGCTAACGAAGGGCCTCTGTTACAACCGGTAATCTCGCCGCGATGGCTATAATGCATTATTTACATCTGAGATCAACGCTTGACATCACAATCTGTATAGTATCATCCATCAACAAATCAGATTTTAACAACATGGGTAGAATTACCGCACAAAAGGCAGAGAAAGCTGTTATTAGGGGATTAGAGTTAGGCAAAATCTATTGTGCGTAGTCTTGGTAGTGATCTAGATTTAACTAAGATTCAGTTATGATTATTTGCACATCCTACAAGTTTAAAATCTTGTCTAGGAAAGGGTAAAGGGATGTAATTCATTATCATATAGGCCTACAAAAATGAATTATTATTACATTTTAAACATAAAATGGCAGCAGGTAGTATTACTAATTTAATTCAAAAAATATTAAGCTAAAAAAAAAATAAAAAAAATAAAATTGCCTATCATGATATAACGATGGAGATTCTGTACAAAAAAAATGCGATCCCACTTTTCATCAGTTTCTTTTATTGGAAAATGCTCTTCATAGACTTCACTCATCATGCTCATGATATAGTATTTGCTAATGATGGTTATCATGCGATAAATTTCATCAGCTATTTTTCTTTCTAATGTAGGGTCTACTCATAAAAATGTCTTCAAACACCTAAATAAATGATATATCTTGGAAGAAAAGATCTTTGAAAAGGATCATATATCTTGGCACTAATCAACATCCCCCGCTATATATACCTATTCTTAAAGGGGTACTCCAGGCTGAAGAAAATAATACGGTTCGAACAGTAAAGTGAGACAAACAAAACACTGACAAATTGATAAAAATTGGAAACTCGGAGTAGAAAAAATATGGTTTCTTAAAATTTTGCATTAGGCCATATTTCGGTGAAATTTATATTCATGTCTCCATGCAGGAATATGCAATGAGGGTCTGTTGTATCATACAAAATTAGGTTTATTTCAATTTTGTCCACACAGAATATTGCTTCAAAGATCATCAGAACCTTATTTCGTTTTCGGACTGACGACCCTTCGATTGAACGAACCTCATTTCGTTTTTGGAATACAAACCTTCGGTTAAACGAACCTAGTTTCGTTTTCGGAGTAACAACCTTCAAAATAACGAACATCATTTCGATTTTGGATTAACGAGCCTTCGAAATTACGAACCTTCGGAATTACGAGCCATCCGAATATCCGAACCTTTGGAATGACGAAGCGACGGAATTACGAGTGTATGCGGATTTCCTAGGGGAAAGGGACATGTAACCGAATTCTCAAAAAAGCGAGCGAGCAACAAAAAAGGACATATTTTTCATGAAAAAAAATCACAAATTTGACACAGGCCTACGATGAAAAAAAAAATCAAATTTTGTCTTTTTCTACTAGTTTATTTTTTCAAGATTAATTTAGTAACGGTCTGACGAATATCATCAAATGACAACAGTGGGCATATGGTTTAGATCAGATCTACATTTATTTATTTCCGTTCAACAAAATAAGGTAAAATCGAAGTAATTGTACACATTCAAAATATTACAGACAGTACAATTACATTTTAAAACAAATATAGAAGATAAATTAACTTAACGGAGGGACTTGCCAGAAAAGCAATGATTGTATAAATGCAAGTCCCTTGTTTCTGATGAATGTCGATCATATACTATGTGCGACACAAAGAGTAACGAATTTAAGAAATCCTCTCGATTGTCATATGTATTATTCGGATCTTGCATTGCCCGTGATTATCCAGTGTTTTTTAATGTCATGTTAACATGTTTTTGTTAAACACGGGGTCAAACATGATACCTCTTTATTTTTCGTACCTTCTTTGCATTCCACGGGAATACCTAGGTCTTGCAATCACACCCGCCGGCGTTGTTGGGAACTTCTTCGGTGGTCTCTTTTTCAGACGACTCAAACTCTCTCTGAAAGGTATTGCGGGGGCCATCATTATCTCTGCCGGTATCTCCCTCGTCATATTAGCTATGATGTTCGTCGTAAGCTGCGATACCTCATCGATCGCTGGCCTCAATTTCCCTTACCCCGATGGCACCGAAACGCTTGCAAGGTTTGTAATCCAATATAGGCAAGATCTTAAGATACAATGAAGTCGACACATTCGACAAGCAAACCTCCTATAGCGCCTGTTCGCAAGTTTCCCTCCATTTTGAGTCGCATGAACGTACGCAGTGGCAGCTGACAAGGAGGGGGGGGGGGGCAATGGGAGAGGGTCGTCTCATCCATCCCCTCCAAGATTGACCGCAAATCTGACAAAATTACTGCTTATATCCGAATAAAAACGTGTATTATTTATAAGTTTTAATCATTATACCCATTAGTGGCGTACCGTTGGTCACGGCATGGGGGGGGGGACACCAGCAAAATTTTGAGTCACTTAGTGAGCGCGCGAAGGGCGTTGTTGCCAGGTATACTGACCTAATAGAAATATTTCAAGGACAATGCCATTATACAAATATATATTTCACTGATCAAATAAGGCGAGCGCTGAAAATTTTTGATATTCAGACCTAAAAAGGGACATTATAAGCAAATTTGTGTAATCATGATACGTACCTTTCTCACTTAAAGGACAAGTCCACCCCAACAAAAACTTAATTTGAATAAAAAGAGAAATATTCAATAAGCATAACACTGAAAATTTCATGAAAATCGAATTTAAAATAAGAAAGTTATTGAATTTTAAAGTTTCGCTTCATTTCACAAAACAGTTATATGCACATCTCGGTCAGTATGCAAATGAGGAACTGATGACATCACTCACTCACTATTGCTTTTGTATTTTATCATATGAAATATTTTTATTTTCTCGTCATTGTCATGTGAAATGAAGTTTCATTCCTCCTGAACACGTGGAATTCCATTATTTCAACATTTTGTGCATCAGGCAAGGAGGTTGTCAAATTCGTAAAAATAGAAATATTGTATAATTCAAACAATTAAAAAACACAATCCATAATTTTAACATTTTGTGCTTCAGGCAACTCCTTGGCAACTCCTAATCGTCAAATTCGTAAAAATTGAAATATTGTATAATTCAAACAATAAAAAACAAAAGAAATAGTGAGTGTGTGACTTCATCGACTCTCTCATTTGGATGTAACTGGCTCGTTCATATGACTATTTTGTTAAAAAATAAGCGAAACTTTGAAATGTCATAACTTTCTTATTTTACATCCGATTTTGATGACATTTTCAGTATTGTGCTTGTCTGATTTTTCTCTTTTGATCCAAATCAACATTTTTATAAAGTGGACTTGACCTTTAAAGGACAAGTCCACCCCAACAAAAAGTTGATTTGAATAAAAAGAAAAAAAAATCCAACAAGCATTACACTGAAAAATTGATAAGAAAGTTATATTTTAAATTTTCGCTTGATTTCACTAAACAGTTATATGCACATCCTGGTCGGTATACAAATGAGGAAACTGATGACGACATCCACTCTCTGTTTCGTGTGTATTTTACATATTTATCCTCATTGTCAAGTGAAAAAAACGATTAATTCCTCCCTGTAATATGTGGAATAGCATTGTTTAATATTATGTGTTTCAGAGTTGCCTGAAGCACAAAATCGGATAATCGAGAACAGACTTAATGTCTGTTTTTGGAACGCTCAGTCAATTAGAAACAAGACTGTTTATCCTCTGATTTTGCCCTTGAACATAATGTTGATATATTTTTCATGTGTGAGACCTGGCTACGAGATGATGATACAGTAGTAATTGGATAACTGACACTTCGAGGTTACTCTTTCATTAGCATCCCGCGTGCTGATGGAAGGCAGATTGGTCGACTTGGTGTACTCTTCAAGTCACATCTTAAACTACATCACCTTTCTGAGCATACACTAAACATTCAGTCATTTGAGTATGCCCTTATATCAGATATGTCACGGACTGTCAACTACGCTGTCGTTTACCGGCCTCCACCATCGAATGTGAACAATTTGACTACAGCAGGTTTCTTGTCTGATTTTGAAGATTTCATAGACCATTTGAATTTGAATCCTGGTAAGCCTGTTTTACTGGGCGACTTTAATATTCATTTTGACTGCCCGGACAAACAGGATGTAGCAAGGTTCATACGGATTCTCTCATCATCTGGACTATCCCAGCATGTATCTGGACCAACGCACAGACGAGATCACACATTGGATCTTGTTATCTCAAGATCATCTGAAGGAACTGTCCACTGAACGCGGGTAATAGACAGTCGTATGTCTGACCATGCTGTCATATCCATAGATGTAAACCTCCCTCACTTAGGACGTCAATGCAACGCAGGAAGTTTGGAACAATTGATCATAACATATTTGAAGCTGATCTACTAAACAGGCTATCCGATCTACATTTTGAAGGGAACATTGATCTATTGGTTCAACAAATCGATATGGTAACAACAGAGATGCTTGATCGGCATGCACAATTATCTACATCTCGTGTTCGTCATCGCCCAAAGTGGTACGATGCTGCTGTAGATGATGCTCGTCGTCAGCGAAGACGTTCAGAAAGGAAGTGGCGAATGTCTAAAACCAATGATGACCTTGTTCAATATGAAATGGCTCAAGAAATGGTCAGGTCCACTGTATGTGAAGCCACAAAGGACTATCTCAAAGAGTCTCTGTCCTCGAACTCTCCACGTGAAGTCTTTTCATCCATTAATATGTTCCTAAACAGGAATGGGCATGTCCTACCGGACACATCATCTTGTAAATTGGCCAATGCATTTTGCAGATACTTCACTTCGAAGATCAAAAACATTCGTCGTCTTATTGATGATCAGAATGCGGCACCTTTGGACAATCTGCATCAGGACCGGATCCCCCTTGTGAAATATCACAGTTTTGCACTTTAACTGATGAAGAAGTCTTAAAATTAATAAATAGATCGTCATCCAAATCGAGCCCTGCAGATCCGCTACCGGCATGGCATTTGAAACGTCACATTTCATCATTCCTTCCCACTCTGACTGAACTCATTAATGCTTCGCTGTCAACAGGGACATTTCCAGCAGCTCTTGGCTCAGCTGTCATCACGCCAGTTTTAGAAAAACCATCACTTGACAAAAATAATCTACAAAACTACCGGCCAGTGTCAAACATTCGCTACTATGGGAAGCTGATTGCGTCTGCTGTTTCTGTTCAACTCATTAAGCACATTGAATCAAACGGACTATCTGATCCAATGCAGTCAGCGTATCGGGCTGGTTATAGTACAGACCTGCTCTTCTCCGTCTCCAGAACTACATATGTACTTCACTTGATCATCAAAATTCAGTTGCCCTCATAAGTCTCGACCTATCAGCTGCATTCGATACGGTTGATAAGGGAATCCTCCTAAAGCGCTTAGAGGAGTCATTTGGCATCACAGGTTGTGCACTACACTGGTTCTCATCCTATCTCCAAAGTAGAAAGTACCATGTCAGAGTAAATGGTGCTCAGTCAAAATGTTGAGGACTTGACATTTGGAATTCCACAAGGATCAGTGATTGGTCCTAAATGTTTTACTTTGTATCTTCAACCTGTTAAAAATATAACTGAAGACAGGCGCGTACGCAAGGGGGGGGGGGTTCGGGGGTTCAAACCCCCCCCCCCCTTTTCGTTTCCTTTTTTTTTTTTTTTTTTTTTTTTTTTGCTTGTCTCCCCAGAGGTCGGCAATGTATATGACAGCAATAATGAACAGAATCTCATGTTTCCGACGAAAAACACAGAAAAAATTTCCGCTCGCTCCATTTTATTATATCTTTTATTTCCGCATGTCGCCGACATGATCACGGTATCGCCATTAACAAGGCCATACATGATTATCATGATGTATACTTATGAATACAAGTGAACCAAGACAAAGACATACGTTTTCTTACAAAATATGTTTTACCAATATGAAAACCAAAATGACGGAAAACGCTAAAATGTCGGTTAGCTCGCTCCGCTCGCTCGTAATAATTTATGAAATTCCATAAGTATCTAGTCTCCTGTTCAAGGCCGTATTATGAGTGTTACGAATAGAAGGACATGTAGCATCGACTAATACTTGATTTACTAACAAACTATTGACAAGAAATGTATGTTTTGACGGGAAAACGCAAAAATTTCGGCTCGCTCACTCCGCTCGCTCGTAATCATTTATGAAATTTCTTAAGTTTCTAGTCTCTTGATCAAGGCCATATCATGAGACTTACGAGCAGAAGGACATGTATCATCAACTAATATGTAATCATTACCAACAAGCTATTGAGAAGAATTGTATGTTTTGACGGAAAAACGCAAACATTTCGGCTCGCTTGCTCCGCTCGCTCGTAATTATTCATGACATTTCTCAAGTTTCTAGTGTTCTGATCAAGGCCATATCCAGGCGCGTAGCCAGGGGGGGCAGTCGCCCCCCCAAACGTCCCCAAAAAGAAAAAAAAGAAGGGAAAAAAGGAGAGGAGAAAAGGAAAAGGGAAGGAAGGAAAGGGAAGAAAGGTAGCTTTGTGTTTTTCTATTTATTCTTTATTTTTTTCTCAAAAGAGAAACTCCTTCACTCTTCTTGCTTTAAATTCATATATGAATTTTGCTTTCGCGCTGCGCGCGGTTAAATGACAATATTGAAGTTCTCCATTGTTCCCCCACCTTTTCTCTAACCCTGTTTTTCCACCTCAGCTATGTGCTTCTTGCCAGTTAAAGTTAAAATTTTTTACATTAGGGCATGAATTTGAGTAAGGTTAGGCCGAAGTAAATGTATGAAGTTATCTTTTTTTTTCAATTGATCGCGGAACTTCTGGTCTGGTCGGCTCCGAGCGGGTAAAATCTTTATATCAGTTTCTGCCGTCACCTTCATAAAGTCAGCTTCTCCCGCTTTTCAGCTCATTACTATAAACAACCATAATTTGGGGGCAAACAGGTTCCTAATTTAAAAAGAGGAAGGTATGGAATTCGTGTCGTATTAAATAAAAAGTACAATTTTTTATCAAATTGTATTAAACTTCATGTCATTTCCCTGTATACATTCATCTCCTGTCCTGTTTTGCGCCCTCAGTTTGAAATTTTGAATGACACTTAAGTTTCTTTATATTCAAAATGAAGCGCTTCAGGATAAGTCAAAAAAAATTAATCATCCTTTATTATATAGATAGATAATTTCAATAAATCACAGAAGTTTCAACTTTATGCGCACTATTTTCCTTGTAATTAAGTTCAATAATCTTAGTAAATCAATTGAATTAGAGACGATTGGGTATTAGAGATATCTACATTTGATGAAACGTCCGCCCTTTGAAATTTCAGAGTTTCATTGCTCATCGCGGGGAGGAATATCTTCCTCTACCAATCTTCTCCTCTGTTTTGCGAGTTAAAAATATGCACTGATGCTAAATTGTTTGCAATCAAATCTGATCTTTCCAAAGAAAGTTTCAATATATCTTTGAGAATACCCTTTTCTCGGGACCCTTTTTATGGCAAGAAAAATTGATAAATCACTTTAGCTTCCGCGCTTCGCGCGGAGTTATTATCATTTTAATTTCCTCCATGCATTGTATACCTCTTTTGTGCGTTTACAATCACTTTTGAAAACAAGGTTCAAAATCGCAATATAGTCAACCGAATTGGAGGTACTAGAGACAAGAGAAACGGCTCCTTTTCATTTTAATTTATGAAACACTAAAAGCTTCGCGCTTCAGGGGGAAACTCCCCCTCCCTGCACCCACCCCCTAGGGAGCGCGCTTCGCGTGCATTTACCGCCCCCTCCAAAATGAAATCCTGGCTACGCGGTTGGCCATATCATGAGTGCTACGATCCGAAGGACATGTAGCATCGACTATGATACCAACAAACTATTGACAAAGAGGTTATGTTTTCAACGCAAAAACGAGAACATTTCTGCTCGCTCGAGGGTCATGACCGCACTGTTACATACCCATCCCCACTTAAATGTTATTGTCTTATTTGCAGCGCTGAAAAAAAGGAAAAAAATCATCACCTCCCCCCCCCCGCTCATCACTTTTTAGAGACTGGGCGGGAGATTTAAAAAAAAAAATCAGCTCGAAAACCCCCCCCTTTCAAAAATCCTGCGTACGCGCCTGACTGAAGAGCATGGGTTTCAGTACCAAATGTATGCTGACGACATACAAGTGTATGAAAAATTCAACATAAATGAGGCAGATGTGACTCTCAGCCGACCATCTGATTGTTTGAAGGATATCCAGAATTGGTTGAAAATCAATAAACTTCACCTTAATTGTGAGAAAACGGACTTCATCATTTTTTCGTCACCAACGCATTATCGTACTCTTCAAAACGTCTCTTTGAGCATTGATTGAACATTTCTTATCTCCATCAGACTCTATTCGTATTCTTGGTTGTGTTATAGATAAACATATGACAATGTAAGATCAAGTTACTGGTGTGTCTAAGTCAGTTAACTACCACCTTCGAAATATTAATAGAATCAGAAAGTTTATTGATAATGATACATGTCACACTGCTGTTAGGTCGCTTTTTACATCTAGATTGGATTATTGTAATTCTCTCTATAACGGTGTCACCTCTCAGAACCTAGATCTTCTACAGAAATTACAGAACAAAGCAGCTAGGTTCATTTACTGTCAACCATCATATACACAGCCAACCCCCCTGATAAGAGAATTACACTGTCTGAAAGTAAAAGATCGAATTGAGCATAAGTCTCTGACTATCACATTCAAATTTCTTAATGATCAAGCTCCATCATACCTGTCAAACCTCCTAACAGTTCGCCAATCAATGTACAACACTCGGTCATCATCACATATCCCTCTTCACATCCCCCGGACATTCAAATTAGTAGGTGATAGGTCATTTGCTGTGTTTGTCCCCAAATATTGGAATAGATTGCCCCATAAACTTAGACAATGATCTTCTACTGATGTGTTTAAGAAGATGCTAAAATCTCATTTGTTTTAACATGTTTAATTTATTGCAAGTAGTGTTTCATTTTGTGTAGTTTTGTTTTAAGTTTTTACCGATTGTATTTGTCTTGTCATTTTTACAGCGCTTTGTAACTTTTGAAAAAGCGCTTAATGAGAAGGAATTATTATTATATTATAAGTTGGTCCTTTATTGTTAAATCTGTAAAAATTGAAATATTGTATAATTCAAACAATAGAAAACAAAAGAAATAGTGAGTGATGGACATCATCGACTGACGCACCAAGTTGTGCATATCACTGTTTTGTGAAAATCAAGCGAAACTTTAAAATCTCATAGCTTTCTTATTTTACATCTGATTTTGATGAAATTTTCAGCATTATGCTAGTTTGATTTTTCTCCTTTAATTCAAGTCAGCATTTTCCTGGGGTGGACAAACAATGATAGCGCGAAGAGCGAGCTGAATTTGTTTATAATGAAGTCCAACAGGGACATTTTTAAGGACTATATTTTAGGAGTCGATTAAGAGTATACATTTCTCACCATAGTTATCTAATGCAAGTGCCAAGTGCTTACTAATTTTGTTTGAGTTACATCTAAACACATGAAGCAATTGTAGTCATTGTAAATTTGTAATCATGATTAACATGCGCATCTCACTAATCAAATATTGCGAGCGCGAAGCGCGAGCTGAAAATTTAGGAAATTCAGACCAGAAGAGGAGCATTTCAAGGCTTCTTTGTAGGAATTCGCGTAGACCATACGTATTTAACTAACCAAATGATGCGAGCGCGAAGTGCTAGCTGAAATTGTTTAATATTCAGATCAGAAAAAGATATATTTTAAGGACTGATTGTCGGAATTCATGAAGAACAGACACATCTCACCAATCCACTAATGCAGACGTACATGTAAGCACGAACAGAAATTGTTTTATATTAAGACCTTATAATGGGGCTAACACTTTGAGTAGTCATGAAAAGAAGCATAAAAGTATAATAACTCGAAGTGCGAGGAAATATATTTGGTGTATATTGACTTGAAAACGGGATGCTTTAGTACAACAGGATTATCTCTTTAAACAGACAATGCGTGTACCAGGAACAATAAAGACTTAGGCCCTGAGCAAATAATGTTTCATAAAGTTATGAAGAAATGGTTCTTGTGTGATGTAACATAACATAATTATAATATAACATTATAATGATTATAATTATAATGCTCTAATTGATGGCACTAGATGGGGGATACATACCTTCACCAATCTTTTATTTTTCTCCTGCTCTTATTTCTTCAGCGATGTGGCAACCGCCACTTGTATGAGCAATTGCTCCTGCCAAGTTGGTGTGTATACTCCCGTGTGTGGGTCGAACGGGCTATCGTACGTTACACCATGTCACGCTGGCTGCACCGATCAGAGGCTTGATGAGGTTAGCGGCAAGGTTCGTATCCAGATGAATGATTTTATTTTCGAGCCTCACTTTGACATGATTTTCATGTGAATAGTATTCAAAGCTCAATCTGCAACGTTTAACATTTAAAACTTCCAGGGAGACGAATTGGAAAAATGCACGAAATGCGTGCGAATTCAAATAAAACTTCCGTCAAATCATGGACCTATGAAATGATGGAGTATTTACACGAGCATTTCTTTGATCCAATGATAGTCACTGTCATCCGGTTATGGCGCTGTCACACCTTGGCGTTTTAGACAGCGTATGCCCGACGTATGAGGAAATTGGCGAATGCGCTGGCGTACGTCGAATACGTTACGGGTAAGTTTTGCATACGCTAAAACACGCTGGTATACGTCGTCATACGGAGAGGTCGTCGAAAAATTTTGGGCAAGCACAAAATTTTTCGACGTATGCCAGCGTATGGCTCATACGTCCCGCATACGCAGGCCATAAATTGTAGGCAAGTTACGCGATCGTTGATACACGTTGACACACGTTACTCGTAAGTTACTCGTAAGTCGATGTACGTCGAGATAATGTCCAGCGTACCCTAAACTTCTAACCTATGAGTTACGTGCTTTGAACGTATGTGTAACTTAACTCCAACGTATATTGACGTATGAAGACGTGCTCCGGACGACCACAAAACTTACTGAACGTGTTTATAACTTACAGCTACCGTATAATGGCGTATTGACAACGTTTTTAGGAATTGGTAGGCCTATATAAAGGAGGGGTTCACAGGAGGAACTCATCAGTACGGTTATGATTTGAATAGTCGAGCGGCAGCCTTTTTATAGGCTACGACACGTGTTCGTCAGCGATACGCTGCCGCGCGCGATGCGTAAGTTAGGCTATCGTAGGGCATTCGTTGTGTACGCCAGCAATACGCTAAGCATTCGTTGGAATACGTTACTTATAAGTTAACGAAGCGTTCGATATAAGTTACTAATACGTTATGTATACGTCCAACTCGTTATGAATACGCTAAGTATACGCCCAGAGTTGAAAAAAAAATCAAAGTTCAGCGTATGCCGACGTTTTTAGAGAAATTTTGATACGTCGGGCATACGCTGTCTAAAACGCCAAGGTGTGACACCACCATTATGAGTATCTTAATAAGAACATACAGGTGTTTTACTATTAGCAATTACCATAACTACCAAGGGTATCTGATCACTCAACGACGAAACAGTTTCCCGGTCTTGATTTTTGTTGGCTGATACCCTGTTCAGCATGTGCCTTTCAGTCAACATGCTTCATATATGGAGCAGCAAACTTGAGAAGCAGACGATTTTTACAATATAAAATATGATATTATTCGATCCGCTAACTACCGCTCACACATAAGGGCCTCAATAACATTGAGAGATACACGATCTATACATGTTACGTGTCACGTATTTTTTGGAATATTTTTTTCTGGAATATTATGGAGAAACTTGGGAAAATTGAATTTTATATGGTAAAAAATCAATCACACTATTGTCTCTATATTAGAATATGCAGACATTTCCCCAAATAAAACATATGGAACTAAGATTAACAAAGGTAAACAAAAACTGCACATCGATCTTCCATTATTTCATTGATTTGTTATCAACTGCGCATTAATTTGTGAAATGTAAATGTCCAATCGCGCGCGACCAGTCCTGCTCCAGTCACTTCTCACGGTGACGATCATAGGACCAAAGAAGACTATTATGAAGAGACTGTTATTCAGATGACAATTACAGTCACCTGTCAGTGAATTCATTATGTAACCGATGAATGTCCATCTCTTCAGGTCCAAGGTCAAATCATGCGATCAGTAACTATTGTCAAATTTTATCAACAAACGGTAAGCGAAGGATGATATATCATGCGAAGGATATCGATTTTTCAGTTCACCTCTTTGAGTTAATTGCAGCCGAAGTCTAGCGAAGGTTTAATATAACCCAATAAGATGAACAAACAGTGAGCAGTATAGCTTTATATGGCGTTCGGTTAGATACGAAGACGAGGGAATAGATCGGGCGTTCTTGTACGTTTGTGTCATCGTGTTGCTTCGTTAAGGATTCTTTCGAGATCGGTCCACTTTGACAAAAGCGCGATGAGGGACTGTGCGCGACAATAACACACGAACAATAAACGAAGGATTACCGCAGACTAAATAAGAGATACGAATTCAAACAGATGACCAACTATATTTCAAATCGTCGGGAAATCTTAAAAATTGTTCAAAATTTCCGCACGAATTTGAATAATCGCAGCTGTTAGTTCAGAAGGTATATAAAGGCCCCCTAACACCCAACCAAATTGCCTGAAGTATGCCTTGCGATGGCTGGCGAAAGGCATTTTTTGTAAATCGTTTTTAAATAGTAACTGATAGTACATCATATTTACCCTTCGTGTTGTGGTTCGTTCATCTTCTGAAATAACAGCTGCGATTATTCGAATTCGCGCGGAAATTTTGAACATGTTTAAAATTTCCCGACAAATTGAAAAATCGTTGGTCATCTGTTTGAATTCGTATCTCTTATTTAGTCTGCGGTAATAGTTCGTTTATCGTTCGTGTGTTTTTGTCGCGCATAGTCCCTCTTCGCGCTTTTGCCAAAGTGGACCGATCTCGAAAGAATCCTTAACGAAGCAACACGATGACACAACGAACAAGATTGCTTGATCTATTTCCTCGTCTTCATTTCTAATCGCATGCCATATCAAACCATTCGTCCGCTTACATTCGGTCAGTTGTGAGGGGGCTTTAAACACGAAGGGTAAATTTGATTTACTATCAGTTACCATGTTGAAAACGATTTTTAAAAATGCCCTTCGCCAGCCATCGCAAGGCATAATTCAGGCGATTCGGTTAGGTGTTAGGGGGGAGGGGGGGGGTGCTTTAGCTCCATACAAAAGATTTAGCTAGGACTATTTGGTCAAACTTATTAATTTGCCTTACTCCAAAATACCCTTTCTAAGAAGTCCGTATAGGCCTACAGTCAAATACACAGCCAATGGCCCTTGTTACATGTAATAGGATAAAATATCCTACCGGGAAAAATTGTGCAAAACTGAGTCCAGTTGAAATTTCATGCACCCCCACCCCCCCCCCCTTCAATATTATGAAATAAGACTTCCACCATCTCCCCCTATTGACTTACAAGTAATATGATACAGAGATATTGTTTTGATGAAGTAAAAAAACACTTTCGAGGAAGTGGACCATCTAGGCTATACTTCGGAATACGAAATAATATGTCAAAGCTTTACTACTTGAATTCAACTGAAAGGTGTCAGTCTTATGGAATTGAATTTAACTGTATTTAAAGTCAGATATTGTTACCCTTTCCATTTGTGTTCATTTACTCCAGATGATTTTCTCAAACTGTTCATGCATTGGTTCAAATGTGTCTCCCACTACGTCTGCATACGATGATAACCAAGGTAGTACGGCTGTACTTGAAAAATGTTCGGCAGACTGCGATTCAAAAAAATACGCCTTCATCGTCTTACTTGCTGTCCTGTTCTTCTCTCTGACTTTCTTAAATGTTCCTGAATTCTTTCTGTTCATGAGGTTAGTATAAATAAGGAACTTTTTGAGAAATAACTAACTGTTACTTGGATCATTTGATTTACATGATATAAAATCAATAAGTCATTGTAGTTCAGATTTTGGTTGAGCCGTTTAGCAGTATCCTGATTAAGCCCATTAGAAGAGAATCATCTAAAAACAGTACAACCGAAACCACCCGGTGGCACCGTGACTTTTGCGAAATTTAAACTAATTGGCCGTCTGTCTAGTAAAGTGTGAGGGCAATTGTAATGATACAGCTGGTCGAATCACCATATTACCACAAAGGTATACTCTGATCAGGGAACAATCCCGTTGATTTCTCCGAACCAACAACATTAGGCACCAGTCATCCACTTGCAGACCAGACTGATCCAATAATTGCTTCATAGGTATAATAATGATGATGATAATAATAATCATTATAATAGTTGAAAGACTAATAGTAATTTAATAGCGCCATTTCTTGATAAAACACAAAGCCGTTTAACTGGAGGAAAAATCAAAGAGATTTGTCAAGGAGCCGTGCTCCTCCCATGCAAAGTCTCGAACGTATTGGGGAGAAAAAAAAATCGCAATTAATTGTTTTTATATTATGTGCTCGTATTTAAATATATTTATCCTTATCCATATCTCTTTTACAGAGTAGTAGAAAATAAGGACAGAGCGGTTGGTATAGCTTTCTCTAGCTTACTTCAGAGAGTCTTAGGTAATTACTAGAGTATTTGTCCCATCATATTTTATAATCACTGTTTGCTGCGTATTGCTATTACTTAATAAAAGGGGCAGTATACCTCACACATAGGCCTACTGGTAAGCTTGTTTCGCTATCTGAGCAAAGCAAATACTTATCACTACAAGACTTAGAAAATATTTTCTTTCATGAATACGAACACTTTGGTGGTCATCTTATTGAATGTGTTCATAATCTATGATTTTAAATAAAATGAATTACGTTTTAATTACCTGATGTCATCTCGTCAAATTAAAGATTGGAATTTTGTAAATAACCAGGGAAGCATTTCATCAACATTTTTATTTCTGACATGTTGTAAGATCTGACAACTGTCCTTGATGTTGATTGACTGACAAGCCTTATTATATTATGGTAACTGACGGATAAAACAAGTCCTTTCATGAAATGCTACCCTGGTGCTATTGATGATGCATGTGATGATGCACACGCATTTCGTTTGGCGCGGCCGACGACCGTGAACTCAGGAGAGAAGGGACGTAGAATCCACCCATTTCAAGTTTAGAGCATACGTACCTAAAAACGCACTTCTCAAGAAGATATGAAGTTGGCGCCTCTTTCCAGATAATCTGATGTCGCAAACCTATATTATGTTTGTTTTCTTTCTCCACATAGCATTCATACCTGCTCCGATATTTTTCGGGACAGCTATTCAGACAACCTGCATCATGTTCCAGGAATCGTGTGGCATCACAGGGAACTGCCTCGTCTATGACAACATTCGCCTATCACGTGTTGTCATCGGACTAGTGTGTATCTTCAAAGTGCTATCACTGGTCATGTCCACCCTCTGTTACTTTACGATACGACGAAATGAAGCAGGGGTATGTTGCTCTTTTTTAAGAAAATGATATAGGCAATGGCGTTTCATTAGTGACGTCGTAGGGATGAACCAGGTAAAACTAAATATTTTTTTCTTGTTCAGTATTCACCATGAATGGCAATTTCAAAAGAAAATGACAAGCGAAGGATCTGGACATTTCCAAACCTCTCCCAATACCTACCTTAATTGTTTGAAAGTGTATAAGAAATATCAAACTTTACACAGTGAAAAGGAAATCAAATAATCTATATATGACTCTGATTATGGATAAATTATGGATGGATGGAGATGGAGATTAACTTTGCAAACTTCCAATTTAGTTTTATATAATTTTCACCCAAATTTGAACCATTGCTTTGAAAACAAACTCGCTGTCAAATTTCACCTTTTGTTGAAAAAAATAAAAGAACTTAGGTATTGATTTCTTTTCCTTAGCAAAGTTAGTTATTTTGTATTTCACCAGGAGTACCAATACCTACAACTATGCAAGCAAGAAAACCTGGAGGACAGAGAGTCGCAGTTAGCCGCCCTCACCCTAGAGGAAGTCAATGTTCCGTTTTATCCATATGAGACCAGAGTTTAGCTGTTTAGCAAGAACATTGCCGCTGCTCAAATTACCAGGACGAAAGACAATAATAAATCATTAAGTAATCAATCCGGGAACAGTATTTAAATGCTGATAACAAGTTTCTTTTTACATCATCGTTTTACTTACAGTTAAATACACTGTTTTCAAAGGGGTACTCCAGGCTGGAAATAATAAGATTCGAACTGATTAAAAAGATCATATAAATAAAACACTGTAAAAATGATTAAAATCGGACAAGAATAACAAAATTAAGGCATTTTAAAGAATTGCGTCATTCCGGTGAAACATTTCAACGTATGTCATCATGAATATTCAATGAGCAAATCGATGATGTCATATTCTTACTTGTTCTATTGTTTTTCATTATATGAAATAAGGTTTATTATTCTTTTTTCCTTCAAGAACACCCCCAAAAAATAAACAAATAAATAAAATGGAATAACAACTGATTTAGTGAATTAGATATTCACCGCTGCAACTTATTTCATTACAAGAGAGATTATTAACACATGTATTCATAAAAAATAAAACAATAATGATTTCATGTAGTAACATAAGAAACAGAAAATTCATGACAACGTGCATATATCTGTTTTCACAATATATTCCAAAAATTGAAATGCAATAACTTTGCTATTCATTGATGAAATGTTCATAATTTTCCTCTGTGAATTTTACTCTATTTATTTAGATATAAATACTTTTAGCCCTGAATACCCCTTCATGGTCTTTTTGCGGCCATGCTTCATTATTGAGAATTATATTGTATTATCACCAATCATTCCAATTTTACAAAGTGTATATACCGTTATTTTGTTTATCCGTAGAATCCCTGTGAAAATTTCAACATGACATTTGATATTCAACTCCAATAAAATTTGACTGGTATAAAAACGACAATTTGAACGCTTATCTTACGCAATGATATCAAGAAACCTTTTATGTTCTGGAATTATCAGCACATTCGATATCCAATTCATGTAAAATTGCAAAATACACCCCAAACAAAAAACCGTTTCATTTCATATCACCAATCATTTTCTTCAACTCATTTGTTTTAATTTTATATTATTTATTATCAATATTTCTGGTATTATTTCTTTAACTGTTTTAAGGCACGGACACTGAAATACTTAGTTGGCATCAATTTCTTGAGGGATTCACCAAAATGTTTAATTTACTGTTTTTTCTGCTCAATGTGTAAAAAATAAGTGTTTGGCCTTGAACCATAATCAGTCGTTAGATATTACATTCTTACGCTTGATGTTAGTTTCATTATTGAGATATCTTTTACCCTAAAGACAGGATTCCTTTTTGTGGGCGCACTGTACAACTCAACTTAGCTTGCATGTGGGCATAATGTCATACACATTCGACGATTTGATGTAGTGCATAAGTCTAAGGTTAGATTCTTTACCACATTCATGCTTGTTTTAATTGAATCTAATAATGATAATAATACCAACATGCTTATATAGCGCATATCACTGCCAAATGCGTTCCTGTGCGCTTAATTGGACATTATTACCCTGGCTTTAGCCCCGCAACCTTTAACAGCGCGGTGGAATTTCACGGAATAAATTCCTGCCAGGTACCCATTTACCTCACCTGGGTCGAGTGCAGCACACTGTGCATAAATTTCTTGCCGAAGGAAATTACGCCATGGCTGGAATTCGAACCCACGACCCTCTGTTTCAAAGTCCGAAGACTAATCCACTTGGCCACAACGCCTAATATCTAAACGAAAGCACGTGTTTTTTTTTTTTTTAGAAATACAAGTATATGATACTAAACATCTGAATAAGAAAACTGCCAAAAAATGACTGCATACTATAACTAAATATGATATATTTAATGTTATAAAATAGGCAGGAAAAGTAATTTCTCCCCTTCTCCTTCTTTCGCAATTAAATTACAATGCTATAGTCTTTCGAACGCTTTATCTCACTTAAATGAGGATATTGGTACTGATGATGATGAGGATGATTATGATAATAATTTTGATATAGTTATATTTGCATAACTTTTATATTCTTGCAATACCAGTATGTATCGTGCAATTATGTTAAAAATTTGAACACATCATGTTAAATAACGAGGTAGCATATCCCCTCCTTCACCTTCTCATTACTTTTCTATAAATGATGGTCTGAATCAAATCGACTCGTTTGATATGTGCATATCTCTTGCTTTATTTTTAGTATATCATCATGTAAACAACCGTAGCCTACTCTATTCATTTTATTTTGCCCTGTTTCATGTTCGTTTACAACAGGTAACAAGAGCGTATGGTTATAAAAAAAACAGGTGATTTATAACAAAAATTTATGATGGTGATGATGATAATGATGATAATAATGAAAATAATTACAGTGGGTTCAAACTTCTTTCTTTAGAGTCCACCTGCAGAAGGAACACATGTCTATAAAGATCACAAATTTGGTTTCTCTTTGAGTTATTTCCCCCTTAAAACGTGAAAAACATAAATGATAACAGCAATGACAAAGCATCAATAAAATACTGATAATAATGACAATGTGATTCACTAAATGCTGGTATCCATGCAGTGTGCTTATGGCGTTTTTGATTATTATTAATTTCATTTTGGCTTTGGTCTTGCAACCATCGTGGTGCACAGGTGTTCAGAGGAATCAGTAGTGTAGACATGTCTTCATACTGGTTGGTGAGAGGGGGATGATTCCATATCGGCCAACATGATGAATACATGTATACGTTATGTGGGTGTGTGTGAGGGTGTCTGTATGGATTGATACATGTAAAGATGAGCGAGGAAAAAAAAACGCTTTTCTAAATTGATTTTATTGTATATTGTGCAAATAATCCCCTCATTTCCTAGGTTCACGTACCTGAAATGAAAATATAGCGTCAATTATAGGGTACACAGCTACTATATAGGTCAATTAACTCCAGGGTTGGATTTCGAACCAACGACCCTCTGAATGCCGACAGTCGAAACGAACAACTAGATTACGACGCGAAGCTCTCCCGAAACATCGCTTTGACTTGCCCTTTCCAACCTAACCTACATGTATATTGTGATATAATGAACAATTATGAAAGAAATGTATTGAGGGACATCACGTGGAGATGATAATGAGTGTTACGCATGCGCAAATCTTCATTGAGGAATAAAACTGCATCAGACGATCATCATGTAGCTCATTTCTCTCCCTGCCAGTTCAGCAACGTTGACGGCGACCGAAGTCACATTACCATATGGTTGATTCCTGGTCCATCGTCGAATCATTAGCTGAAACATACTTTCTTGAAGATTAATTCTTTTCATCAAAGTTCTCACTTTTTACAACCATCTCGGAAATATTTTGCGGTTCTGCCAAAGATGGAGGCAATTTCGTGTCGAATCTATCTTTGGGCTTTTCTAATCCTATTTACTTTTCTGATATGGGAAGGACCAAGAGGAGTGACCCTGGTGGGTGCAGATACTCCTGCAAACTGCTCATTCGAGGAAATAGAAGGAACGTGGAAATTTCTCATGGGCCCGGTAAGCATCACTCTAATTTATTCTTCGAATGCACTAAATGTATTTGTACACTTAACTAAAAATACAAGTATAACTATGATATAAACAAAGAATGAACATACAATGGTGCTCAAAAATTAGTGAACCCCACCAGAAAACGAACATTGTTCAAAGTGTTCCAAGTTCTGCCATGTTTTAAATATTTAATGGTGACGTCAGATGATAAAATATTACATTCAATAAAGTTTGTTTCTCTGGGCTCACCGAACATTGTAGTGTTATCTACATTCAGCACTCAGCACAAAGGATAGCATGGTCCACTAAATTTTAAGCGCAACTGTACTTGTGCAATTTAACCGCCGATAACGTATGAACGAAGGACTTCAAAGTGTTGGTCAGGTAGAAAATGATGTTTTGTAGATTTTGCGCATAGTTGCGTTGAAATAGTCCAATATGGGGTAAAAAAAATACCAGTTAAACATGCATGTATCCTTTCTACCCAATATTGGGTAAAATTTTACCCAGTGTTTTTAGAGTGTATCAAAAGATCAATTATTGAGAAATTTATTTTACAAAGAAGAAAGATACAAAGGAATAAGAAAATTAAATACATAAATAAACAAAACAAAAATAAGCATTCCGTAAGAAGGTGAGACACTAAAACATTTCCTTGCAATTGTTTTGAATAAAATGGATTCCCCATGTTATTCAAAATGGTTTAAAACCAGATTTGAAAAGAGCGCTCACTGAAGCCGTCCGTTCATTTGACACTTTGTGGTTCTATTCTCGTTTTAAAATTAAGTTTGGAATTGAAGTAGATATTCACTGCTCTCTAAAACACTGAATAAAATTTTACTCTATATTGCGTAGAAAGGGAACATGCATGTTTGCTAGGTATTTGTTTTTTGTGGCCCATATTGGCAACAATGCATGTTTAAAGGATAAATTTCAACGTAACATTGCGTAAAATTTACAAAATATTTGGTATATTTTCACCCAACCAACATACACAGTGTATACCATATATAGGTGTGTATTCCTTTATTCATATTTTCCCCCGAAATCTTCCCACCCGCCTACATTTTATGATATTTATGGGCTTTCATTATGGACGTCTAGAATACTTTCAATCAATCCTTTGACCATGTTGGGAATATTTGTTGAGTTACCATCATAACTCTGAAAGTGTACTGTTCTAGTTCATAAAACCTGGACATAAGAGTAATCAAGTATCACTGAATATCCTGTGCTAGAGTCCGGTCACATGGCCAAAGTCAAAGGTCATTCTTAGAAATAAAACAATGAGAATAATATAAGCATTTTCCGAAAACCTAAAACAGACATCTGAAATTTTCTGCTAAATGACTATTTAATGTTGCTCTTTCTTTGATTCAACAAAAGAATGAAATAGTTAGCACATCCTTATCCGAAAAAAATAAACACAAATAGATATGATAGTTACTAAAAAAAACAAAAACATTCACTTGCTCTAACATGTCTAATGAATATTCATGCATTATTTAAATAAGGCATTAATTGAAAAATTTAAGTACATTTAACAAGAATTTAAAAGTAATAATCATCTTTGCCTAATTGAATTAGATTTACTCAATCAAAGCAAGCTAGCAATACGTGAATTTTCTTAAATGTATATTGAACCCAAATAAATCAAGAAAATTAAAAGACAAGCTAAAACTACTCAAAAAACGAAAAATAATAACAAATTATAAATTCTACTCATATTCATTAAGTAATAATTACTAATTCATATATTTTTTTACAGTGTAGTTTTCAAAGGCAGCACTGCTGCTATATTGAATCGCGTAATGCTCGTTAGACTGCCAGAGGCGCTCCACTTGTTATACTATATTTTGGTAGAGCATGATGAAAAAAAAACCACACCCAATATTTGGTGAGACTCGGTCTATGGGGCTCCAAGATATGACCTCATGAATACATAATTAGCCCCATCGAAGTCAATATATTATTGGTCCGGTTCTGAAATTTAGGAACCAGACCAATGATTTCAATCATGTCAACGGGGCTGATTATGTATTCATGAGGTCATATCTCAGGCCCCCATAGACCGATTCTTACCAAATTTCGATAGGGGGGGGGGGTTATCATGCGCTACCAAGATATGGTATCAAAAGCGCTGAAATGCAAAAAAAAAATGTGACATCATCATTTCGGTACTCTGTTCTCCCTATCGGAAAATGATAAGAGAACCTGCTTCTTTATACTGTGTATGATTGTTTGACAGACTACCCAAAACAACAGAGTCAACTGTTCGAAGCCATGGAACCCCGTAAGGACGTGGATTGTGAGTCTTCGATTCCCTGACCTTGCTATTGATGAAAACGGTTAGTTCTGATAGTTTGAAAACAATTTATCATCTATTTTCCATGATGGTTTTATCATATTCCATTTGAAAATAAACATCCATACCAATACATTATACAGGAAAGGATGAAACCTCTTATAATCATAATGAGTTAATAATGAGTTCTAAACATTTCAATGTTAAGAGCACTAATGCTGTAAAGATACTTCCATCGGCAATGTAGACAAGTTCTGTGATGTCAAAGTATCTATTACTCTCGCCTTTGTCAACTGAAAATATATCCCGAAACATTTTATTTTGCTTATAACTCAATCATGATATAATCTTTCAAGACCTATATTACACATACTGTAATAAAAAAGAACACCTGAACTCGGGGTAGACTAATTCAGATAAAAGAAAAGAAAAGACAAAGAACTGATTATACAGTAAAGTAATTGTGGAAGTTGGCCATGTGTGACTTTGCAGATCTTGGCTGCATTGCCAATGGGAGTGATGTCACAGCTTTCTTACTTTTGTTCCATATTTTTCTTTAATTCATCTGGTTTCACGAGTTCATTTTTCTTTAACCCATCTACTACCGAAAAGATTTCAATAGTCAACGGGTTAAAAACCTGTCTTTGAAATTACCTCATGCGCAAAGAACAGCAAATATTGTTATTTATAGGGGAATCATGAAAGTTTTAAACACTTATCTGACGAATTGATTGATTGTATTTTAAATAGTTACAATGAAATATAAAATCCTAAATTATCACACTTCTCGTCAACCATTGTGAATGTGCAAGTTACTGTGCCTAGAATATGATATTTACAAAGTTCTTGATTGTTATATCACACCCTCCATTCTATTCCGTCCCACCCCTCCCACACCTCCAATATTCTATTCTGTCCCCACCTTGTAACTCTTATAATCATCTTTTGTAATATTCGCCAGATCTCCGTGACGACCAGAGTAGTGACAGGCAGAGCGTTAAGTTGGGTGGAGGTCGTTTGGAACCGTTCGTCTACAGAGAACGCCATATGCTACGCAAAAAGCATTACTTACAGGGTCGCTGTATCCTGATTCGTCTAATTCCCATAAACGATTATCATTTAATGACTCAAATTCACATTGCTTTGTATTATCATTAACACTATATTTCGCTGTTAATGCTTATCCTATGTGGAGAAATATACTATGTTAGGTTACATTTTGATATGGTCCAATGATAATAAAAATAAATTTGAAAAAAGACAAAACGCAGAGGGCACCAAAAATGCTAGGGTGATGACATTCCTCTTTCTCGGTGTCAATAGACAAGTGCGACATTATATAAAAGAAATAAAAACAAACCAAATCTTTCCAGTACTGTCAAAATAGTGTATAAAATGGAGTGAAGTGTGTAATTTTGTCATTTTTAGCAGAAAACATATTTCGAAGGGCAATAGCAACGGCTTGCATTGAATGTGACCCGCCGTGGATTTTTTCCACATCTTTTACGCGCATATTATCTCATAATGGTTTTTAACTGCTTTTCGTAAAACATCCTAATCTCCCTATGTATAACCATATGAAGAAAAATTTCAAAGCAAAATAACAGTCAGAAAACATGATTCCTGAGGATGGAACGAAATTTAAGCTAAAACATAGAAAAGGGGTAATGAAATAGATATAGTAAAGAAAAATTAGCAAAAAGACTTGGTCGAGTATTTGATTTCTAAAGAAACAATATGGTAAAAAGTTACGAGTTACTGTTACCAATTTTATTACTACAAAAATTAAAAAAATGTACAATTCTATAAAAATTGTACAATTTTTTTTTACGAAAACGTACACCCCTTTCAGAAATATAAAACAGATATGGAAAATGTCGGTAGCGACCTGTAAACCTTGCAGCCCAGGACGCCATTGGCAGGGGGTAGACGCAGCATTGCAAATTAATTGCCAGGTAGTCTTATCATGCGTAAAATGACAAGTCAACCTCAATTACTTTGTACCAGGTCCTTCCAAGACAGCCTTACATCTTGACAGATTTTCAGGAGGTATAAAGATGTCAAAACCGTGTGCGGGATATATGAAATTTGTTTTATCTCGACTGCTTTAAAATGTTCGTGATCATTCCACATTTATGCATTAAAGTATATTCACTACAATATATCCTCCTTTTCCGCCTGGGAAGAAGACACTGCTACATAGTGTGTGTGTCACAGTGTATTCAACATAATGTGAAATCACCTTCACACTGCTAAATTTAAGCATTTCAACAGTTCGAATCACATATTCACATAGTCGACTGTGTGAACACGCTATGAAGAATCGCACTGTGGAGGTGTCCATTGTGTGAAAATATCTTCACATTGCTGAATTCTAGCATTTTAACAGTGGAAATAATATTTTCTAATAGTCCACAATGTGAAAACTGTGTGACACTGTGCTGTCTCTAGCAGGTTCATTTCCTTGGTAATTGCATAGTTAATTAGCTTCATAATGATTTATGTTTTCAGGAGAGAAATTGCGACATTGCTCTTCCCCTAAATATCTAAACTCTTTCGCTATTTTCGGCTATACTTGTCAAAATAGTGACAAATTTTTCAGTTAGAAATACGCATTAAATCTATCATTGCGTTGGATATGAGAGTAGTGAAAAAAGTTATCAAATTGATTAGAAAAAGAGTGCAACGAAATGTACACAAATAAAATGAGATGCTACTGTGACTTTAAATTATTGTGCATTTCATTTTAATTTAAATTATCCAATTCAAACGATCACAAAGGAAGACATTATTGATAAGAGTTTATCAATACCCGAACGGCACTAAGTGTATTCTTTATATCACAATAGATAGATTCTATTTTGGAAAAAAAAATGATCCCTTCATATTCAAATATATTACGCTTACCACACGCACTTACTTTGAGTGCATGTTTCAAATCGTTAGATTTATGTGCGAGGTTGGCAAACTAACACATGAAACAGATTATATATATATATATATATATATATACATATATATATATATATATATATATATATTATATATATATATATATATATATATATATATATATATATATATATATATATGTTTTTCTTCCTTAAAAATCAAACTAACCTTGATGAGATTTTTTAACAAACATATTCGGTTCTTCCTTTATATTTACTATTCTTAATCTTGCTGCAAATATAGGAAGAATTGGATTCTGGACACTCATATACAATCAGGGCTACGAGGCGGTGATTCGTAACCGAAAATTCTTTGGCTTCTCTGATTTCGAAAAGATCTCGAAGAAGAAAGTTATTAGTTACTGCAACGTTTCCATCGGTTGGTCTCATAATGACGACCAAACAGACTGGGCCTGTTACAGGGGTGAACAGATAAAACGCTTCCGTGACACCGGGTCTCCAGTCAAGGTTACCAACCTGGACGAGTCTTCAACACAGTTTGATGAACACGCCATTCACAGAAGGAACGACAAGTTCATCGAAGGTAATGGCATTTAATAATCAGGGGCATGTGCTATAAAAACTTAAAATTAATTATTGTAATTTTGCCGTCAATGGAACTACATGGATACGTTTTTTTTATAAGCTTTGGAGCCTTGTTACCATCGTGGTTGCTATCACGAAAAAGTGTCAAATAGTTGCAACTCTTAATGAGGGAAAGGGAAAGAAGTATTCTTGAAAACATTCTTGTCAAGTTGTCACATTCTAAAGAACATTTGGTCGTATTTGTATTTTTAAGGGGAAAAACAAAACAAAAATCATGCGAGATTTTGACTTAAATGCCTCTCTAATGGCATTTTCCTGGTTCGAAGCGGAGTCATACAACACATTACTAAGCATAAAAGGTTATTTGCTACATGCAATTACTGAAGTACTTTATTCATTATTTCAATATTCAAGCAATCAACAGACACCAAGATTCTTGGACCGCCACCTACTACGACCGTTACAAGAACTTGACTCTCGGTGATCTTAGACGAAGGGCAGGTGGCAAGCTTTGGAAGCGTATATGGCCCGACGTTGCTCCAACAGATGAACGTACCAGACAAGGTATGTCAAGGCAGGGCAAGTGGGAGGCGAAATATTTTTCCCACAGTAGTTCTGGATCCGAATATGAATATTCATGACTTGCGTCTTCGGAATAAGACCACGCATGCGCGTGGACACAATTGTGGTCGTTCGCGTTGCCGCCATGAATGAATCAGCACCCTCAAATTGCAGTTACCCTTAGGCCTTAGATATAATTCTTAAACACTTATCAAATTGTCATTAATGTTTTTTTTTTTTTACAAGACTAAATGCTAGGTTATGACTTGCCGAGGCTAGGGCATTTACTTTATCTAAAATCTGGGATTGTCTGTGTTGCCTGCAGCCGAATAAGGCCACGGTAAGTTAGAACTAGTTGGTAAAAGACAGTAAAGGGTTCTATATCTAGTTGCAGCAAACAATTAGACTTGCTATTTCATGAAAAAATCTTTTAAATCAAGGCTAATTGTCGAAATATTATGATCAATCTAGATCTGGTACATTAATGTAAGCTTATCTTTGTAGAGTCATGAAATCTGGTAAACATAAATATTTCTGATGATGACTAACACAGAAAAGCATACGTGACACTATATTAATATTGCTTCGAAAAATACCCGACATTTGAAGGAATTCCGTGCTTATTTTGCTCATTTGGCACTTTACGCATTTTCTTTCAGAGTTATTTGGCAAATATTTCTTTTAATTTATACATACAAATACTTATGTGGTATTCTTTTGGAACTCATTTTAAGATCGTTACCATAATAACTGGTATTAATCTTTAATTCCGAACTTTACGTTTATTTTATACGTTAAACCAACGGCCCTGTTACAACCGATAATGTTGCAGCAACGCATAATGCCACAGCAACGCATAGAGCGTCCAACGGATAATGTCGTAGCTTTTCTACTAACTCATAACGTTGCAAGCCTTAACGCATAATATCGCAGCGGTATGCGCTTCAGGACTCTAGTTAAATATGAGACATAAAATATGTTTTAAGTGATTAATTTGTGCAAGCTCTGTCAAATGACAGTTGTAAGAGCGTGTTTGATGGAGCAGGTGCGGATGCTGGGGAGAGGGTCAGTGTCGCATTCATTGTCAGGAGAAGGGGGTGGACTTTGAAAAATTGTAATGTATGGACTATAGTGAACGCAAATATACGCATACTACCATTCATATACCCATATCGCTATACCTGCGATTCAACTTAATTTACAAGAATGTAAAGTCATCTAGTTGAAAATTGAATACAAATTCAATTACATTTCTGATGACATTTCAATACAGAAATTGTATTTTGTATTCTTACTCGGAATGTGCCATCAATACATTAAAAATTTAGCGCGCGATTCGCCCTCGCATAACTTATCTTATACTGGCAAAAACTGCTAGGAATGTTCATTGCTTTGGTTTAAATGCATCAAATATCCAAAAAGTGGAGTTCGCGCTTCGCGCTCTCATTATATATATTTAGGCAATGTGCGATAGCCTAATTTGTTTGTAAGAATAAACCAAATTAAATTTAATTAAAATTCCAACAGCAAAGATGGTCTTTAGCGGCCGATCCTGGGCACATGAATGAAAAAGAATTTGCACCCCTCCCCGAAATCCAGCTTTATATCCAGTATTAGAAACACCTATACAGTGCGTATGAAAAAAAACGTGACAGATTTGAAAAGTCTATGAAATTTTTGTTTCAAATTATGATCTCTATATTTTGGTGTAAATAGGTGCTCTTAAGTCTTCTCCTTCAAATGCCATTAAAATAATTAAGTTTCGTTCATGCTTGAGCGAACACGGAATGTTTCTGTGTGGGGTTAAAAAGGAGGCTTGCGCCAAAATGGCATAAAATGATAATAAAATGATGGTTGGACTTCTTGCTAATCAGCAGACTTCCTCTTAACCTTTTCGTTATCTTTGCCATAATTTTCGTATTATGCGGTCAAAAATAGTTATTTGCTTGAATATTTCTGTTGAACCTTTTTAATATGTTTTCTCTATATATATTCCTTCTTTATGCAAGATCATTTTTTTAAACCGAAGTATGGGAGAGCGTGTTTCTTTTTTTCTTCAAATCCTTTGATTGCGTGCTACAACAGTGGCATACTGATGGGTGGGGGCTTGGGGTGCTTCCCCCAAAACAATAAATTAAAAAAAATCATGACCAAGAAAAAAAAGTGAAAAGGAAAATAACAGAAAACATAGAAAACGAAATATATCATTTTCTAAATATTATATCAATATCACAAAATTTCATATTTTAGTAAGAAAGATGGAAATTTTTGCTTCATATGGCTTCACAACTTTTTAATACATTTTACTCGATCTGCAATATTTTGCTCCTTCCAAATTGACTCAATACACCATTGCCGTATAAAAAGACACGAACCCTTTCCTGTTTGTCCTGTCAAGCACATAAACTTGGTGAAGGATTCCATAACCCCTTGAAAACAGGATTTATGTCTTTTATAGGTACCATAACATATTTTGTTTCATATAATAGAAGGATTTGAATAATTACAAATTCTCCCAATTAATAATGGAAATCTTCTTACTTGTGTTGACAAAAAGTATTCTTTTCTTACTTATGAAGGAAAATTCAAAGGTAAAATAAGTTTAAATTAAAAACAAAATAATTCAGGTAAATAAATAAGTAAACGAAATTTGACAGCACAATCAAAAAATTATGGCAAAGACAACGGAAAGATTAAGAGGAAGTCTGGTGATTAGCCAAAAGTCTAATCATCAAATTTCTCATTTCTGCCATTTTGGCGCAAGCCTCTTTTTGAACCCCCGACAAAATGTCTCATGTGCGCTCAAACATGAACAAGAATTATATTTTTTAAATGGCATTTTAAAGATAACATCTCAGAGTATCTATTAACATCAAAATATAGAGATAATAATATTTTGAAGCAATTTTTTTATAGACTTTTCAAAACTTATAACCACTGTATAATCGTGTTCTGCCCCTGCACATTTTAGTGAATTTTGGAAGGAAGGTTTTCACTTTTTTCCGGGGGGGGGGGAATTAATTCTGCTCCCTTCCGTTATGTACCAATTATGAAGTGCTCCCCTCTCCCCATGGAGTAGGACCTATCGCTTTAAAATCATTGTTCATGCGTTACATTCCAAGTTACAATACGAAATATAAATTCTTTCTTAAAATGTCATGAACAATGATAAAATATTACATTTGTAAAAAGTGACAAATATTTATCGCATTTATTCGCGCCTGTCCCACCAAACACACCTTCAAAAACGTTCAGATGAAAAAGCTTGAACAAATTACTAAGTGTAAACATATCTTATATCTTACCCGCAACTCAATTCCTGAATAAAACACCGATGTTACATCATGCGTTAAGACTTGCTACGTATGGCGTTAGCGACAACTTATGCGTTGACGGTGACGTTCCCCACTTCTCGCTGTGCAACGCGGACGGACTTTATGACAGTATATTGATTATGGAAGAGACTTTTGGCCCAGTCGCAAAACACTGTCCTTCAATGCGACGGAAACATTCAATCTGCGTTTCGTGTTCAAAATTCTGGTTCCTACTATGGTAAAAGCGATATATCCGATTAAGGACGAGCTTCCAGGATCACATTCTGTTCCTCCCAGAGCTCGAGGGGCCGCCCGGAGGGGGGGGCACTTCCATTGACGAGTGGATACCAGGCGCGACGAGTGGCCACGTTACTTATATGTAATGTTATAAGAGTGTCAAAAACGATATTTAAAATACTGAAAAAAGGGATGTATTTCGTTAGGAAATCTACATATTTTAGCTCAAATTTTCAATACTTGTTAAGGGTAGGGTTTCACATGCCAAATAATATAAGGGCTGCATTTTCATAATCTGGAAAAGACTTGCTTCCCTTGTTTAGGGTGCTTTCGACGCATACATTCGTAATTCCGAAGCTTCGTAATTCCGAAGGTTCGGTTATTCCGAAGGTTCGTATTTCCGAAGGTTCGTAATTCCGAAGGTTCGTCAATCCGAAAACGAAATAAGGTTCGTAATTCCGAAGGTTCGTTAATCCGAAAACGAAATAAGGTTCGTAATTCCGAAGGTTCGTTAATCCGAAAACGAAATAAGGTTCGTAATTCCGAAGGTTCGTTAATCCGAAAACGAAATAGGGTTCGTTAATCCGAAAACGAAATAAGGTTCGTTAATCCGAAAACGAAATAAGGTTCGTTAATCCGAAAATTAAATAAGGTTCGTATTTCCGAAAATGAAAATAATTCATTTTGGTAACAAAAACGATGTTGTCATTACAAGATTACACGATATTATGCAATGATAGTAATAACGATCGATGATACATGCGTGTGTTGGGGCCAAAGCATGTATTTCATTAAGAATATAGGCGCCCTGATCAAGCATAGGCTAATTTCGATTTTATCTGAGCAATTGCTGCCTATAAGCAAATGGTTTAATTAAAGATGCAGGGGATCAAGTGTGTTGGAAGCGTGCAAGCAACCTCTAGATAATAGGATTTGTATTGGAGGGGATGTCATTTTTAATAACAGCTTCTGCTGGTAATAAAAATAAAAATAATACTAATAATGATCCTTGTGAGATGTTGAAAGCGAATCGCAAGCTCAAACTAGTAGACATTTCATGTAACAAGACGTGAAGTGAGCATTCGGAGCATTTTTTGTAATCGTGAGAAAGATGTGTATCTTTCTAAAGAACTAATGCGAGGGCGAGCTGTAATTTGTTTATATACTGACCTGGGGCCCGTTGCATGAAACTTTTTACCTGAGAAAACTCAGGTTGTTTTTTCAAGAGTTTTTGCCTTGTGCTAAAGTCAATGGCGGAAATCAGACTAACCTAGTTTTCATTTTTTACCAGAGTTTTCTCAGGTAAAAAGTTTTATGCAACAGGCTTCAGAAAGTAATCTTTTAAGGACTGCATTTAGTGACTCATGAATAGAATATATATCTCATGAACTAAATAATGAGAGCGCGAACCGCAAGCTTAAAATTTGTGATATTCCAACCTGAAAACTGGACATTTCATACTTCTTTTTTGTAACCAGGAATAGAATGAGTTCCTCAATAAAACAATACTTGATGCGAGCGAGAAACGTGAGCCAAATTTTTCCGATTTTCCAACCTGAAAACTGGAAATTCTAAGCATTCTTATAAAAAAAATAATAGCTGGGGGAATAGTTTTCAGAACTGAAGTGGCTTCCCTGGGTAAATAATATCTATATCAATATTATCATTCTAGGCCCACATGAAATTTCCAAAAGTTTGAGCACGTGATTCGCTCGCAACATCTCACAAGGATGCCCTTTTAACAGTAATTGACCAAAAAGGTGAATTTTACATCTTCAGATTTGACTTTTTCCCCCCAAACCGCTTGCTCTCTACGCTCGCAGAAATGAAACGTAAATATATAACTTTAGTGATCACTTAAAAATTGTGCTCAATTTAGTTACTACAAAACACACAACCTCTTTACACAGATGATAATCTAATGGTGAAAATATCCGTTTGCACCAAATTGCCCCTATTGGCCCCTTTTTTTTTGCTTTGCCCCCCCCCCCAAAAAAAAAAAACGTTCCGCCGCCATTGGTTAAAACACGCATCGTCTTCATGGCTAACTGCAAAAAGTTCTTAAAATGTCCCCTTTAGATCTGGGCTCCGTAACACAAAAATTAGCGATCAATCGGTAAATGAATTGGCTAATCAAGATCAATGTTACACACGCATTTGTCTCAAAATACTGACTAAGAACCAATCAGAAGCGTTCTCTCATATTTGCTATTCATCGCAAACCTTTGTGTTACGGAGTCCAGGTCAGAGCTTATAATGTATATTTAAAAATTCTGTTCGCGCTTCTTGCTAGCAGTTATTGTCTAAATTTAGTTACATAGGAATCTCGCTTTGAAGATCACAAACATATTGCCCATCATATTAACAAAAATATATAGCTCGCGCTCGCATTATTTAAAAAGGGTTTATCATGTTATTACATATTTACTTTATTTTATAAGGATAAAAGCTACACTCTAAAAAATGAAGTGCTAATTCAGCTCTTAAAGAGCGTGCATAGTGACTGCACTTCGGAGTGCTGATTTGTCTAGTTCAAATTTGAACGAGAAAAATCAGCATTCCGAAGTGCAGTCACTATACACGCTCTTTAAGAGCTGAATTAGCACTTCATTTTTTAGAGTGTAATTATTGACTGTTAGGACTACCCTTTCAAAGAAACAAACAAAAATCAACTTTTAACTGCCGATCAAGGAAAATATGGCGAAAAAAATTCCCCCCCCCTCTATTTGACGAAAGTTGGATCCGCCGGGGGGGGGGAGGCAGGAGGCATCAAAAATGAAATAAAAAACAGGGGAATTAATATTTTCCAAAATGGGAAAGTTCCTTTTGCAAAAATAAATATGCCGTTTTTCATGTTTTTTTCGAAATAAAATACTCTTTTTAAAGTATACAAGTTAAATTAAGTTTTCAGGCTGGAATATTGAAAATTTTCAGCTTGCGCTTCGCACTCTCATTCGATTGGTGAAATATGCATCCTAAAAAGGTCACTAAATGCCTTTTTTAACATGTTCCTTTTCTGGTCAGTATGTTTAAGCTCGCGTTTTGCGCTCGTGTTAATTCTTTAGTTAGATGCACATCTTTTTAATGACAGCAGAAATCTGCTCGGATTTAAAAAAAACTAATTTTCATTTTTTATTGAAATAACCTAAAGTTTTAGCTTGTGATTCACGCTCGCAACACCTCGCAATAATGCCATTTTAAGAATAATTGACCACAAAAAACGTTATACAACTTCACCTTTGAATTTGTTTTACCAAGCCGCTCGCTCAGTATACTCTCTCCTGAAAAATAAAGCCTAAATATACATTTTGCCATAATAAGAAGTCCCTTCAAAAAACTTTTTCTCACCAAAATATCACCAAAGTGCCCATTTTGATGTATGAGTTTCATTTTTTGGCTTTTTCCCCCAACGAAAATTCGTTCGGCCGCCCTTGCCTTCCTATATCCTCATAATAATTGAACGGGAAAAATGTCCCCCGCCCCCCTCCCCTTGCCTCTGCCTCTGCTTTCCCTATTTTCATTTTTCGGATTAACGAACCTTATTTTGTTTTCGGATTAACGAACCTTATTTTGTTTTCGGATTAACGAACCTTATTTAGTTTTCGGATTAACGAACCTTCGGAAAAACGAACCTTATTTCGTTTTCGGATTAACGAACCTTCGGAAAAACGAACCTTATTTCGTTTTCGGATCAACGAACCTTCGGAACAACGAACCTTTTTTCGTTTTCGGATTAACGAACCTTCGGAACAACGAACCTTATTTCGTTTTCGGATTAACGAACCTTCGGAACAACGAACCTTATTTCGTTTTCGGATTATCGAACCTTCGGAATAACGAATCGTCGGAATTACGCCACAAATGTTCGGATTAACGAACCCTTTTTCGTTTTCGGATTAACGAACATCGAGGTATAGGCAATTTACGTGTTTCGGAATTACGAACCTTCGGAATAAAGAACCTTCGGAATTACGAACCTTCGTATGAATTACGAAGTGTAACCGCTTTCGAAAGGCTTATTTCGAAAGGGTGGGTGCTGTCGCGTTAGGGTGCGTCAACGCGAACGCGAAGATTCGTCCAAAGCCCCCCCCCCCCCCCGGTTTGGCCGAAAGGGTGCGTTGGGAGCGCCACGTCGCGTCGCGTTCACTGGAACGCGCCCTTTCGTCCAACCCCCCCCCCCCCCCGGTTTGGACGAAAGGGTGTGTTTAATAATAATGAATAAATAAATAAATACAAATATTTATAAGAAAGCTGAACAAACAAAAAAGACGAGTGATATGTGAAATTTGCATAGGAACATAAATCATCATATGGCACAAACATTCTTTTTAAGGTTAAAAAAAAAAAACAATGACGGCATGCTGCATGAGGATTTTTCGGTGGAAATGTTTTATGGTGTAATATTGATACATGTAAAAATTATGACTGATTTCAAGGTTCTTTCAAATAAAAAAAGTAACCTACCTTCAATTTTATACTTTGCAGGTGTGTATTTATTACAAAGGAAAACATTCGTATACCTGGAGATATTTGGTGTCCCCCAAATTATAAAACTTACGGCAGATGTGTCCTGGAAGGGCAAGGCCAAAATTGATGTCGGGTCAGCATTCACAACGTTTAACTCTTCAGACCCTACCTTACTATATTTTACACTTGAGACCCTGCCTCAGTATATTTTGTGAGATGTATCTGTTGTGTATGTGTGCGTGTTGTGTGTATAATAATAATAATAATAATAATATGTGCGTGTTGTTTGTATAATAATAATAATGATAATACTTATAATAATAAAAATAATAATAATAATAATAATAATACTTATAATAATGATAATAATAATAATTTTCACCCCAAAGAGTGAATTTATGGAAATGAATTTGGAGTGAAAAATTGGCGCCAAGTGGCTTATTGCAAGGGTGGGTATCTGATTTTATTATCATTATCATTATTATTATTATTATCATTAAATGATTGAAAATCCACTATTTTACGTGCAAATTGGCATTATTATTAAACACACCCTTTCGTCCAAACCGGGGGGCTTTGGACGAAAGGGCGCGTTCCAGTGAACGCGACGCGACGTGGCGCTCCCAACGCACCCTTTCGGCCAAACGGGGGGGGGGGGGGGCTTTGGACGAATCTTCGCGTTCGCGTTGACGCACCCTAACGCGACAGCACCCACCCTTTCGACATAAGCCCTTTCGAAACCCCATGTTCGCGCCTGGTATCCACTCGTCAATGGAAGTGCCCCCCCCCCCGCGAATTTGAATCCATCCCCCATTTCGGGGGAATGTAAAATATAATGCCCATCACATTGTGTGCTAGATTGCGTACCGCTTGTATAAGTGTAGAGAGCAAAAGAAAAAAAAATCCCTCAAATTCGGATGGTTTTCAGACGGATATGCCTATTGCATATGTTGTGTTATCAACACATGCTAAATGGTTTCGGCTAAGGAGGTGATCTGACCCAAGGAATCAATTGCCACCAATAATCCAAATTAGATGCAATATCGATTCGATGGACTGTATTATCTAAGCCTTAATAAAGTAAGTTTTTCCTCACTCAGTATGTACTCGATTTGTAAAAAAACCACACTTTCTTATCCATGTCAAAATCTACATGTACAATGTAGGCCTGGCCTTGGAGACTGGCTGAATTATAGAACCAGCAACATCCAGAGTTGAAATATTATCTGAGTTTCCGTGACGAGATGTTATGTGCAAGATCTCAGTTTTCTCAGAATTCAACTTCAAACTATTCCTAATTGACCATTTCATAATTCTATCTAAACACGGCTCTAAATTAGGGATAATTGAACTACGGTCATTATCTAAGAACATCATATATAATTGGGTATCATCTGCATAATTAATTCTATCCATACCATGGATTATAAAGAAGCAGTATCCATAATATAACACATTACAGAACCCTGAGGTACACCATCTGACCAACGAAACTGGTGCAGATGACACACAATCAGTTACTACACTCTGAGAATGATTTCTAATATATGAGTTGAACCAATTTAATCCTAGACATGAAAAAACATATCTGGAGGACAGACGAGATAGCAAAACATCATGATTAATACAGTCAAAAGCAGAAGAGTAATCAAGCAACACAAGAAGTGCTTCCTTGCCCTTATCAACCGTTAGTATGAGGTCGTTGTAGATACGAAGCATAGCCGTTTCAGCACTATGGACCTTTCTATAAGCTGATTGCGTTTTGCCATACAGATCATTGGATGAGAGATAAGCATGGACCTGCTTAGCACATGCACGATCAATTATCTTACCAATGAACTTCAGTTTAGCTATTTGCCTGAAATTTTTCAGCACCTCAGGATCTAGTCCAGGTTTTTTGGTAAAGAGGATTGACATATGCCTGTTTAAGCGAGTCTGGAAAGTGACAATTACTGAATGATAGGTTGATGATACGAGCAATCACGGGAGACAGTTCGTCCACACATTTCTTAACAAGCCATGTTGGTAGAGATCCAGCTCACAAGAGGTAGATAGGGAATCTAAAATCAATTTCTTCACTGCTTCTACAGCAACACAGTCAAACTCTATCATACAAGGTTGCTCTCCTGGCGTCACATCAGTGCCTGGTGTAGGTGTAACAGGTGTTGACGCAAAAGAAGACGTGTTCCGGATCATATCCAACTTGCACTTGATATTGTCAATTTTGTTAATGAAGAACTTTGAGAAATGATCTGCAAGTTGGCGCATGTTGATACCATCGTTTGATGGAAGGGTTTTGCTTGAAGATGGTAGGGAGAATTTACAAACTTTCTGGAACAGTTGACGTGCACTACAGCCTTCAAAAGAAAGTCTGTGATATAATTTACAAGCAATCTTAACATCGAGTGTATGATTAATCGTTGACTTTTGTTTGTTACCGGATCCTAATGACTCGTCCCCGAGGTTTGCGAAAACTCGATATTATCGGTTGTAATATGCCCTAGCCTACGATAGCCATGGCCTAGCCTAGCATTTTGTCTTGTTATTAATGGCAATTTGATAAGTGGTTGAGAATCAGCCTAAGGCGTAACGTTAGAACGTAAAGAAAACTACCGGCACTTTTATTTGAGGGTGCTGATTCATTCCTTGCATGCGACGCGAACGACCACAATTTTGTAAAGACGCACATGCGTATCCTATTTCCGAAGACGCAAGTCACGGATATTCATATCGGGGTCCGGAACTACTGAGGGGGAAAAATGAGCATAAGCTTATTCGTGACCATTGAATGCGAATGCGCTTGATCATCATCTTACAATGATAATTAGAACATTATTTCTCAAGGGATAGGCCTTGATTTCATCTAGTCATTGTCTGGAAACGTAATCTCTATCATTTCTTCAATTGACGATTACAAGTGACAGTTACCCCACCTCTGTTTAATACTTCAGGGTCACAAATAGTAGAAAGATCAATGACTCGCATTCCTCCATATTGTGACATAACCGTTGATTAGTTCTGTTATAAAGGCCTCATAACCAGTCAGCATGGGAAGTTATGGCAGATCACTTTGCTATATTGTTAGCATTGTAAGACTTGTATGTTTCGATGCACTGGTAGCCTATATTTAAAAACACGTTTCATGATTATTTTCTTTACCCTAATTCGGTATAGAACGGCGTGTGGCAATATGAAGCACCAGCCATGCTAGCCATGTTGTCTTTACAAAATGTGTGTATTTTTTTTGTTACACCAGTTCTGTCATATGATACAAGTTCAGCTTTACTGCACAAAAGTTTGTACCTGCAAATTATTACCTTTGAGCCATGAAGTAACATAACTTAAAATAAGAGGACAATGGCGGTCACTGGAGGTTTTAGTACAACCCGACTGAAGTACGTTTAATAGGTAAAAGTGTCATAATCAACTCTTATAAAAAATCGCAATGACGGAAGTGTTTCATAACCTATTAAGGCGCATTGGCATTAACGTTGAGTCTTAATTTCCAACGCCTAGTGCACTGGCAACCATGGGCGGTAGGGCGTGATGGAGAATTACAATTCGTATTAATCGCCACCCATCAAATTCCCCACAAGATGGGTTTACCAGATAGAGGTATAATGATTTTGATAGGCGTGACTTCATATCTACTAGAGATTTCCAAGGTTACTAAAATACAGATAACTAAATCTTCAATTTGGAAAGCCAAAGTACGAAACAATTAAGACTGAACTTCGGGCAGTTCATGATCCCGCGCCACGACAGCTTCAAACCAGTATAACATTTAAAATAAGAATACTTATTGCTAGGAGCATTTATGCGATCTTTAAAACAAAATTCGCAAGCATGGGATAGTGATTTAGATTGGCTATTGTATTTTTTTTCGGAATAATTATTATGTAACCATTTACAGGAGTAGATAGTAACTTGGCATATAAACAAGGTCATTAATGGCTCACGTCCCCTCTCAATTTCGAAATAATTCGGGAACGAATGTATTTATATTATGCGTATACAATAATTTTAACATGTTACAGCGAAAGAAGCGTATGAGTTTCAAATAATTTTCGATTGGGAGTCGGTAAAACGTTTCCTGAACTCAATGGTTTGATAAACAACTGATGCGCATATGAACATAGGATACTTAATAAACAATGCAACTTTGGCAGAAAACTTTAGAGCAAATGTTTCTGTTGAGTAAAAGTCTCGGTTATGATATCACCCTATGTAAAATGATTATACATAACATACTCTAAATATGTGTGTTATGTATTAATATCATATAGTCCGTAGCAATAAAAGGTTTGCACTTTGGGAAAAAGCTGGTAGTTGAGAAACTTACAACATGGGGAAAATTTCTTCAAAATATAGTCTTTTGCTTTGGTCTTCCATGAGATGGTAGAATTATTTGTTTTTTACATTATTCAAAATTACATTCGGGTGAGCACTGTCCACTTTCGTAAAGCACATAGAAAGGGGAGCTGGGGATATAATATAAAATAAATGTAAACAAAACTTTATCTCAGCAATATTCTGAAAAAGGTTTTTTCTTGGAAAGGGAGTTTGCATTTTTGCACTTTATTCAATTTTTGTGCCTCACCCCCACCAAGTGAATGTGTAATCATATCATAAAAATAGTAATCTACCCGTATTTACTTCAAATATATGGTTAGCCTGGGTATCAAACGAATAATTTATGTAATATATTAGTCTCGATATGGGGGAGGCAAGACGTTTCATTCCTGAAAAGGCCTGGGTGTTTGACTTTTAGTTCGCTTGATAGGCATCTAAACTTATGTTCATTGAGAAGGCAAGAAATATGAATGTAGTTGCTTTCTCTCTCCCCTTGTAATCTTTGTGTTCGAATCTTACCGCGGCCTAGCGCCCTTTGACAAGGGAATAAATACTTTGAAACTGGTATGGACAATTTTAATACTACAGCGTTGGATCTGACTTATCATTCATGTATGACAATCAGCACAATAAACACTGAAACGTAACTGTATCGGAAGAAGTGGAAGCATAAAAAAAGTGAACCTTTGCAGTCTGTCTGACTGACTGGGGCGAAAGGGGCAGTGGAAATGTCACGGTTGGGCTATCATTTTCATTGGTGTGCCCCTGATGCATGGCGAAGGAGCGTACGTTTTAATATTGGAACCTGCGATGCGCGGCAAAAGGGGAATTATGGGCTCATAGTGGGAAAAGGTTCAGGTGACAGCTTTGCGAGGGTATTCGCTCTAATCATGCCCGGATCCCGACATAGTACATGTTGTCTCTCCTTATCTCTCATTTGACAAGACACAATTGCTTCAAACATATTGTCCTTTTCTCACCGACAGGCATATTTTTTGTTCAGTTGGTCCTATGCAATTGCAATTCTCTTTCTTGCAATACCGAAACATTCCCTTGAAATATCCTTTTTGAACTTGGGTCATGTTTGCGTTAGTTAGTGATGATCTGATTAGATTTAGGGACATAACATCTCAGAGGTCATTGTTGATTCAATGATTAATCTGCCTTCATCTCCGCAACGCAATTGACGATCCCCTTCCTCTCTAACACAATTACCTACTGGATCAAATTTACAAGACAAAGTGTCAATTCGAAAATCACTGAAATCTTCATAACCACATTACAAAGACCCTTCCAATCAGACCCAAAACTCAAGAATTATACCACCATTCTCGTCAGCACTTAGTATTAAATACTTCCGAGGGACGGCACTTACTCTGAGAAAATGTTTCTATGTTGAGTGAAAGTCTCGGTTATAATATCACCCTATGTAAAATACTTATACATAACATGCTCATAACATACTTAGTTTAAGTCACTTGCCGGCGAGGCTTGAAATGAAACTCAAATTTCAATTTCATTTTATTTTCCCAGAGTGTTTGTCCCATTGAAGACACCTGAAAAAATATCGCAAAAAATCGTATCCGAAATCCACAACCCGAGTAAATAGTTACTGCCCGACTGACATCGCCGGTGGGGTGCAAACATGGGCTGAAATCTCTCCTAGAAGGTGGGGGGGCGCAAGTGAGTTTTCCATTGTTCTTGTATATATATATATACACACACACACACACATGCAAGGGCACCCCCAATAAGACACACATACACCCACCCAAAAAATACTCATATATATATATATATATATATGTATATATATGACAGTGACTTCTTACCTTTATTCTTATAGTAAAACATAGATATATAATAAAAAAGTGCGAGCTATTCTTTTTTAATATCTCATGTATTTGAATTGAACATTTTGAGCAATGATTGTGATCCTGAACAAGATGCGTATCTAACAAATGATTACGGCGAGCGCAATCAACACGAGCAGATATTTTTTTACTATATGTTCTGGCTTGATAGAAAAGGGCTTGTTTTAAGCTTGACTGTTGGCAATTATCCATGAAGACGATACATATTTCATCAAATTATTCGAGCGCGAAGCGCGAGCTGAAAGTTATGACATTCCAGCCTAAAAACTGGGCATTCTTAGCACGCGAGCGGAAACAAAAAATTAGATTTTAGACCTAAAACGGGACATTCTAAGCATTTTTGAAATCATGAACAGGTTAGGAATATAATTATACAATTGATGGGAGCGCGAAGCGCGAGCGGAAACAAATAGAGATTTCAGACCTAAAAACGGGACACTTCATGTTTTTTAAATCACAAAAAGGATGGGTAATTGGATGTCTTTCTACATTAATAATGTGAACGCGAAGCACGGGCTGAACAATATTGGATTTTTATTGGATTTTTTTTATATCTGAAAAAGGGCGAGTTTAAGCATTATTTCAAGCAATGATTAGGGAAATTCTGAAGGGGGGCGGTCTAAAAACGCTGTTTATTTTCATTAATAATAGGAATTTGTAGAACACCATCTATCTAGAAATAATCGTTTCCGAGTCGCATTTTTATTATTAGTATTATTATTACCCCGGCTTTAGCTCGAGCTTCCTTTCGCTCGTGCATTCGAGGAACTAATCCTCTCGGATAACCACTCATCTCACCTGGGTCGAGTTCAGCACAGCATATATTTCATGCTGAAGGAAAACACGCCATGACTCGGATTCGAGCCCATGACCCTCTGTTTGAAAGGCTAGAGTCAGAACCACTAGACCAAGGCACGCTCACATTACAGCTCTGTCATTTATCATGCCTACCAGATTTCCAGTGGGTTCTGCCTTTGGAAAAAAAATCACATGCAGCCCCCCCCCCCGAAGAAAAAAAAATTGGGGGTGCTGAAGCACTGCCAGCACCCTAGCTTCCCAGGGCCATGTCGACATATCGTATTGGACAATTGTAGAAGTTGCGCAACTTGCGCAAAAACTACAGTTTTTCCACCTTCCTTGTCCCTGGGGGCCGTTTCATAAACCTGTAAGTTAAGAACAACTTTAAGAATGATTGGTGAACCCTTTTACGCGCTAAACCATTGCCAGTATATTTTTGTGCATACCATTCCCCACAAGAAAGGATCACCAGTCGTCCATAAAGTCGGCTCTTAACTTAAGAACAGCTTTATGAAACACCCATGTTTGATTTTTTTAGTCTGGCAATGGCGACGAAATAATTTTTGACTATGCGCAGTCCGATCCACCTAGATAAACATAGTTTTATTCTCATTTTTCAGTGGCATCAAATCTCCCAGAAAAGTTCGATTGGCGTGACGTGGGCGGCATCGACTATGTGTCTCCTGTCCGTGATCAAGGAATTTGTGGAAGCTGCTATGCCTTTGCTTCGACAGCAACACAGGAGTCCAGACTGAGGGTGATGACCAATAATACCGTCAAGGTGGTAATGTCTCCTCAGGAAGTGGTCAGTTGCTCGGAGTACGCCCAAGGGTGCGAAGGCGGGTTTCCATATCTCATCGCAGGTGAGATACATGTCGTGGTTGTTGTTGTTGTTGTATAGAGGTTGTGCATTATTAGACAGAATGCGACTGAGAAATAAGCTAGTTGACTGAAATAATATAGTTGAGTAGCCTGGGTGTATACTAATTGTATCGTATGGCTGCGAGGGTGGTGAACTCTCTTACCATTCCCCTGTTTGAATGGCATGACGCCCGCGGGAGGGCTCACAAAAATTGGTGTGCGTATGAAAATTGTACCTACATTCCCAATCGCGTAAGAAGTTATTCATGATATAAATATCACCAACAGTTCCGGGGGAGTGTCCAAATTTCTATTTATCAATAAAATTACTCGTTAAATTTGAGCATGTTGGCACTCACACATGATTTCTTTCAGACTTTATCGCCACTTCCGATATAGATATCACTCTCAACTTGCAGTGGTGAAAGATCACACGTCTTTATCGCAAGTGGTGATCTATCATAACTTGCGAACGCTTTTGTGCTATAAGATGAAAATGGGCGGTTAGAGTAAGTTATCGATGAATGATGTTATAGATCACCGTTGGTTAAAGTTGTTAAAAAGGCATGATCACCGTGGGCAATGTACATTGTGACACATACTCCTCCAATATGGGTTAGACACGTGGTAATTAATTCTTATAATTGTATAACTCACAGGGAAGTACGGTCAGGACTTTGGCCTTGTGGATGAAACTTGCTATCCGTACCGGGAAAGAGATGCACCTTGCAGGCAGGTATCCTGCAGAAGATTCCGTACCAGTGAATACCACTACATCGGGGGCTTTTACGGCGCTTGCAATGAAGATCTAATGCGCCTGGAGCTCCTCCGCAGCGGTCCATTGGCAATCAGTTTTGAGGTGTACGATGATTTCCTTTTCTATCGTGGAGGCATCTACCATCACGTCCCGATGTATGACCGATTCAATCCTTGGGAGACTACGAACCATGTTGTAACCATCGTAGGATATGGTCACAAGGGAAACAATCCAAAGAAGGGGGAAAAGTACTGGATTGTCCAAAATACATGGGGGTCGGAGTGGGGAGAGAGGGGCTACTTTAGAATCAGGAGGGGTGTTAACGAGTGTAATATCGAAACCCTGGCAGTTGCCACTACACCCCTCACAAATTAAACCAAAATAGGAGTTGCACGTTCCCGAAGATAAAAGGTAAGTTTGGATGACTAACTATGTAAATCTATATCTGGAAGTGTTTTTAAGAAAAACAAAATATGCGTGACGACATTGGTAAATTTATTAGGAGGGTTTTATAGACTCCCCTTCCTGCAACCTTGGTGAACTAACCATCTAATATTACAGCAATGTTTGGGAATAAAGTATTTATATTGATGTAATGTCGTATGGAAATGGTTTCATATTTGAATGTTTGGGTTCAATAAATGTGGATTGATATTTTATATAACGTTTTCTTTATATATACATGTATATATATATATAAAGAAAACGTTTATGGAAGTTAGTTGTGAGATAATTTAAAATTTGATTGAAGTGCATATTGAAATTCAAATATATTATAGTATCACTGAAGGGGGAATTAGTAAATTGATATGAAAGAACCTACATGTAGTGTAGTAGTAGTCTCGATTAATTTGAAATGTGTAATCTGTGGGTATGGTAAACAAAGAACAAAATGTAGCTTTCGAAAGAAGGTGAAGGTGTGTGACAACACTTCAGTGATGGTTGAATGTGTATTTTGTGTGATAAAGAGTTATTCTTTGTAAATAATAGTCAAATATATTATTTGTAATACTGGCATGAAAATTCGTAATCTCTTGTTGATTTACTGTACCTGTAACTGTAACACTGCGCGATTTATGATCTTTTCTTGAAAAATTAACTGGTGATGTACATACTATTACATGATAGCATACATGTATTTCTACATCACGTTTTCACTTTTGAGCTGGGACTCCTATGAAACACAATTTATGCTAAAAATTTTTCTGCTTTATACCAAATGTGATATGCAATACATTATTAGATCTCCGTTTTTGATCGGTTAAGTTTTTTTTGTAATAGCCTGTTGTACAGGTCGCATTTCCAGTTATGTTCTATAAAGCAACAATTCACACGTCTTCCTGATTTATGTCATGTTTTATTTTTATGACATAGCTTTATATTATCTACATTTGATTTGATCTTATTATTTGGCTCAAACTATGTAGAATGATGTTATCAGCATTAGATAAATCAATCTAGATCTTGGAATCTGTAGCACAATAACCTTCAAACATGTTTATGTAAATTCGTAGTCAGTCCTTTTTCATTGTATGTAAATACTCCATGCTGTCGTTTTCATTTAATAATTGATACTGCTTTTGCTGGAATGACCACGGGAACACGATTTAAACATTGCTTTTTTTTTTGAGTTATGATTTATTTTGAACGCATGAAATCACTTTGGTAAAAGGTGCGAAAATGATATGGTTAAAGAACCGCACTGACAGTCATTATCAACTAGCTTCTTTATAATGTTTCGTATTAAATGTCCTCTCCGTAGACAATTTATTTCTGTCTCGAGAGTTCATCATTTTTAAATGACCGACCAAGCGATTGATGCTTAATCCCGTTGTGACGTCATGTAACGTTTGAAGAAGCACATCATATTAATTTTGTGCTCAAGACACGCATGCCAACGTTCTATACTGGGCACATCAAAATTACCAAGATTTTCAACAGCTTAGCATGTCCATTTTCATATTGTACCTTAAGAGTTCGTTTGTAAAGCAAAATTCGTAAAAAAATGTTCATCAAATTATATTCACAGTATAAAGGGAATTGTATATTGTTTAAGATATTCGTATTTTGATAATGAATCGTTTCAATTTAATGCATTTACTCTATATTGTAAACGTTGATAGCTATATTCCATGTAATTTGCAATTTCACTCTAAGACACCATTTTGGTGTGAAAACATGTATATAAAGTAATGTTATCTTTATGAAAGAGATTTATAATGATTTTCCTCTTCTTTCCTGGATCGACAATTATCTATTTTGGTTTTCGGTTGGAATAGTAATCTAATTTCTATCAACATACATGTATTAGTATTTTGCACGAAAAGGGAAAAAAAGGGGAGTAAAGTAGTCTAAAATAATACAATTTGAAATGCTTATTGATCTTTCTCACCGTTTTAACTTAAGTTTTATTATTTGTATTTGTTGAAAAAAATACGTCTGGATATCGATTTAATAAACTCCTTTTCTTTACTGTTGAGAACATGCGAGCATGTGTTATTTCTTTATCCATGTCTTAAAACTATTGGTTCAGTACATTCACACAAATCAACGGGACTACAAACGTACAAGCACACAATCACCCGCAAACACACCCACACTCGAACACGTTAACGTGCTCATCCATCTTCATGTATAAATATTTATTGTGAAATTAAATGAACCGTAAATGTCATTACTATCTTATCCTATATACGATTTTGATGAAATTTTTAGTGTAATGTTTATTTGACTTTCTCTTTTTATTCAAATCAACTTTGTTTTGGCGGTGGACTTGCCCTTTAAACTTGATCCAGGCAGATGTGGCCTAAGAGTATTTTGATAGCTGGTGATATTTCGATAGGTGATATTCCTATATTCTTTTCTCAATTGAAATTTTGGGGTATTACACGGACTAAACTTTCCATTCCATGAGTTGTCTACCTTCTTCCCTGCCTCTTTCACCATTGTCCTACACTCGATTTGTTCCCCTACCCCCGGCTCCTTTATTTCACGACTTCAAAGATAGATAGGGGATCAAGGGGAAGACAGACGGACAGACAAGAGGAGGAATTGATATATAGAGATGGAGCAGGAGGGAGGGGGGATGCCCGTTTCTTACTCCTCCAAAAGGAAATACACACGAATTCACCCGCACAGCCTGACCTCCCTCGCAAAAAACGTACACACACACACACACACACTTTCACACGCATCCACGATCAGCCTGTCTCAGAAGCATTGTTATGCATCTGCTTTGTATGTAACTCATTATGTAAAGGCATCGAACCTTTTCTATTTCTTTGAAAAATAATACACTATGAAAAGTTGTTTTAAAAGTATTACCATAGAGCTATAATAGCTACATGGTATTACGTTTCCTTGTTTCATACGCCCGTCCTAAACAAGACGTACTATGGTATCACGGCAATCACGCTCAGTGTCCGTCCGTCCTCTAAAGCCCCTTTTACACCTTCACGGAAGCAACACGGATCATCCCGGATTGTCAATCCGGGGTCATCCGTGTACAGTCCGGGACGGTAAATTGCCAATTCGTCTACTGCCATCCCGTCCACTCACCACATGGTCTACATTCATTTCGTCTAATGCCATTTCGTCCATCAACATTTCGTCTACCACCCATTTCGTCCAATCACCATTTCGTCTAATAGCCATTTAGTCTAATAGCCAGTTAGTCTATAGCCAATTCGTCTACAACCATTTCGTCTACCAACCATTTCGTCTAAATCCATTTGGTCTAATGCCAAATCGTCCATTAACCAGTTCGTCCACCGTTCATTTGGTCCAATAGCCATGTCGGCTATTTTCAGTTGGTCCAATATCCACATCGTCTACTTATCAACTCGTCCAATTGCCATTTCGTCTAATAGTCATTTCGTCCATCAACCATTAGGTCCAATAATCAGTTCGTGTACCAACCAAATCGTCTACTAACCATTTCGTCCAATTCCCAAATCGTCCAATAGCCATTTAGTCTAATAGCCATTCGGTCCAATAGCCATTTCGTCTAATACAAATAATTTGCGTTATCCGAGGAGGGGAGCGAAATGACTTTAATACCTTGAAATTATTGATGATATTAGTTTAAAAAAAAACCCAAAAAACTATGATGATAACTACTATCGCAAGGGTCGATTCAGTGGGTACAGCAATTCAGGCACCCCCACCCCCCCCCCTAAAACGCACACACACACGCACACACACCCATATAAAAGGGGGAACTAAGATGGGGAAAATGGACAAGGGTCCTTTTATTTTAATTTGTCGCTCAATTTTTATTTTAAAAAAAGAAAGGGGAATATTGTATTCCGATATCAAAATACGATAAACAGATGAAAGACAATATAGCCTCTTAAAGAAATATTATTGATCAATATACCCCCCACCCCCCAAAAAAGAGCTCTTCCCGATCTGTCCTATCTTCTTTCCCTGTACTATCCTCTCCCTTTTTGTTCGTTTCCCGTCGCTAGAAGCCCGCCTGCGCCTAAAATAAATGTAGGCCTAGTAGTATTGACAATAACGATGAGTATAATGTTTGTGATATACTCATGCTGTAGCAATTAATGGATATAATAATAAGAATGATAATCATCATAATGATACTAATGAATAATAATATTAATAATAATAATAAAATTCACAAGTACTACTATTAATAATAATTATGATGATCATATTACTAATATTAACAAAAATGATAATAATAAGGATAATCATAATAGAAATAATATACATAATTAAAATAATTACTACTACGTAGGCGCGGATCCAGGAGTTTACAGGAAGGGGGGGGGGGTATTGAAATCACTAGAGTAGATTTTTGGTCGCGAGTATATAGGCCTGCCGGGTATAATTATAACACATCCCTTTTGCGGATCTAGCTTTTGCTAATGGGGGCAGGGGGGGGGCTGTTGCTCGAAAAATGTTCATTCATTTATATATTCCCCTGTCTGCGGATCGAAGAGGGTTTTTTCCGTGTTTGTTTTTTTTTTTTTTTGCTTGCGCGAGCTGATCTTTTTTTTTATAAACATTTTATTTCATGTAGGCCCACTATTATTTTACACATAAAATCGTAAGTCTTGACACTGTTTGAAATCCTGAACATTTCTCTAGATTAATAACTAATGCGAGGATTGCAAGCGCGCAGCGCGAGCTGAGAATTTTCCATATACTGACATGAAACAGGGGCGTTTTAAGGACTGCGTTTAGGAATTCTTGAAGATACATATTTTACTTTTGTAAATGCAACATCACAGTGCGAGCTGAAATTTTCCTATATTCAGACCTCAAAACGGGGCACTTTAATCACTTTTTGTAAATTTGTACATAATACACATCTAAATAAACAATGCGAGCGCTGGTCGAAATTTGTGATATTCTGACATGAAAATGACGTTTTTCCTCGCCCGTATCGTGTATGTATAACCTCGATAAGACACACATTGCTTCCCCCTTTGGGTGGAAAACACTTCCATAATGCAAAGTAATCAATGACGAACAACACTAGTCAACAGTGATAAAATAAATCAAGAAGTTGAAGAGAATTGGTAATTAATTAGGCCCACAATCGCGAATACAGTCGACTCGGGTCGTATAGGGCGCTAGTGCAGCATAGTAGACCAGTATGCGTATTAGACGAAATGAATATTAGACGAAATGGTGATTAGCCAAAATGGCAATTGGACATATTGGCTATTAGACCAAATGGCAATTAGACCAAATGATTGTTAGCCGAAATGAGTTTAGACCAAGTGATAGTAGACCAAATGCAGTTAGACCAAATGGAACATGGACGAAATGAAAGTAGACCAAGTGGTTATTAGACCATTTGCCTTTAGACCATTTGGCTATTAGACCAAATGGGAATAGACGTAATGATAGTGGACAAAGTGGCTATTGGACCAATTGGCAAAAAATACCATTAGACCAAATGGCTATTAGACCAAATGATAATAGACGAAATGGCTATTAGACGAAATGGCTATTAGACGAAATGGTGATTGGACGAAATGGTTATTGGACCATGTGGATAGTGGACCAACTGATGGTAGACGAAATGATATTAGACCATGTGGGTAGTGGACAAAATGGCAGTGGACGAAATGGCAATAAACCTCCGGGACTACCGTGTACACTCCGGCTACTCATCCGGCGCCATCCTTGATGTACCGACATGTCCGGGAGAAAAATTGAACATGTTCAATTTTTCATCCCGGAGTACACGGACTGATAATCATCCGTGTTCATCCTTGTAGCCTCCTTGTACATCCGTGTAGCTACCGAATGCATCCGGGAGGCTCCTTGTAAGAACCGGGTGATCCTTGTTGATACCGGCTTTATCCGGTGTCAAATATTTGTATTGTTTGCGTACATGAACAATAGTCTGTATTCATAACCAAGCACGAGTATGCTCCAGATGCTGCAAAAAGGGACGAAACTTCATTCTAGCCAGTACAGAATGTGAGCAACCGTGAAGGTCCGTGTGAAGACCCAGTAATATCCGTGATCATCCGGGTATTCCGTGTTGGCTCCGGGGAGCATATCAAACAGGATCCCTATTGCTACCTTGCCTATCCTTGTAGACTCCGTACTTTTCCGTACATATCCGTGTTAATAACCAGTTAACTCCGTACTCACTCCGGGAATGCTAGGAAAATACAAATTTGGCACCCCGGATCATCACGGACTGAGATCCGTGATGATCCGTGTTGCATCCGTGAAGGTGTAAAAGGGGCTTTACTTTTTCCTTGTAAACGCGATAATTTCAGTTTAACCGAACCTCGGCTCATACAAATTGGTGTGTATGATACTAGCATGGATCCCAGGAATTCAATAGAATTCATGGGATCCGTGCTAGCTTGTATCATACACACCAAATTATATGAGCTTAGAAAATCTCGTAAAACCCCAGTCACATATAAACACGGATTCTCACGGATCAACACGGCAATGCCGGCATGATCCGGGGAGGTACGGAATCGTTTTGCCCCGAATAAAGAGTCGACGAGCGTTGTTGATAGCACAAACGGCATCTTCACACGGACCAACAAATCAGCAACACGGACATACACGTCAGCAGCACGGACCAACACGTCAGCAATACGGACCAACACGTCAGCTACACGGACCAACACGTCAGCAACACGGACCAACACGTCAGCTACCAGGACCAACACGTCAGCTACACGGACCTACACGTCGGCAACACGGACCAACACGTCAGCTACACGGACCAACACGTCAGCTACACGGACCATCCCGGATTGCTTGTCTACCCGGCAGTCCACGGATGACGCCGGATGTTTTTGACAGTCAAAAACTCCAATATTGGCCTCCCGGACGGACCACCACGGACCTCCAAGGACGCCCAAGGCGCCAACACGGATCTCTCCCCGGACCAGATTCGGGATGCTCCGGGGTCTATATGTGACTGGGAAATTGACAAGAACTTCAGAAGGGTAACACATAAACATGTCACTATGACCTTGACCCTTTGACCTAAAAATCAATAGATTTTCTAAGCTCATACCATTTGGTGTGTATGATACAAGCTAGCACGGATTCCAGGAATTCTATTGATTTTGTAGTCAGAAGTTAAAAGGTGAAGTCGACATCTTCCACTTGACCAATAATTCCCATTTCCGCGTTACAGGCGGGCATATTACGTGCTCACCTTAGCGACACTCTCGTTTGTCATTATTTCATTTTCTTTTAAACTTCGTTAATTTAGATGTTACTTTATTGTATAGTATTGATATCATTGCCTTTATATGTTCCTACTATTATTATCAGCAGCAATCAGCAGCAGCAGCATAACACGTCATCGTTACTAATTCCTTCCATTTAACCTTATGTTAACCTGACATTTTCATACCAGGATATACTGGGGGGTCGATTTAACCCCCCCCCCCTCAGATCTCGGCCGCTGATTGCGTGCATCACCGCGAAAAATTGCAAACACGTAGTGCCAAATGTAAACTTCAAGACTGTATAGCAACATTTTTCCCCAAAGAATGGTGTATAATTTTTTATTAATTAACATGCAAATAAGCGTATGAAATTTGGGTTTCTGTGTACATTTTTGCCTTTAATTTAATAGCTAGAAGAATGCTCACATTCGGTGAATGAATCAATTTTTTTAGATTTCGGACAAACAACACAAAAAATTGCAAAGATACAATAATTTTTTATGTATTTTATTGTTTGTTTTCATTCCTACGTATTTCTCTGTTTTTTAACCTTGGTTCAGTGTTTTTCCGATGAAATTCGTCGGAGACACTTTTGCGATCATAAATTGCATAAAATAAATCCAATTAGATTAACACATGGAAAAATAATCATACATTTATGACTTTCGATTGAAAAACACAATTTTCATTGACTTTGTATACACGAAAACGCGTTTTTGAGCAATTTGGGGTTCGACATGCACTTACAAAATGTTGGGTAGAGAAACCGTGTGCCCGGCGTCGCAAATTTGGTCTCAAAAGTCAGCGATCGGCGCGGTCAAAAATATTAGCGCGACGGCTTAATGACGAAATATGTCTAGGGGAGGGGGGTCAAATTGACCCAGCCCCCCAAGTTTAATAAGGGTTAAATAATGGCATTCTAAGCTGATTTCATCAAAATTCATCCTGGAGTCATTCATCAAAGTTCAGCTGGGTGTGCTTGTAGTGTAATCGGGCTCTGTCACTTCAGATCTACCTTAGATTTCTAATGGACATATCCCAGTGTTTGATCATAATCTAAATGTTTCATTATGATCCCCTAAAACGAGATTCATATTAATTTTCTTCGGATCGACTTAATATGCGACAGAACTTCTCTGTCAAAATCTTATTATACTGCTATAACTTTTTTTATCCTGAAAACGTAAAGCCAAAAAAATTACATACGCCCATTGTATTAAGTGAAATTTGTTGGCTTGCCAAAGATCATAAAATTTACAAATCTTCAGAATCATAAATACTACAATTTGATGAAAACGCGCATTAAGCTCTTCCGCATGATTGGGATGCCGCTGGAATTAAAGTATATTTCATGTGGAATTTTCTTTGAAGAAATAAAAGTAATATTCGTGCCAAATATATTCTATTATTTATATTTTCAAAAATCGTTTCATAGAAATATATTAATGCCAAATCTTTAATTTATATTACATTTTCTATCATGTCACCACTGAACCGAAAGTGTAATCTGAAATATTTGAGTTGAGAAGTAACTAGCAAAAATTAATATTTTTGTCAAGTTTTTAGTTTTAATTTGCCTAAAATATTAAGATTATTATTATTATTATAATTTTTTTTTTTTTGGGGGGGACGACACCTAAATATTTTTCAGCTCCTGATGACAAAGCAATGTGGTGAAGAGGCATGATAAACTCATTTGTTTGATAACAAATTTGTCATGATAGCACAAATATTTTATAAATAAATGTTATGATGTTTGGACACTTATATGAATATATATATATAGTTATATATATATATATATATATATATATATATATATATATATAACCCAATCTGACAACCGAGGTCTGGAACTTTCAGAGTTGATATTAATTCATATTATACAATTGCACACATCTTTCGAATGCAGATTTTCATAAGTTTGTAAATTTTATCGCACAACCATTGGTACACAAAGATAAGTATTCCCTATTAATATATATATTGTAAATCAACCATTGGAATTGGGACAGTAGGCTTTATGCCACAGTAATTAAGTTAACCTTTTCTGTCCCTGGCGTTCCAATGGTTGGTATTTCTTATTTTGTATTGTCTACACTGAAATGTATTTTTGAATATTATTTGCCGAAGAAATAATAATAGTATTTCACCTTCCCTCTCCAAATCCATATACACACTCTAGGAAAATACTTGGTAAAATGCTCCATGGGGGTAATTATGTGTCCAACCAACATAGTGCATTTCTTATGGAAATTTTGATGTATCCAATGTGATGACAATTTTTTCCCATTCTAAAGTAATTGCTGCTTGTTTTTTAAACTGACAGGACAATATGCTCCCCTCAGTGAGTAAAATACTGCCCAAAATTAATTGGACACATTACCTTCGTGGTGGTTACAATTTTACCTAATATTATTTTTTTTACAGTGCACTCTCCCCTCCAGCACAGATGTTCTCACACAAACATCCCAAACTCACCACTCTCTGTTTATCTATACACAACAGAAAAAGTCCCCCCCCCCCCTAAATAGAATTGTTGTAACTCTTTAATAAAATTAGTATGAGATATGATATTTCATAGGTGGTTTTCTACACTCATTTAGCAACTTCTGGGGATAAATGAGATTGATCGGTTGAGTCATGCATGAGTAATTACAGATTGAATTAAAAATGACAACTTTTTAAAGTGTCAAGAGTCGTTTTCAGATTGTGCAAATACAAAGTTTGGCAAAAGTTGTTTTTATGTGAATTTTATGGTGTTATGCTGTTTTACTATCCATCATTTAACAATTTCAGACCAAATTTTGATATCGTATATGTTCATGGTTGAGTAAGCACAATGTATCGCAGGGGCCGCGAAACGGGGGGAGGGGGGGGGGGGGGGCTTCATCCCCCACTTTTTGTCTAAAAGCATGTACACAAATTTAAAAATGACCATACGATTGTGATTTTTAACATGGTCAGCCCCCCCACTTTTTACTCAGTCCCCTCATTGAAAACTGTTCCGCAGCCCCTGTATTGTGACGTATCATCATAGGTGTTTATGGTAGTATCCTCTACAACTTGCCAGATCATGTTAAAATTCGAAAATGTTGGTGGCTCCCCCGATTATAGGCCCCTCCCCCTTTTTAAAATTATGGATCCACCACTGATTTGTCCATACATTCAACTGATCTTAAAAAATGGTTAGGAAAAGAATACATTTATGCAGTATACAGAGTATTTATTCCCAAGTTTTCGAATGTTCTCGCTCAATCATGTAATGTTTAAAGTTCGGAAAGTGTGTGGTGATAAAAATGATGAATGATAAAAAAAGCAATTAAAGTCACATTTGAATCAGAATTTGCCCCTAACATTCACTTTATTACCATTTAAAATGAGTCTGTGACATTGAAAATACCAATTTTCACACTTTGATGCGTGCTCACTCATCCATAAATAAACAAATCGATTTCATTTTTGCACAGAATTCTGCCCATAGGTTGATAAACATTACTGCCAAACGACATTGCTAAAGACAGCCTTGAAAAAAGTTCCACCATATTGAATAAGGGGTTACTTATTCTTAAACATATGCACCCATAATGTACACAAGTCTATGAGAGAGGAAGTCAAAATTTTAACAAAAAGGAGATGAGGGTTTGTTTAATGGACGGTTTTTGTTACTTCTACTAACGATTCGTCGCCACGAACCGTCCTCTCTGCGCACTTCGATGCGAAAGTTACTTTTGCAGAAAACGCATTTAAAGAAAAGTAAAAAAAAAAAAACAGCAATAAGTGCACCCACAAGGAGAGCAAATTATTTACCAGTGTCTTCGTTAAAAAGTTCAGGTTCCAAAGTTTCATCCAGTGTCTTTATATTTTCTTGAAGTTAATTATTTACGCCACAGTGGGCAACGTAACAGAGAGGACGGTTCGTGGGATACAGTGCGCTTAACTTTCGCATCGAAGTGCGCAGAGAGGACGGTTCGTGGTACGTGCGACGAATTATATCATGAAACTTCGCACATGGCTTCAGAGTAACAATATCCAAAAGGCGCGCACACCAAAATGACCATTCGATACGGCACAGAGTGGGCCAAGGCCTTGAACTTTCTTCTCATTTGCATAATTTTCGAATATTGTGTGCTCACTGATGCATTAAACATCGGGGTTTTCATAAAAATCAAATCAAATGAACTATGCAAGGACGTTTGTGACAGATATCCATTGTTACAAAGTTCCTTTTTTTCCAATAACGTAAAAAAGAGCTGATCGCATTCCACATGTTCATTCAATCGTGAATGTTTAAACGCCTTTGGAATATTGAAGCATGTTAATTGGTCATGAACATAACGAAAAAGTTGAGAAAAGTTCATTTTCAGTTACCAAAATGAAACAATACTTGCCTATGATATTTGAATTTTTTGTTTTGTTTTCAATAAATGTTCATTGAACCGTGAAGCGATGAATATTGTTGGAGATACTCTTCTCCAAAAAAACTGTCACCATATTCTATCATTTTTATTGATAGAAATGTGTAAAAAATCCAATTATTGCAAATTTGGACTTGTGTTTATTCAACCGTGGAATTTAGCCAAAAAGTTGTATCGTCTTTTAGAAAGTACTTTTTACAAGCCTTCTATTTTTCATGATGAGAATGTGGAATTTCCAATACAAGGCAAAAGCAATTTTGTGTCTCGCCCACTTTTGAAAATAACCAGAAATATCATGATTTGTGAGGGCACGCAAGAGGATCATATCGAAACTTCATTGTGAAATGACTGGGATTGAATAACACTTATCATAAGAGCCTTGCACGTAAACTTTATAGTTGACCTGAAAATGACCTCTGACCTTACCATGTGACCTCCGACTGCAGCATAACATGCAGGTCGCCTAAGTACATCTACAATGTACCATCCAAGTTTGGTTGAAAAGCGACTTACGGTTGCGGAGTTAGGTGTTATAAAAGAGACTTGCATGCAATTAATGTTGACCTGAAAATGACCTTTGACGTTATCATGTGACCTCAGACTGCAGCATAACATGCAGGTCCCAAAAGTCCATCTACCATCCAAGTTTGGTTGAATTATAAAAGCTACTTACAGTTGTGGAGTTACGTGTCATAAGAGAGTCTTGCATATAAACTTTAACGTTGACCTGAAAATTACTTTTGACCTTACCATGTGACCTCAGACTGCAGCATAACATGCAGGTCCCCCAAGTCCATCAAACATCCAAGTTTGGTTGAAAAGCGACTTATGGTTGTGAAGTTATATGTCATTACAGGTTTGTGACGGACGGACGACGGACGACATTTGGATCCCCAAGTCTCGCCTTCACCTCTGGTGGGCGAGACAAAAATGGAATCAAAGTCATATCTGGCTTGTGACTTTTGAAAAGTGACATTTTTGCCTTAATATGACGGTGCTCACTGAAGCATGACTTAAAATACGTCCATAACATTTACTCAGAGGGTAGCTTATAGAATTACCTACACGCTCATGTAAAAATATATAAAAAAAACTCGCCTTGGTTCGGAAATTATTGATGTCTGTTTCAGGGGGGACTTACTTTTTTTGTTGTGTATATCTCGATATAAATACACCCACACACCCACACATACAGAGCCAAAAATACCCATGACAAACTTCCGGTAATCGGAACAAAAATTACAATTTTACCACAAAAAATGGAAATCACACGGTTTTCCTTTAAAATGGCATTTTATTTTTATTGCATTCATACTTTATATCGTCGTACATGTCGTAATTGCAAACTCCCTTTCCCACTCATGAAATACATAAAATATATAAACTGAATATGGTCCGTAAGCACAGACCGTGATTGAAAGTGAAAGCTGGTCTTGAATCTACGAATGTTAATACCCGTGTGTTGGTTTGAAGATCTACAGTGCTCGAGCTTCAGTCTATAAAGGCAAAAACTGTGAGTGGTTTCCTCGCAGCCTTGCTTTAATTGCGCACATGGAACAAGTCGAACTCAATCCCTGCACCAAGTAATGTTAATATGAATCATTCAGCGAAAAAATGTTCAAACCGTGTGTCATTAAGTGGCATCAATGTCAATATGTACGAGTATATAATCAGTTTTATTACAAATTTGTCCATTATATTACTCATGAATGTTATGAGAAAAAACATTTCGTTTTGATAATCAGAATACCACCCGATGGGTTTCAGCGGTACGATTGGTAGAATTCACATTAAAAGCCTTGTTTGCAGATGCAAACAGTGCCTTTTGGACAAGCTCAAGAGGTCTGATATCACTGCTGGCATTTCAAATTGATATTACAATTGACATTAACGCAGAATTACAAAAAATACAAATGACAAAGTAATATTTACAGAGAACAGGATTTTAATTGTAATAAACTAAAAATGAATACTCATAATATAAAAATATGAAAAAGAATAATGGCACAGTAATAAATATATCATTAGATGAAAAAGTGAATTCTAATGATACGAACGAGTTTCCACAATCACTACGTTGACACTTTCTGGAGCATAGAGAATCTATTATCAAAAGCACTTCATGATAAGCAGTCTTTGTCGAAAATCTGTGAATCTAAACATCAGTATTGTCCATGACTCTGGACAAACGACATATTCCATTTTCTCGTCAGCTGCGATACTTAGGACAAGCTGTCGGTTCACCAATTTTCGACAAAGACCTCTCACATTTTAATTGTGATTTGACAGACATTTTCAATAGACTTACTATATTGTAGAGCCCGTCCCTCTTTCAATTGCAAAAACTCGCTATTAGTGCTTGCAGAAGCACACATGACCAGTCATTTATTGGCCCTGATGCGAAGACAGCAATCATGAGAAATAAGGACCAGGGTGGTGTTTCATTAAGCTGTTCGTAAAGTTACGCACAACTTTACGAACGACTGGAACATGTTCTTATACATAAGTCAGCTACATAGGGATATATCATTTAGCCAAAGAAAGGATCACCAGTCGTGCGTAAAGTCATTCGTAACTTACGAATAGCTTTATGAAACGGGCCCCTGCAATAGTTTTGAAACCTTGATAGATTGCTGAATAACAATGATCCATATAACTGTCTTTTGAAACATCTTATAATGCACCTCATTTTCATAAAAACAATTGCTATCCCAACTTGTTGCATTTTAAACTGTCCAAAACGCCCTCGGTTATGCATCGGGTGTGTTAGAACTGTTCCAAATGCACTGTGTAAATTGCCTGCATGGTGTAAATTATAAGAGAATCGCTTATATTATGTATTTTGATAAAAAAAGTAACCCAAGTTGAAAGGGACATCTGATCCATATTGATATACATGTAGACATACATTCTATAGGTAGAGTTTAAAATGACTATTCACCCCCCCCCCCTTGTGACCAATAACTCACATATATAATATTACACATAGAGATTGAGTAACTACCCAGATGTTGAAGATTTCTCTGACAGATTATACTTCAAGGGATTACAATTTGCCAGAAGGGGGGGGGGGGCATTGTCCACAAGATTCGGGGAGGGAGTGTTATCAACAAAATAGACCTGGGGCATGTTGTTTGGAAACTTTTAACATGAAACAACTGTTAAAAATTAACAAAAATACTTGGAAACATAATTATGACAGTGTGGCAAAAAAATGGCAGAGTTTTTCTTTTTGCAGCAGGTCACTGGTGGATGTTTCATAAAGCTGTTCAATAGTTACGAGCGACTGCATGGTTCCTATCTTGTGGTTATTAAGTGCACAAAATAAATGTTGAATACGCTAGTAAGAAAAGATATTCATTCGTTCGTAAAGTCTCCCGTAATTTACGGATAATATACATTTAACACCCGCAATATATCTGTATCTGTAAATGTATAGTATTATGCAGATTCGCCATCAGAGTTAGTCTAGATTGTACTTTGAAAGAGGGAAGCGTTCTTTCCCTAAGTCACCGTATAGGGATGAGGATAACCTGAGGGGATTTGTAATTGGTTAGGGAAATCGGGAGTCAGTGCATCTACGCTAGCTTTGAGAAAAAAGAGGGGTTCCCTCTCTCAATGTTGGATCCTGACTTCTTCATATATCAGAGTGTGCACTGGCTTTATGGTGAACTCGTAGTGCTTGCTACAGCTCAGGTGGGTGTTTCGTGAAGCTGTTCGTAAGTTAAAGGTCAAGTCCACCTCAGAAAAATGTTGATTTGAATCAATAGAGAAAAATCAGACAAGCACAATGCTGAAGATTTCATAAAAATCGGATGTAAAATAAAAAAGTTATGACATTTCAAAGTTTCGCTTATTAGTTATATGAACGAGCCAGTTACATCCAAATGAGAGATTTGATGATGTCACTCACTCACTATTTCTTTTGTTTTTTATTGTTTGAATTATACAATATTTCATTTTTTACGAATTTGACGATTGGGACCTCCTTGCCTGAAGCACAAAATGTTAAAATAATGGAATTCCACGTGTTCAGGGAGGAATGAAACTTCATTTCACATGACAATGATGAGAAAATCAAAATATTTTATATTTCAAACAATAAAAAAAAAAAGAAATAGTGAGTGAATGACATCATCGACTCTCTCATTTGGATGTAGCTGGCTCGTCCATGTAACTGTTTGTGTGAAATGAAGCAAAATTTTGAAATGTCATAACTTTCTTATTTTACAACCGATTTTGATGAAATTTTTAGTGTTATGCTTGTTGAATTTTTCTCTTTTTATTCAAATCAAGTTTTTGTTGGGGTGGACTTGTCCTTTAAGAACGACTGGTGAACCATTCTTATGCGCTAACATGATCAACAATGAACATATAGTGAACATCATTTACTACAAGAAAGGACCACCAGTCCTTCTTAACTTACGAACAGCTTTATGAACGGGGTTTGTTTATGTCACAATATAAATACAAAGCTAGCATCACCCCCAATGAATACAATGCAATTAGTCGCTGAAGTGACGTCAGACCTTTTTTTACATACCACTGATTCGAAACTACACAGTTTAGGTGAAAAATGAATATAAAAATGTTTGAACGTGCAGCTTATCTTTATCTGATTTTCTCGATTCACTCAAATCAATTAGCTGTTGGGGTGAACATGACTTTTAAATGTACACTTTAAAAAAACAAAAAAAAGATATATATTTTGTATTGTACATCAAAATTGCTAGGCCCTACAGGCAAACATGTAATTAACATAGACGGAATGAAGTAAGTGAATAACATACTAATATATATTTGCTTTTAATAAATGTGTTATGAGCCGCTCTCGTGTGATCAGAATCATACATAAACGCACACACATTCACATCTTTAATACCCACATACCACCTATAAAGCATGATGGATCAAAAATACAAAATTTCTCCATTATATATTTTTTTAAGGAGAATTGTTCTAGAGTGTCCCATGTATGAAATGAGGATTGTACCTTGTACTGATATCGAATTCGGTAATAGTTGGTTCCTCCTTTATGTTGAGCAGATCCACCAATCTCAGAAGATAGAGCTGCTGAAATGCGCAGGTGGATGCAGCACAACGTTGAATCGCATAAAACTATTCAAGAATACATGGCTGCCATTTCCAAGATACGACTGAACATGATCTATTCCGAGAACACTTCACTTGGGACCTTGTTGCAGACATGGCCTAGACTGCTTGACAGTCATGGAATGGTATGGATTTTGTGTGAATGTTGCAATAATTGAAATGAGCAGTGCTATTCCCTCTAAAATGAAATCAGATTATGTAGTTTTTTTCGAGCTCACTGGAGGTAAAGGGAGACGAAGGGATTATCTGTAACATCTGTTGATCCACCCGTCTGCACATAACGCTACAAAAACTTGGATTTTATAACTCTTTACGTGCACTCTTAAAAACCCCGGGTCAGAATATTGACCACTTTTCCGAGTCCCAAATATCTCACCCTTTCCGAGTCACATTGACCCGGGAAGGAGTCAGCTGAACGCAATCTGAGCACCAGCATTAAATGAATGCTTGTGACCCCGTTCCGGGTCAGCGATTTTTTTTTGGAAATTGCAGACGTTCAGGCGATGCAATTTGATTGGAGCAATCTTTAAGGCGCGAGCAATCATGTTGCCTGATTTGTCCTTCCGATTCACGCGAATTTTTTGGCCATGATCGTGCCACATACATCGCGACATCACGTATATGTATCGACATATCCGATCCCCACAGTACATGCACACGCGCGGTTTGTAGTAGAACCTTACATCACATCACGATGGACGAGACGGTAAGGAGGCTCCTCCAAGCCAGCGGATTGGAGCGTTTTGCTTCAAATTTTGAAGGTATGTAAATATGATCTGACAAGTTGATACAGTAGGGGCCTAGTCTAATCATTCATTTGACAAATCAAATCATGGAATTCGCTTGAGCTATGGTTTTCTGAGGCAAACTTTACTCATCATGTGTTAGGCCCCAACTATACAGGATTACCATGATTACAGAGCCCAGTATATTCGCACAGCGTACTAACACTAACAGTAGTATTTAGATTAGAAACAGGTCTTGTCGGGCTAACGCTAGTTTATCAAATATCAGTGCGATTGATGTCGAGGCAAGCAGTGCAAAGGCCAAAGCCAAACATGTTTGTAATATTGTTAGACCTGTGGTAGTGGTACTATTAACGTTAGATATCTAACGACAAATGATAACGTCGTATTACTGTTCTACTTTCTAGACTAGTGTGTTAGTCTTGGACCTGTTGTGTAGGGAAACTTAGCAGTACACAACACATAGTAAAAAAAAGGGTCTTCAAATATGATTATTATAGCCAAAAAAAAATTAACCTTGAATTATGTGTCTTTTATTATTATCTTTGCTGCCATGTTGGTTTTTAATCCAAAGAGCGCTCAAATCTTTAATTCTGAGCACATTTTTGCAAGGCCCTCTAGAGTAAAGTGCCCAAGATTCGGACACTTAAGCTTTTTTTGCAATATTTTTCCTGCTAAACTTAGTTTTCACAAAATGATAAATGTTTGTCAAATAAATGTGCCTATTTATTTTAATAAATTTCAATTTCAAAACAATTCATGTTTTTTCAGAAAATTATAAAACGTATCGATATTTTTTCCATCCATGATTCGGACGCCCCTGCCAAAGATTCGGACAGCGCACATTGCGCACGCAAAGTCAATGCGTAAGAGAGCCGCGGAATTGCGTCGCACAACGCAAGACCCAGCAGCCCGCAAGGTGCAGCCGCTGTTCGCGCTCGCATAGCGTCCGAATCATAGCAAGTCGGGAATTACAGTCAGCTTTGTACATGAAGTCTATGCAATTGCACTTGCCGAAACTTTTTCAAATTATGTTTATGAACCAAAAGAAAATGAAATTGCTTGAATAAAACAAAAAAAAATAAAGCAAAAATCGTTTCAGTATTTGCGGGGGTGCGTCAAATATACCGAGGATGTCCGTCAAAAAAGTGACCGAGGTGTGCGTCACTTTCAACGTGTTGTTCGTTAACCCATTCAGGACAGGAATTATTTAAGGGCTAAATCGATCACATTTTGTTCTTCAAATTGGCAACAGCAATATTCTAATTGTAATGCTACGTGCTTCTAATTGAATGTCATGTCTTTGAAAACAACACATATGGTTAGAAACTTTGACAAATGTTTTTAAAAATGGCAAATTTTGATGAAAAACAGTGATCTCTAACTTCCCAACGTGTTGCCAATTTAAAGACTTTAAAGATTATTCTCATTTATAAAATTCCTGGCATCAAATGTAGTATGGTCATGCAACAAAAATGGGCACAATGAATGCAGAATCTTTTTCCTATTCTACTGATGTACATGGTGTAGTTTTCTGAGCTCTGTTGCTCAAAAAGCTCAAAAACCCGTGTGGTCAGTCAAAAAATTACCACCACGCACCCATGTCCGGGGGTAGTGGGGTGCGTCATTACATTGACAAGTGCATTATAATGTAGGCCTATAAAAGAGAGGTTAGGCCTAGTTCTTGTCTCAAGTCTACATCCTGTAGCTAAATTCCATGCGCCTTTTAAAACCCAGGCCTTCCATAGCAGTAGCCCCGCAGTTATACCCATTGTATGGATCTGCAATGCATATAATCAGCAGTTGTATTACTGTTAGTATTAATAACCTACTGTTACGGAGTCATATACCCTATCCACTGCATGCTCCTCTTAGTCTTAGATTGTAATTGAGAGCATGATCATTGTGATTTTATAGGTGGCGTTTATGGTTGTATAGTCTTACCCGGATATAACATCTGTGTGTTTATCGCCAAGATTTTACAGTTAGGTGCAGAACCTTTGGCGTAAAAGGTGCATGATGACCTTAGGCTTTATACAATACAGCAGAAACTCCAAAGCCAACCCCAAGCAACTTCTGATCTGGAGATCCTCCCCCCAAAAAAAAAAACCGGGAGGCTCCAAGTTGATGTGTGCGAAGCGCAAAGTTCATCCACAGATAAAAGTGAGTCATGTGACTCATTTATATATAATATTTGTGAGTCAGGCGAAACTTGACTCACTAACAAAATTAAATGAGTCTTAGTTGACCCATTCCCGTTTGACGTCGCCATTGCTGAATTGGATCAAGAGAATACTGTGAGTAAAACCATTTTTAATCCTGCAGTTTTGTGAATAATTTTGTTCATTTCACCTGTAGGCCGCTGAGGAATTAATTTGCTGAAGAGAATGAGAGGAAATTTGGTGGACATGAATAATTGATTCTCAATTTAGGTGATGATTTGTGGAACTTTGAGAGGATTACGTGCACCAGACGGAAGCGTGTATGTGTGTGTACGTGTGCTATATGGCTGGATAGTGTAGCTCCGCTGCGCGTCTGTTTAATTGAGTGTAGGTATTGTTGTGTGTTCGGACAGGTTGTGTGTCCGGACTTTTAGCAAGTCAAAGAAATTTACAGGCGAAGTTTCATCAATTTTTAGTACAAAATGTAGGAAATATTATAGAGAACAAAATAAAAGATGATTACAACTATTGAATTCATAATTATTTTTAGGGTAATCCAAAGACAAAAAAGAAGGCTTCCAAAATATAAAATGTCCGGACACCTGACCTACGAAACAGATAACCACATCTAACAGTTAGGCCTATAAATATAATCTGGATCTGGATGTGTACGATACAGGGCCCTCCTGGTCTCACGGGCCTAATTACTAGTGGTAGGCCATAGATATTCATTCGAGCCAACCCATTGCTATTTTTTTTTATTTTGATATGGCTGATTGACAGTGTATGCATATGATTGTCCATCTAACACTGATTCTATTTTTGGTAATTACTGAACTTCCTTTTCCCTAATTGGGAAGAAATATCACCAATTTTGGACTATATTATGACTGGCGGAAGGATTAGGGCTATTTTGCTGTTTGAGTTGATGAATCTGCTCCCCCGACGGTGTCTTCAAACACGCCAATTTATTTTTAAATGAGCCGGTCGAGGGACCCTTTTCTGGTCAGATATGGATTGCCAGATATAAATCCTATCCACTGGTAGTAAACATTCGACCCCCGAATTTCATCCTTATTTTTTATGAATTTTTTAAAGTGCCAATTTAACACATGAGTCTATGGGGAATGAATTAGGCCTGTGAGACCTATATATAACCTTGACCATAGCCTAAAATTCCTTAGTGGATGAAATCCCTGCCCAACTCTTCAGTAGCAGATTGTTTCTACTAGTAGACATGTTTCAATCATCAAGAGGTCCAAAAACTGAACTTCATGGCTATACAAGGCTACATAGGGGGTACTACAGGTAACAAGTTGTTATTAGTAACTAACCCTGTGTTTGTGTACCTAGGCTAGGCTGTGTAAGCTGTATGTGCATGTATTTGTCACTGGGACTTGCTTGCATGCTGTCGTGTGTTTTCGTATACCGACGAGCGCTGCTGTAAATCGTGTATTGCACCCATCACGAGATAAAGCTCACATTAGATAGGCCTTGCATCAATTGCGCTTGTGAAATTGGTTCATGGGGAAGGGAATGAGAAGAGACAACTTTAGAATTTGACTGAAGAGTGGTGGATTCAAGAGGGGGGGGGGTAGAGAAAAGCATAGTTAGTATGTGGGGGGGGGGGCTGAGAATGAGTTCTACTGCCATCTTGTTCAACTTTTACTGACTTCTAGCCAGACTAGCCCCCATCCATTTAGAATACAAGCCATCTAACCCCCTGTCTCTTTCTCTTACACCCTGGCTTGGGCCCTTGTCATAGGAAGATGTGAATGTATAGTATGCTTGTATGTTGATTCTCATTTCTTTTTATTGTTATCTAATTAAACTCATGTGAATCTGGTATTTATATTGTGGGCAGATCTTGAATCCAGATATGCACACTATTCATATCTACAATTTGCATTATAGGATTTGGGCCCTACATTGCATCCATTGTTGAGCTACATATAGGCATGTAGGATGTGTGTAAATCCATAGGGCACTGGACATTAGGAGTAACATTAGAAATGGTCATTACATAACACATCTGTATATTTCATGCATTTCTTTGTGATAAAGTGAGTGTACAGATGTTGAAGAAAAGCCAGGAAGGTAAATTAAAAAGAAACCTTCATGTGCCATACAATACAGGTCTCACGGGCCTAATTACTAGTGGTAGGCCATAGATATTCATTCGAGCCAACCCATTGCTATTTTTTTTATTTTGATATGGCTGATTGACAAAGTGTATGCATATGATTGTCCATCTAACACTGATTCTATTTTTGGTAATTACTGAACTTCCTTTTCCCTAATTGGGAAGAAATATCACCAATTTTGGACTATATTATGACTGGCGGAAGGATTAGGGCTATTTTGCTGTTTGAGTTGATGAATCTGCTCCCCCCGACGGTGTCTTCAAACACGCCAATTTATTTTTAAAATGAGCCGGTCGAGGGACCCTTTTCTGGTCAGATATGGATTGCCAGATATAAATCCTATCCACTGGTAGTAAACATTCGACCCCCGAATTTCATCCTTATTTTTTATGAATTTTTTAAAGTGCCAATTTAACACATGAGTCTATGGGGAATGAATTAGGCCTGTGAGACCTATATATAACCTTGACCATAGGCATAGCCTAAAATTCCTTAGTGGATGAAATCCCTGCCCAACTCTTCAGTAGCAGATTGTTTCTACTAGTAGACATGTTTCAATCATCAAGAGGTCCAAAAACTGAACTTCATGGCTATACAAGGCTACATAGGGGGTACTACAGGTAACAAGTTGTTATTAGTAACTAACCCTGTGTTTGTGTACCTAGGCTAGGCTGTGTAGGCTGTATGTGCATGTATTTGTCACTGGGACTTGCTTGCATGTTGTCGTGTGTTTTCGTATACCGACGAGCGCTGCTGTAAATCGTGTATTGCACCCATCACGAGATAAAGCTCACATTAGATAGGCCTTGCATCAATTGCGCTTGTGAAATTGGTTCATGGGGAAGGGAATGAGAAGAGACAACTTTAGAATTTGACTGAAGAGTGGTGGATTCAAGAGGGGGGGGGGGGGGGTAGAGAAAAGCATAGTTATTATGTGGGGGGGGGGGGCTGAGAATGAGTTCTACTGCCATCTTGTTCAACTTTTACTGACTTCTAGCCAGACTAGCCCCCATCCATTTAGAATACAAGCCATCTAACCCCCTGTCTCTTTCTCTTACACCCTGGCTTGGGCCCTTGTCATAGGAAGATGTGAATGTATAGTATGCTTGTATGTTGATTCTCATTTCTTTTTATTGTTATCTAATTAAACTCATGTGAATCTGGTATTTATATTGTGGGCAGATCTTGAATCCAGATATGCACACTATTCATATCTACAATTTGCATTATAGGATTTGGGCCCTACATTGCATCCATTGTTGAGCTACATATAGGCATGTAGGATGTGTGTAAATCCATAGGGCACTGGACATTAGGAGTAACATTAGAAATGGTCATTACATAACACATCTGTATATTTCATGCATTTCTTTGTGATAAAGTGAGTGTACAGATGTTGAAGAAAAGCCAGGAAGGTAAATTAAAAAGAAACCTTCATGTGCCATACAATACAGGTCTCACGGGCCTAATTACTAGTGGTAGGCCATAGATATTCATTCGAGCCAACCCATTGCTATTTTTTTTATTTTGATATGGCTGATTGACAAAGTGTATGCATATGATTGTCCATCTAACACTGATTCTATTTTTGGTAATTACTGAACTTCCTTTTCCCTAATTGGGAAGAAATATCACCAATTTTGGACTATATTATGACTGGCGGAAGGATTAGGGCTATTTTGCTGTTTGAGTTGATGAATCTGCTCCCCCCGACGGTGTCTTCAAACACGCCAATTTATTTTTAAAATGAGCCGGTCGAGGGACCCTTTTCTGGTCAGATATGGATTGCCAGATATAAATCCTATCCACTGGTAGTAAACATTCGACCCCCGAATTTCATCCTTATTTTTTATGAATTTTTTAAAGTGCCAATTTAACACATGAGTCTATGGGGAATGAATTAGGCCTGTGAGACCTATATATAACCTTGACCATAGGCATAGCCTAAAATTCCTTAGTGGATGAAATCCCTGCCCAACTCTTCAGTAGCAGATTGTTTCTACTAGTAGACATGTTTCAATCATCAAGAGGTCCAAAAACTGAACTTCATGGCTATACAAGGCTACATAGGGGGTACTACAGGTAACAAGTTGTTATTAGTAACTAACCCTGTGTTTGTGTACCTAGGCTAGGCTGTGTAGGCTGTATGTGCATGTATTTGTCACTGGGACTTGCTTGCATGTTGTCGTGTGTTTTCGTATACCGACGAGCGCTGCTGTAAATCGTGTATTGCACCCATCACGAGATAAAGCTCACATTAGATAGGCCTTGCATCAATTGCGCTTGTGAAATTGGTTCATGGGGAAGGGAATGAGAAGAGACAACTTTAGAATTTGACTGAAGAGTGGTGGATTCAAGAGGGGGGGGGGGGGGTAGAGAAAAGCATAGTTAGTATGTGGGGGGGGGGGCTGAGAATGAGTTCTACTGCCATCTTGTTCAACTTTTACTGACTTCTAGCCAGACTAGCCCCCATCCATTTAGAATACAAGCCATCTTACCCCCTGTCTCTTTCTCTTACACCCTGGCTTGGGCCCTTGTCATAGGAAGATGTGAATGTATAGTATGCTTGTATGTTGATTCTCATTTCTTTTTATTGTTATCTAATTAAACTCATGTGAATCTGGTATTTATATTGTGGGCAGATCTTGAATCCAGATATGCACACTATTCATATCTACAATTTGCATTATAGGATTTGGGCCCTACATTGCATCCATTGTTGAGCTACATATAGGCATGTAGGATGTGTGTAAATCCATAGGGCACTGGACATTAGGAGTAACATTAGAAATGGTCATTACATAACACATCTGTATATTTCATGCATTTCTTTGTGATAAAGTGAGTGTACAGATGTTGAAGAAAAGCCAGGAAGGTAAATTAAAAAGAAACCTTCATGTGCCATACAATACAGGTCTCACGGGCCTAATTACTAGTGGTAGGCCATAGATATTCATTCGAGCCAACCCATTGCTATTTTTTTTATTTTGATATGGCTGATTGACAAAGTGTATGCATATGATTGTCCATCTAACACTGATTCTATTTTTGGTAATTACTGAACTTCCTTTTCCCTAATTGGGAAGAAATATCACCAATTTTGGACTATATTATGACTGGCGGAAGGATTAGGGCTATTTTGCTGTTTGAGTTGATGAATCTGCTCCCCCCGACGGTGTCTTCAAACACGCCAATTTATTTTTAAAATGAGCCGGTCGAGGGACCCTTTTCTGGTCAGATATGGATTGCCAGATATAAATCCTATCCACTGGTAGTAAACATTCGACCCCCGAATTTCATCCTTATTTTTTATGAATTTTTTAAAGTGCCAATTTAACACATGAGTCTATGGGGAATGAATTAGGCCTGTGAGACCTATATATAACCTTGACCATAGCCTAAAATTCCTTAGTGGATGAAATCCCTGCCCAACTCTTCAGTAGCAGATTGTTTCTACTAGTAGACATGTTTCAATCATCAAGAGGTCCAAAAACTGAACTTCATGGCTATACAAGGCTACATAGGGGGTACTACAGGTAACAAGTTGTTATTAGTAACTAACCCTGTGTTTGTGTACCTAGGCTAGGCTGTGTAGGCTGTATGTGCATGTATTTGTCACTGGGACTTGCTTGCATGTTGTCGTGTGTTTTCGTATACCGACGAGCGCTGCTGTAAATCGTGTATTGCACCCATCACGAGATAAAGCTCACATTAGATAGGCCTTGCATCAATTGCGCTTGTGAAATTGGTTCATGGGGAAGGGAATGAGAAGAGACAACTTTAGAATTTGACTGAAGAGTGGTGGATTCAAGAGGGGGGGGGGGGGGTAGAGAAAAGCATAGTTATTATGTGGGGGGGGGGGCTGAGAATGAGTTCTACTGCCATCTTGTTCAACTTTTACTGACTTCTAGCCAGACTAGCCCCCATCCATTTAGAATACAAGCCATCTAACCCCCTGTCTCTTTCTCTTACACCCTGGCTTGGGCCCTTGTCATAGGAAGATGTGAATGTATAGTATGCTTGTATGTTGATTCTCATTTCTTTTTATTGTTATCTAATTAAACTCATGTGAATCTGGTATTTATATTGTGGGCAGATCTTGAATCCAGATATGCACACTATTCATATCTACAATTTGCATTATAGGATTTGGGCCCTACATTGCATCCATTGTTGAGCTACATATAGGCATGTAGGATGTGTGTAAATCCATAGGGCACTGGACATTAGGAGTAACATTAGAAATGGTCATTACATAACACATCTGTATATTTCATGCATTTCTTTGTGATAAAGTGAGTGTACAGATGTTGAAGAAAAGCCAGGAAGGTAAATTAAAAAGAAACCTTCATGTGCCATACAATACATATATATAACCTTGACCATAGCCTAAAATTCCTTAGTGGATGAAATCCCTGCCCAACTCTTCAGTAGCAGATTGTTTCTACTAGTAGACATGTTTCAATCATCAAGAGGTCCAAAAACTGAACTTCATGGCTATACAAGGCTACATAGGGGGTACTACAGGTAACAAGTTGTTATTAGTAACTAACTCTGTGTTTGTGTACCTAGGCTAGGCTGTGTAGGCTGTATGTGCATGTGTTTGTCACTGGGACTTGCTTGCATGTTGTGTGTTTTCGTATACCGACGAGCGCTGCTGTAAATCGTGTATTGCACCCATCACGAGATAAAGCTCACATTAGATAGGCCTTGCATCAATTGCGCTTGTGAAATTGGTTCATGGGGAAGGGAATGAAAGAGACAACTTTAGAATTTGACTGAAGAGTGGTGGATTCAAGAGGGGGGGGGGGGGGGTAGAGAAAAGCATAGTTAGTATGTGGGGGGGGGGGCTGAGAATGAGTTCTACTGCCATCTTGTTCAACTTTTACTGACTTCTAGCCAGACTAGCCCCCATCCATTTAGAATACAAGCCATCTAACCCCCTGTCTCTTTCTCTTACACCCTGGCTTGGGCCCTTGTCATAGGAAGATGTGAATGTATAGTATGCTTGTATGTTGATTCTCATTTCTTTTTATTGTTATCTAATTAAACTCATGTGAATCTGGTATTTATATTGTGGGCAGATCTTGAATCCAGATATGCACACTATTCATATCTACAATTTGCATTATAGGATTTGGGCCCTACATTGCATCCATTGTTGAGCTACATATAGGCATGTAGGATGTGTGTAAATCCATAGGGCACTGGACATTAGGAGTAACATTAGAAATGGTCATTACATAACACATCTGTATATTTCATGCATTTCTTTGTGATAAAGTGAGTGTACAGATGTTGAAGAAAAGCCAGGAAGGTAAATTAAAAAGAAACCTTCATGTGCCATACAATACAGGTCTCACGGGCCTAATTACTAGTGGTAGGCCATAGATATTCATTCGAGCCAACCCATTGCTATTTTTTTTATTTTGATATGGCTGATTGACAAAGTGTATGCATATGATTGTCCATCTAACACTGATTCTATTTTTGGTAATTACTGAACTTCCTTTTCCCTAATTGGGAAGAAATATCACCAATTTTGGACTATATTATGACTGGCGGAAGGATTAGGGCTATTTTGCTGTTTGAGTTGATGAATCTGCTCCCCCCGACGGTGTCTTCAAACACGCCAATTTATTTTTAAAATGAGCCGGTCGAGGGACCCTTTTCTGGTCAGATATGGATTGCCAGATATAAATCCTATCCACTGGTAGTAAACATTCGACCCCCGAATTTCATCCTTATTTTTTATGAATTTTTTAAAGTGCCAATTTAACACATGAGTCTATGGGGAATGAATTAGGCCTGTGAGACCTATATATAACCTTGACCATAGCCTAAAATTCCTTAGTGGATGAAATCCCTGCCCAACTCTTCAGTAGCAGATTGTTTCTACTAGTAGACATGTTTCAATCATCAAGAGGTCCAAAAACTGAACTTCATGGCTATACAAGGCTACATAGGGGGTACTACAGGTAACAAGTTGTTATTAGTAACTAACCCTGTGTTTGTGTACCTAGGCTAGGCTGTGTAGGCTGTATGTGCATGTATTTGTCACTGGGACTTGCTTGCATGTTGTCGTGTGTTTTTCGTATACCGACGAGCGCTGCTGTAAATCGTGTATTGCACCCATCACGAGATAAAGCTCACATTAGATAGGCCTTGCATCAATTGCGCTTGTGAAATTGGTTCATGGGGAAGGGAATGAGAAGAGACAACTTTAGAATTTGACTGAAGAGTGGTGGATTCAAGAGGGGGGGGGGTAGAGAAAAGCATAGTTAGTATGTGGGGGGGGGGGGGCTGAGAATGAGTTCTACTGCCATCTTGTTCAACTTTTACTGACTTCTAGCCAGACTAGCCCCCATCCATTTAGAATACAAGCCATCTTACCCCCTGTCTCTTTCTCTTACACCCTGGCTTGGGCCCTTGTCATAGGAAGATGTGAATGTATAGTATGCTTGTATGTTGATTCTCATTTCTTTTTATTGTTATCTAATTAAACTCATGTGAATCTGGTATTTATATTGTGGGCAGATCTTGAATCCAGATATGCACACTGTTCATATCTACAATTTGCATTATAGGATTTGGGCCCTACATTGCATCCATTGTTGAGCTACATATAGGCATGTAGGATGTGTGTAAATCCATAGGGCACTGGACATTAGGAGTAACATTAGAAATGGTCATTACATAACACATCTGTATATTTCATGCATTTCTTTGTGATAAAGTGAGTGTACAGATGTTGAAGAAAAGCCAGGAAGGTAAATTAAAAAGAAACCTTCATGTGCCATACAATACATATATATAACCTTGACCATAGCCTAAAATTCCTTAGTGGATGAAATCCCTGCCCAACTCTTCAGTAGCAGATTGTTTCTACTAGTAGACATGTTTCAATCATCAAGAGGTCCAAAAACTGAACTTCATGGCTATACAAGGCTACATAGGGGGTACTACAGGTAACAAGTTGTTATTAGTAACTAACTCTGTGTTTGTGTACCTAGGCTAGGCTGTGTAGGCTGTATGTGCATGTATTTGTCACTGGGACTTGCTTGCATGTTGTGTGTTTTCGTATACCGACGAGCGCTGCTGTAAATCGTGTATTGCACCCATCACGAGATAAAGCTCACATTAGATAGGCCTTGCATCAATTGCGCTTGTGAAATTGGTTCATGGGGAAGGGAATGAGAAGAGAAAACTTTAGAATTTGACTGAAGAGTGGTGGATTCAAGAGGGGGGGGGGTAGAGAAAAGCATAGTTAGTATGTGGGGGGGGGGGCTGAGAATGAGTTCTACTGCCATCTTGTTCAACTTTTACTGACTTCTAGCCAGACTAGCCCCCATCCATTTAGAATACAAGCCATCTAACCCCCTGTCTCTTTCTCTTACACCCTGGCTTGGGCCCTTGTCATAGGAAGATGTGAATGTATAGTATGCTTGTATGTTGATTCTCATTTCTTTTTATTGTTATCTAATTAAACTCATGTGAATCTGGTATTTATATTGTGGGCAGATCTTGAATCCAGATATGCACACTATTCATATCTACAATTTGCATTATAGGATTTGGGCCCTACATTGCATCCATTGTTGAGCTACATAGGCATGTAGGATGTGTGTAAATCCATAGGGCACTGGACATTAGGAGTAACATTAGAAATGGTCATTACATAACACATCTGTATATTTCATGCATTTCTTTGTGATAAAGTGAGTGTACAGATGTTGAAGAAAAGCCAGGAAGGTAAATTAAAAAGAAACCTTCATGTGCCATACAATACAGGTCTCACGGGCCTAATTACTAGTGGTAGGCCATAGATATTCATTCGAGCCAACCCATTGCTATTTTTTTATTTTGATATGGCTGATTGACAAAGTGTATGCATATGATTGTCCATCTAACACTGATTCTATTTTTGGTAATTACTGAACTTCCTTTTCCCTAATTGGGAAGAAATATCACCAATTTTGGACTATATTATGACTGGCGGAAGGATTAGGGCTATTTTGCTGTTTGAGTTGATGAATCTGCTCCCCCCGACGGTGTCTTCAAACACGCCAATTTATTTTTAAAATGAGCCGGTCGAGGGACCCTTTCTGGTCAGATATGGATTGCCAGATATAAATCCTATCCACTGGTAGTAAACATTCGACCCCCGAATTTCATCCTTATTTTTTATGAATTTTTTAAAGTGCCAATTTAACACATGAGTCTATGGGGAATGAATTAGGCCTGTGAGACCTCCTGGGCATGAACGCATCGGGTGAGCTTGAGGGAGGGCGAAGGGATGATTAGAAGGCCTTTTCGATGGCCTTCTTGAATGAGTTTGTCGATGGCGAGTTTATTCGATGTCAATCAAGTGGTTCCATTTGATTGATGATGGTACCGGTATTGAGAAGAACAAGTTCCTGTATTTTTCAATTCTTGCTCTTATTGGATGATAGGTCTAGCACTTACTATTATTTGTCACTTGCCTATCGATATAATCTGAGTTCAAAATGACTCTCACATCAGGTAGATCAAATCTAGACCACTCATTCTATGAACAAGGTTATGATATAACCTTGTTCTCTGTTAGTGTTACTGCTCCCTGTGTGGTGAAATAAGGTCGGCAATGTTTGGCCTATTTTCTCCTTTTCTTTGGGACAAATGTTTATTTTTTGACACCGTTAGGTACCATTACAGCTATTTATCATATACATGTAACTTGTCTCTTAATTAAATTTGATCATTTAAATTAATTTTTCTTAATTAAAAATAGAGATTGAAAAACTACAATTGTCTTGCCTTTATTTTTCCACTAATAGAGGGCGTACACAAAAATATGACCAAAATTTAAATTTTCGAGCGCTCTGGTGAATACTAAAATTTCCCCCAAGCTACTAATGAAAATAAATTGCAACTGTACAGAAATTAGTATTATGGTCACAAAAGTGATATTTTAATGATTTTTTAAATTGTGTGCTGTGTACAGCCATATAGTCTTAGATTCCCCACAGGCAGGCATGTAATAAACCCTTGGGTGAGTCTAGACTACATGCATTTCCTTCTCACAGAAAAATGTAGAGGTGTCCTGTAGGACCTGTTCCTGGTCTACTGAGGTGTTTTTAATTTGATAAGTGCCCCTTTCCCAACAATAATTAAGATGAATATTTTTATTACATAATGTTGAGATGTGAGAGTAGGCTCGATCGCAAAGCCAACCCCCAGCCCCCATCTTGAATGGATAGGGTTTTTGTTTTTATTAACTTGGAAATGCAGTCACTATCTGAAGCATGTGTCAAATTTATCCCATCAACATAACATTAAGAATATTTCCAATTCATTTCTTTCTTTTTGGCACATTTTATTTGTTTTTTATGATTTTATGATTTTTTTTACAGGGCTACTGGAAGAAGTCACTACGCAACAGATTCAGGAATTGCAGGAAGTGTCATGAACGTGATAATCAATTAGGACAAATGGAAGCAAAAAAAAGGGGACTACACCCAAACCAGACAAAGCTGCAGGCAAACACATGTATGGCATAAAGAAAGTACCTTCCTGCATTCCCAGAAGGTGAGGATGAAGAAATGATCAATGTTCACATCAAGATGCTTCAGAATGAATCCAGAAAAACAAGACAGGACAGCTTGATGATAGACAATCTAGTGTCACTAACTTTAGCCCATAGGCGCAAGGGTATCATCAACAGCAACTGGACTGAATCCTACTTGAAGGATATGTACCCTTACCTTTTCCATGAAGATGAGGTAAGTTCAAATCAGTATTAATACAGATTAAAAAAACTTCATTTATGAACAAGAATCTATCATTAGATTTTCGTGTAACAAGGGTCTATTCTTGGAATAAGCAAGTCCATGCTTAACCCTAAACAGGCAGGGGGGTTAATTCACCCCCCCCCTCAACATTTTCTGCGATCATTCCCCCGCGCAAAATGTTTTGACTGCGCCACTCGCAGAGTTTATACATTAAGTCTGGCGCATCTTTTGAGACCAAATTTACGACACCCGTGTACGCGGTTCTGAAATGACGCGACATTTTGTAAGTGCATGTCAGACCAAATATTGTTCCAAAACGTGATTTTGTGTACAAAGTCAATGCAAATTGAGTTTTCTCATCTTATTCATAAAGATATGATTATTTTTACCTTAAACAGCTGAAATCAATTGATTTAAGCATAATTATGATTCAAAGTTTGTGCAATAAATCTGGTGAAAATAACAAAGAAAATAAAAAGCTGAAAAACAAAGAAATACATAAGAAATTCACAAAACAATAAAATACATAAATTGATTTCCAAACCAAATTTTATTTTAAATTGCAATTGTTAAAAATGCTTCAAAGAATATTTTTACAAAAATAGCATTCTAGGCATGCTAGGGCGTTATTTAGTGAATTAGAGCAAGAAGTATGATTTATGCATAAATTAGCATAATTTATTCATTTAAAAAAAAATCTCCGTGCAAAGTTTTGCAGCGCTCGTGCGATCCGCGTCCAAGATCTCGGGGGAGGGGGAATGGTTGAATCAACCCCCCCCCCGGCCACAGAACAGCCAAAAAAGCCCGGCCTAGTTAGGGTTAACTAGAATCGGAGCTTCAAGTTTTATAGAAATGGGTATGTTCACATTTCTAGGATCATGCAATCACATTCTGTATTTTAACCTAGTTTATTAGTATCCATCTTTGAAAAAATAAATTGTGTGAAAACATAATATTTAGAAAGTTTGAAATTTTAATCTTTATCTGATCTCAATCATATCATGTCTGTTGATCGAGAAGAATCTAAAGGTCCTACCATTTCACACTCAATGCAAAATCTCTTAGTAAATAGCGTGTACAGGCTTGAAATTAAAAGGAGATCAAAATTTGCAAAGTGCTAAAATTTACAAGAGCAAAAGATTTACTCTTCGTTCTTACTAGAATTTTTGTTCTTGCTGACAAGTAAGGGACAATTTCAATGAGCATCTCATATGCAAAAACTTATCTTTGTGAATGGGTTAAGTGATAGGCCCATTTAAAGAACTGTATGTAATTGTTCACCAATAAATTTCCATATGAATTCAATACATTGATCATTGTAAACACAGAGTGATTCCAACTCGTGGAGACAAAGAAAGACTGGAGTCAGTTGGGTCATTTTATCAAGAGTGTAGAGATTCGCACATGATCTTCAAAATTATTCTTGATTGAGCCATTTTGTACACACCTATTCTTTTTCTCTTTTTTTTCACGCAGAGAAACATAAGACTGCCCTGTTTAAATTCCTGTTTTATTCTTTTCATTTGATTTTGAAAGAGTTTGAGAGACTGTCAGAGGACCCAATTAAGCAGAAGTTGGAAGCAGGACATTTGAATATGCTGATCCATTACTAGAGATATGTAAGACCCCAAGCAAGGTTTGGAGCTCAAAAACCTGATCTTGGCTGCAGCAGCAGAAAATGAAGACACCAGGAAAAGTATGTTATTGAGATGGTTGATAAAGAGTGGGTTTGCAATAATTTCATTCTTGGGAGGAAAACTTTGGAAATGGTTAAAGAGTTACTGTACTTGCCCCCCCCCCCCCGAGTTTTACCAGCCCCAAATCCATATACCCCATTTTAATTTCAAGAGAAAGACGATAATTACATGGCTCCAAAGTGTACTCTTCTATTTATACCTGATGTGCAATTCAAATGGTTAAAGAAGGATGACCCAGGCCAGTTGGTCAAAATGTATATTGTATACTGTATATTTTTATCATTTCTGAATGGACAACCACAAAAATACTGATATCCTGGAGTTTGATTTACATTGCTTGAGTTCAGTCTTCATTTTTTTTTCTTTGCAGTGATCAAATCATGTGGAGCACCTCTGTTGATTCCTACTATTTTTGGAGAGAAGGCATTGCTTTGTCAGCATAGCCAGGTAAGTTTGATGCATAAAATTCATTTAAGGTTTATACAAATATCAGCAGAATTTTGAGTGAGTGAGTGAAGCTGTTGCAGGCATGTCCATTTAGATAGCTCAACTGACAGGCCATATGAGACCTGGCACCGCAAAACTCTTAAAAAGTCAGAAGAAATAGATATTGGATTTAATCTCTCTTTTAATACAGGAAATTCTAATTAGTTTTGAAATGATGTATAACTCACTATCACAGTAAGATCCTAACCTTCGAAAGATTAAGAAAAGAACATTGCCTACCATAGAATTCTACTTATGAGAATAAGGGATTAGATTTTGCCCATTTGATTAAGTATTTTGATAGCTAACTTTTGTTTAGCATCAATGTAAAGAAGATTACACATTAGTATAATTTTCGTGAAAATTGATTTATTGAATCTCAAATTATCTCCAGAGTTGATACATAAATTGAGAACATCCTCCTGAAGCCTGTAAACAAATATCTCACCAGGGTTTAATTCATAGGGGTTTAAAGTGAAGAGTAGGTCCTATATCTTAATCCCCCCAAAAAAAAAAATAATAATAATAATTCATTGCTAATATTATTCTAATTGAAAGTTGAAATAATAATACTTCAGATTTAAAAGGCACTTAGAAATTTTTAAAGTGGCTTAAGAAAAGTATAGGTGAATTCAACTTCACCTCACTGTAACTTGTGGCGGCCATAACTGGGGGGCTTCCAAAAAACAACAAAAGCACTTTCAATGGAGTATGCCATGAGCCAGGTGTGTTGCCATGTCAGCGTTTTTGTTGGGGTGGACTTGTCCTTTAATGAACTTTGACCATCAAAGTCAGCACTGCTGCTATATTGAACTGAGTAATGCAGGCGAGACTGCGAGAGGCGTTCCACTTGTACATAAATGATTTGATGGCTATATAAACTGTTCAACTTGATGTTTTGGTGTTTCCAAGAAAGTAGTACATTTCTCAACTCTGAGTCCAATTTATTATTCATTTCCATCCATGTAATTTGATAGAGCTTGGATGATAATTCATAGTGAACACTTACTCAACCATGGCTAAGAAATTCTTTATTACAGTTACATTTTTGCAAGTCTTGCGGTTCTTTAGGCTACAATTTGTAAAGTATAAAAATGAATACTATAGTGTTTCATTTAATATCATACATCTTGAACTACAGTACAGTTAGCAGTATATGTATTAGCATAACCTTGAAGTTATCATTTTCACTAGGATCAACCAATTTGCCTTGTGTACATTACCAGAAATAAACTAATCAGCATTTCTCACTTATGTTTCCCTTTTTTAGGATAAAAAAAACGGAACAATCGCCAAAATCATCTACAAAAGTAAGCCCGACAGTGCAGGTCTGACTCTGAGCAGTGATCATGAAAAATTCACGGAAATTCTGCAGTCATCATTCTATATTACAGCAGAGAATGAAGTCATCTGCGAGACAACCACCTACCTCATGTCAGCAGTCTCTCTGCTTATGTCGGCCCATTATGTATTCAACTTATACAACCCCAAGATGGGTAACACCATCACATTCATTCAGAAGATTCTGATGAACATAGATTCCACATCTCAACCCCCATCCAAGGTCGTAAGATGCCTGTATGACTTAAATGCTGTCCGAAATGCTGATGCCAGTAGTTCTTCAGTTTAAGAGAAATTAATTACTTGGGTGATGCTACTGCAACACAGCTGATCACACTTTCTCTACGTGCAATCACCTTGTGATGTATCTGTCTTTTATGTGCAAAATATATTGAAATAGATACGACAGGTTGACCGTGAATTTAGACATGAAGTATGTGCATTATTTCTCTTTGCTTCAGTACAAATTTCAGTGGCCCTTAAATTGGATTAAATTGGCATGGGGATTCGTAAATTTAAATTGTGTTTGTACGTATGCTTAAGTTTGAAAAATTTCTGAATTTTAGAAGGTTTCTGGAAAGCTGTTATTGGTTTTGAAGTATTAAAACAATGGTAATGTGTTGTAAGCAGAGTCTTAGGAATTCATGATTTTTGAAGGTTTCACTTTTAGTGAATTGTTTCAAATTCAGTGAATTATGAATTGTTTCAATTTCAGTGAAGAAATTATACTATAAAAAAATTATGATTTCATTGAATTGTTTCAATTCCAGTGAATTATGAATTTCAATGAATTGTTTCAATTTCAGTGAAGAAATGTTATTGTAAAAAATGTACGATTTGGGAGGAGATTTTTGTGAAGTACGATATTTGAATTACAGTGGAATCTCATTATAACGAGGTCCTTGGGACCAGAGAATCTACCTCTATATTGAAACATTGTTATATCAGGGTAAAAAGAAAAGTTATTAAGGATAATTACTGTGAGAAATAATGGATAATGAATAAATTATCACACTCTCTCCAATTTCATAGACGTTTTGTGACAGCTTTATCTTTGTTTAGTCGGTTACACCATGTTGCCAATCAGTTATAAAATCTATCACTCTCTGTGCACTTATTTACATGTTTGGTGACTGGATTCTATGCTTGAGAATAGATTCTATTATAGAAAGAAATGCACAGCAACCATAATTATTTTTCAAGTAAACTCTTAAAAATTTATCCCATGAAACACATTTCTGTCTGTTGTGGTTACATCACTGATGCATAATGGTCACTTTTGTTTTGGTAATATTGGTGGTGACTCCGGAGATTTATTGAGAGGAAATAAGTCAGATGGCATGTACCATGCATTTATACATTCTAGTTCTTTTGCTTTAACTGATTGTGATGTGTCTGTTAAGTTAGCATTAGGCTATTGATCTGTTGGTTGTAGGTCCATCATAATCAGCACTTCTAAAGCATTCAAAGAGACTTCCTGATCCATTCAATTTTGCTGATGATCTATGTTTACTTGGAAAATGTTATTGTTAATCATTTTTAGAAAAGCCCCTATGATGACAACAGACCATTTATTTTATTTGGCATCATTTTACACCCTTCTCTTTTGGTTTAATTATCACATATGTATTTGACTCATTTTCAGTTGAGTCGCCTTGACTCACTTCTTCATACATGAAGTGAGTCAAGAGGCTTGATCTACGAACAGAAGTAATGACTCATTTAAGTAAAACAAACTAAGTCATGTGACTCACCTAGGCAAAAAGTGAGTCACCCTGACTCATCATTGATGAGTCACTGGTTTGTCCGTATAACGACACACTACACTCTAAAAACAGTCTAGTCAAATAATTAACTAGATTTCCCAGTCAAGTGAAATTAACTTGAAAATCAGTCAATTTCTAGTTAATTTGCTCCCTTTTACTATAATGTCTGTCATCGACGAATAACTAAGTGAAGTAGTTACGTTTGACGGGTTTCCATTAATGCGCTTTGATATGAAGGGGGTGTTTTTGACCCCAAAACGCGAATGCAATTAACATCTTTGCAAAAATTTCAATTAGGCCTAAATATGATATCATCATCAGCATTATATCATTGGAACTAGGCCCTAGGGCTAGGGATAAAAGTGGGAACTTTTTTCAGGAATGACAAAACTGTTAACAAAACATGAAATTTCCAATGGTATTTCCATAGAGTGGTAGACACGCGCGGAAAGCACGCGCAGTTGTGTCCCGTAGGATTCGATATGATTTAGATCTAGATCTAGTTTAGGGTCTACTCTAACGTTTAAGACTCTAGATCTAGAATCTACTCCAGATGATCTAGATCTAGATTTAACTTAGGGCTTAGGCCAGGCCTAGAAATCAATCTAATATAGGAGAGCTGCTAAGTATAGGTTTAGGCCTATCCTATATAGGCTAGACCAAACATATATAGCCTAGGCCGATCTAGGCCTGTGTTGCATTGCATTATGGTAGTTGGTACTCTGTGTGTACATACGTCTGTGCCCACCGGGTGTGTTTGTGCATTGTGTTTGTGTTATCGGCCAGATCACATGATGAAGGTCAAAAGTCATTTTTAGGGTCAATGAACTTGGACTGAGGTTTTTTTTTTGAAATGTCATTATAACTTTAAAAGTCTTTAAGGCCTTTTTCATGATACTTGAACAAAAGGTTATTCAAGTATCTTGCATCAGTGTCAGGTCACATGATCAAGGTTACAGGTCATTTTGGGTAAATGAACACACATTAGCCATCAAAGTCAGCACTGCTGCTATAATGAATTGCGTGATGCAGGCGAGCATGCCAAAGGCATTCCAATTGTTCTGTAAAAGAGCAGAGAAAATATTGGTGAAGGTTTGAGAAAAATGTAATAAAGATTAAGAATGTTATTTAGAATTCAAAGTTTTGTAAATGCATGAATTTTAATATTTTTATGTTCCTGATTTAAAATTCTATTCATGATTAGGTGTGAAATGATTTGTCTATTGATATACAAATGGTACAGTAAAAACCATTTTTCATTTTCTGAGTAAATGACATTTCATATTACATATATACATACCGGTATATGTTTTTATTATAGGATGTCAGAGCTATCCTGATGGACTCTTTTAACGGAGAGAACTTCGTGAAGGAAATGGATAATGGAATGCTTTCTGTATGTACAATCTCGCATAAAGGTTGTGCGAATCCTGGTGTCTTGGTTAATGCAAGAATTTACAAGCAAGTAAGTGTCCTTCAAATCAAGTGTCTTTCCTTTTTATGGCATATTAAACCTTCCAAAACAAATTTACACTTAATGAAAAAAGGACTGATTACATAACATGGATTTCGGTTCATCAATATGTTACTTAACCACACAAAAACCACCAATAATGTCAATGGCTAAACAAATGCCGGTACATTTTCATATTGTAAAAAAACATTTTTGACAAGTCTTCACTGACCTATCATGTGAAGACTATGTTTCAATTACGTGCTGCACCAAAGAATTAATTTTTCGTGTTTTCCCTTGAAATTCATGACTTTTCTTTATTAAATACAGCCTGTATATTAATATAATAGAAATATTAAACTAATCAAATATTAAGAAATTTAGCTATTTTAAATCAACAGTCATATGAAACCCACTTGAAATGTACAGTGTACATGTATATTAAAAACAAGAGAAACAAGAGAAAAAAATCGAAGTGATATGGAATCGAGCCACAAACAATTGGGAAAATTAAAGGCCTGGTCACACCGCCCGAGCGTTGTTGGAGCGGAGAGAAAAAAAATCATCACCGCTCGCTACCGTTCACCATTTTCAATTTCGATTGTTTTTTTGTTTTGTTTTTTATTTTTTCCCAAATTTTGAGAGCAAAATTCAACCCTCTCTCCTATACCGCTCCAACAACGGTCGGGCGGTGTGACCAGGGGACCGTTTCATCAACATTTTTGTCTGACAAGTTGGCAGATCTGACATCTTTCCTTGATTATGATTGGCCGAGAGGCACTGTTCCTATGGTAACTGTCGGATAAAATGGGACTTGTCGGATAAAACGTCCGACAAGTCCTTTCATGAAGCATGAAATGCTCCCCAGGTCTTAAAATCATATTGTAGAAAATTTTCAAGTGTTGGTATTGATGAGAATGCAGGTCAAAAATCGCTGAACTGGTTTAAGATAAGCAAAATTTTTTTCCATTATTAATTATTCAGGCCACCTACAGATGTCAAGGTCGCTCTAGCCAAGGCGGTGGTGTCGCAATTTCCCAAGCTAAAGGACCTTGAAGGAGTAGGTCATGTGAGTAAAATATGTATTTATGCATTTTATAAAATTAAACGATGTAGATCTACATAGAAATAACGCTGGATTTGTATTCTTTGCACAATTCTTGAGGTATGTGCAAAATTTTGTGGCAATCGGTCAGGTCCGGGGGGGGGGGGGGGGCTGAGCCCCCTCCTCCATATTTAATTGCCTTGAAATAGCCCGGGACAGATAGGGTTATAGGTTGAGTGATGAAAACTAAGCTACTAGTCAAGAAATACATGTAGCTTTATCTTCGTAGTATAATTGTATAGGCAGATTCTCCAGAAATTAAGTTGCGTGGAAGTGTGGATGATAATGAGGATTCCATAATTGTCAATCACAAGAGTAATGAGAGTTAAAGGGATTTTCATTTTTTTTTCAGGAAGCATGGTATTCTCCAGCTAGGGAGAAATGGGAGGCATCTGGATATTTGGAATACCGACTTGTAAATGTACGAAAGAGAGCACAAAAAAAGTTCACCAATTACATCGGAGCCAAAGAAGACACCCAAAGCCATCATGGGAGACTTAACAGGTAATTTTTAGCGAGCAATAAAGGCTCAGAACATGTTTTGAACATGTATAAATGTTACTGGGTGTACACCGATTTGAATAGTGTTCAGTTACCGCTGAGCCTGTTGAACCTCCACCGATTACCATGTGCAGGCTGCACCAGTATAATCTTAGGCCCTGTAAGGATAATACTGGAGGGGTGCTACAGAGGGAAATGTGCATATGATTTTCCCCCAAGGCATGATCATACTCTTCAACCTAGGGGTAGGGGTTCTTTTATGTTGCTTTCTGCGCCCGGGGGGGGGGGGTTAAAAACTATTTTGATTGAGAAAGATTTTGATCTTGGCTCAGCTAGGGCACTGTTTTAGTAGTTATTACACCACTGTGTAAGATACTGTAGTTTTTGGCTGCCAAGTTCTGAAATTTATAAAAGTGAATGTTTGTTTGTATTGCCATTGTGATGAAATCATGTGATATATGTGTAGTTATTTTAAAACTGCTGCTTTTTTTCCCCTTTAGTAATCGTAACAAAATGAGTTCATGTTTTGCCAATTTTTCTTTCTGTGGAATTACCCATATTGCTCTTTCCTTTTCAAATTGTAAATAAGGGTATACTAGTAACATTTTATCATTCATTCCAGATTCAGCAGGACTTCAGGATTCTTTATCCAGAGGTTGCAGATAAGCTGTTCTTAGAGTGGCCCAAAATAGCTCCCCTGGTACTGAAGTATGCAGACCTCCATAACCCGACATGGCGGGAATCTTTGACTGTTCCACATCTCGGTAAGAATATAAAAAAAAACACATTTTTAATTGAATGATATTTCCAACATTGAAGCTGGAATGATGCAAATATAGAAATGATATTTGGAATGGAGAGAAAGAGAGATTTCCAGCAGGAACAAAAAGAAAGGTGAACTACAACTGCAATCGTATCAGAACAATGTGCATGCATCGACGCCTTTGATTTCCCAGGTTTTTCAATCAATAAGCAATATCAATCTCTGAAAATTTGAGATGTGAAAGAATAGAAACAAGGAGGTTATGGCCATTTTACGATTTTCTGACTTTACATTTCTATAAATATTAAGTTTTGAAAGGAAGACTATTTGAAATTTATTGCATGAAGATGGCACTTTGAAGGGCAGGTTATGTAGCTCAAATGATAGAGCAACTCTCTATCTATATCAAATTGTTTGAAGTCTGCAGCATGCAGGACAACAGAGATATGAAAGAAGAAAGAATGGTATGCAAACATGGCAAATGGACTTGAAATAAACAAAATGGTGGCTGCACGGTCATGCATGAGGGATTTTGGAAAATGAAATTGGAGGTGCACAACAATGGGTCATGGACAACAGGTATACTAAATTTGGAAGGATTTTGGCCTGGGCAGAGCTCACAATTAAGGACCATGTTTTAAAGTGGTTGGGGAATTCCATATTATGCATCACCTAATCTTATTTAATTTGTTTTCTTCCTAATTGTGCAGCATCTTCTGACTTGACATGTCCTGCAGCAGAAGTGGCGACCATGGCGCTTCCTCAAATCTCGCCTCCAGGAATGAAGAAGGTGGGGAAGCGTAGTATGAGATGCAGCAGGGCAGAATCATCCAAAGCCTTCATCAACATCGGCCCAGTAAGAAAATCAATTTAATGAAATGCAAATTTCTCTAAACATGTTAATTTTTCACTTTTAAAAGAAGCATTGAGTACTGGTCAATGGTGGAACATTTTGATAAAGTTTACTTGGCCTTTGTTTGATTATCAGCAAACAATACTTCATATTTGCACTGTAGTATGGAAACATTTCAACACAAATGTACAAAATATTTTTAGAATCGTAAGTTAAAACATGCGTGATACGTCAAAAAGTCAGATGTCCCATATATGAATTTCTGTGTTCTGTATCAAAATATAAATTATTATAATTTATTTGGATAATTGTTATATTACCAATGTTCTACTATTTCCAGCACATCCAATGTGTATCATGCCTTAAATTATTTGCACATTGATAATTTATGTGTATAGTAATGGTTTTAGCAAGGTTCTTTGGAGTTTATTTTATACCGCAAGTATTCCTATATACCTTTAAATTGTCCTTATTATTCATTTAATAATAAGCATCAATTTCTCTACCTAACGTGTTAATTCTCTGCATGGTTCATTTTCAAATATGCATTTTTGCTGTGTTGTTGGAAATGTCCCTACTGTAAACTTTCAAACAGGCATGAATTGACTTGAAGGATCTTTGTATTTCTGGGAGACTTAGTTTGCAAATTGGGTGAGATCCACTTTTTATGGAAATTGAGTTATTGATATAAAGAACATTGGTCAACTGTACCTGTCTTTTGAACAAAAGTTCTAAGCTAATTTTTAGAGCACTTAAAGGGGAATCCAACCCAAATAAAAACTTGTTTTTATAAGGAAAAGAAAAATCAGACAAGTTGATAGGTGAAAGTTTTAACAATATTGAACAAACAAAAAGAAAGATATGAATTTTTAAAAGTTGTAAATATTGGTAATCACTATACCCATGGAGATTTCAAATTGGCCGCATATGGGATGTCATAGTGATGTAAGGCAAGGACTACTCTTCCATGTACTCCAATACATATTATGGCTAAAATGTCATTTTTCCCAAAAGTTTTATTTCAAATTATATTTTTCTTTCATGAGGACATAAAACAATATACTACATGGGTTATATTTAGATTACTGCCCCAGGGGAATGGGTACTTAGGAGAAAACCACAAATCTTTGATAATAAAGTACATGGCCTATGGGAAAGTTGTCCTTGCCCCTTGTCATAATTTACTTACCCAGTTGCCAATTTGAAATCTACATAGTATTAGTGATCTCAATTTTAAAGCAGCTATAACTTTCTTATTGCTTGTCCAATTTCTTTCAAACTTTCACCATTCTGTTTATTTATTTTTCTCCTTCCCAACACAACATTTTATGGCCAAGGCTGGATTCCCCTTTAAGAAGCAATGCATTTCCTAATTTCACTTTTACTTACATACATATAGACGCCTGAACAAAATCTGGCAAACAAATGCATTTTTCTCTGAAGTCACAAAAATGGATCAAACCCGTTTTACAAACAAACTTTGAAGATATATTGCGTTGTTCCCAAGACAGGTATTATCAATATTTACTCATTGTTTAAATGGAACTCTTTAAAAAGATCTCACAATTATGCGCCTCTGATCGAGATTTAACGATACTTTGTCCCATGCCTCATTGCAAACACACAAATGAATGAAATTTGTTTTCTTTCAATACCTTCAAATTAGTTTAACAACATTAATGATTTACACATTTTTTTGTCTTGGGATGACATGTGCAAAAAAAAAAAAAAGAATAACATTTCATATTGTATTTGTCAAATACTCTTAATTGCTTTGTCATGTTATGAGAATTTGTAATTGCTATAATATGATTTGAAAAGTGATAGAGCACCATCATTTTTTCTTTCTTTCAGGTGGGGACAAACCTTCCAGAGTACCTAGAGAACTGCCAGCAAAAGCAACCTTTTGTGCTCGCCCTTGGGGACATCCTCAAGCCAGAGCAAGTGTTCGTTATTTGCGATGGTGCTGCCTTGGAAGCAATGTCCCTCATTCACGGAGTGGACCTTTGCTTTAAGGCCATCTATATTCTGTGGGTAAATTATCCTTGGGAGGCAGCCAACACTTATGACTTTCTGCAGAAAGTCATTTACAAGATGGATGATGGAAACCCCAACTGCAAGACCACAACGCCATCTAGTACCATTTCCCTTAGGCTTACATCTCTAATTTTTCATCATAGAGTCCTAGGCATGGAGTGGTGCAAGAAACTTGCAATTGATTGCAAGTCATTTTCAGGTACCGGCCTAATCAATCATTAATCTTACAATCAATTTCAAATTTGCAATTGATTGCTGGTCAACAAATATAAATTATTTGCTTTAGTTAAGATTGTTGTATCACTTGTAAATTTTTCAACCAAAATTTGTGATTGATTGTAAATGTTTTCTTGCAACACCCCCTAAGAAGAACAAACTGCTGTTTGGGGAATTGTTCCTGGAGTATGCAGATTGAAATGCTATCTTGTACATGTTTACTGAAGTCATATCAAAACTCCAAGCAAACTATACTGTTTGTTTTGACATATTTTGCAAATGTGGGCTACTACCTTTAAAGTCTTATTCAAACAAGGCACGACAAAGCTCAGCAACTTTTGTGTACAAAGTCAATGGGATATGAGGCGTCAAATATGTTTCAGAGACAAGTGACCTTTTTTGGAAAGTAGACCAATTAAATTTCTTTAAATAGCGCAAAATAATTTTTCCAGATGATCTTTATACAGGTTATAGTTATACTATGTTACGTGTGATGATGCAAAATCCTTTTTGTGCCACTTTCACCATTTAACATAGGAATTGGTAAGAAGGTCATACTGGCTGTTACTTGAATAAATTCATGAAAATGGTCTAAACAATGACAACAGGCTACATCTGGAGGAATAACATAATTCTTAAAAAATTGAATTTCTCGGATTGTCATCAGACCTACCAACTTCTCCTTTTTAAAAGGAGTTACTCCTTTTTTAGAAATTTTAATATACATTATACCATATGGTTAAAGAAATCTTATTGTCCAGGTATCTTACACTAATCTATGTGAAATATGCTGTGACTCCTATTTTTTAAATGAATCAGTCCTATATTTAAGTTTACAGGTTGGTAGGCATGTGGCATTTTTGAAAAATTGTTTTTCAAATTTTTCAAAAACAGGATCACTGTAAGTAGAATTTGATAAATGAATATAAAAAGAGTGGTTTCTTGGCTTTAGGTACATTCAGAATTAGATTGTCAACGACATTCATGATCATCTCATGAATATGTTTTTTTTTCATTGTACTCTAGTTTTGCATGAATACAATGCCAGCAATAGCTGAACGCTATGGCCCGAATTCACAAAAAAAATTTCAAACCATGAGGCGGTTTAACCCTAAAAAGACTGACCTCAACATTTTTCTCGATAAATCTGTAGCTGGTGCCGCGCAGTTCCATGACTTTATTCTTGCAAGTCTTGTGCAATTTTTTAGACCAAATTTGTGACTCCCGGGTATACACTTCCGAAATTACACAACATTTCATAAATGCATGTTGACCCAAAATTGCTCAAAAAAGTGAATTTTTGTACAAATCCAATGTAAATTGTGTGTTTAGCCAAAATTCATAAATGTATCATTATTTCCCATTTTACTAATCAAACTCAGTTTTATCTTGTTTATGGTCAGAATAAAGTTGCGGGTGATTTCCAGCAAAAAAACAATAGAAAACTAAAAGTTGAAAAACAAAGTAAATACATAAGAAATTTTAAAAACCATAAAATACAAAAGAAAAGAATTACGATATTGAATTTCCAATCAGAATCCTACAAAGAGTCTGAATAAAAAATGGAAGCATTATTTAATTAATCAGAGCATTGATTTTACGTATAAATTAGCATAATTATGAGATTTTTCAACCTATGTGTATATTACAAATGACAGAATCTGCCCAAATGCGCAGAAAAATGTTAATATCTCAAACAACGTTCCCAAATCACATTTAACAATTCCTCTGAAAAATATTTCTGGCTTTACAATGATACCAGCCAAAAGTAGGTTTATAACTGAACATCATACTGTTTTTGACCTTCCTTAATTGATTTGGAGCAAAAACTTTGATTCCAGCATAATTTATATTATGCGTAAATTAGCATAATTAATGAAATTATATAATTTTTTGAAAAAGTAACTAATATTATTGTAGGTTTTGTCATGGGTGATATAATTGCAAATTTTTCTACAGCCAAGATCTCATGCTCGGTCTATAAGGGTCAACTCTAAAAAGCCTTGGGGGGGGGGTCAAAATAGCTCAGTATATTTACGGTTAAGGGAGTTGAAAATAATGATTTTTAATATTTCACAGTAATATATGTAAATGAAATGTTCTCAAAATACTTTGATTAAAATTTTTTGATTAAACTATTAAATCAAATACAGTGTATATTTGCATGTTGCCTTGAATGTATGTATAAGATGGTTTGCTCCTGTAATATATGTAAATGAAATGTTCTCAAAATACTTTGATTAAAATTTTTTGATTGAACTATTCAATCAAATACACAGTGTATATTTGCATGTTGCCTTGAATGTATGTATAGGATGGTTTGCGATTGCAATGTCTTATGATTTGATCTTACAGCATGATTGAACTGTGATGGCACAAAAACTAAAGACTAAGGAGGTGCAGGAAAGAATGCAAGTGTATGCTATGACTGTCTGAATGGTGAAAATCTACTAGAATATCAGTGAAAGTGGAATGACTATATTTATTGTCAATACTGACTGATAAAAAGAGTGAAAAGTGACTAGAAATGAATAGTGAAATGACTGAAATATCAGTGGAAGTGTGATAACTATATACGTAGTCAAAACTGACTCGGAAAAGTAGTGGAAATTACTAGAAATTCAGTAAGAATTTTTAACTGATTATCTAGTCAAATAAATATAACTAATAATTATCAGTCAAAATGACTCATTATCAGTTGCTCCCAGCTGACCCTTTCGCCCAGTCAGATTTGACTAGATATCAGTCATATTTGACTATTCCTTTTTTAGAGTGTAGAAGGATCACATGAGTCACCGTGACTCATTCCGAACGAGTCTGAGTCTTACTGACTCACTTCAAACGAGTCAATGTGACTCATTTAAAGTGAGTCTTGAGATTATATGAGTCACCAAGACTCATTACAAATGAGTCTGCGTCTTAATGACTCACTTTAAATGAGTCAGGTGACTCATTTGAAGTAAGTCTTTAGATAATGTGAGTCACCGTGACTCATTACAAATGAGTCTGCAAGGCAAAGATGAGTCACTATGATGCATTAAAAATGAGTCTTCTATGATCAGACTCATCTTTAATGAGTCATGGTGACTCACATATTCGTAATAGTGTTTCGCTATACGGACAAACTGGTGACTCGCCAAAGTGAGTCAAGGTGACTCACTTTTTTTGTGGGTGTTCCTAGGGTTCTAAACTAGGTGTTCTCTTGTGTTATCTATTAGGGCTTATTTTTTCAACATACAATAGCAATAAGTAAGAAATCCTTTTCACTGGGATACACACAGCCAGGGCGGGAGAAATCAAATCTCAAGCGGGAGACTTTGCAAAAAGGGCTTTCGGCGGGAGATCTCTCGTTGAAAACAGGACAGTTCGAGTCTCTGATATAGTCATAAATGTACTATAACTCATAAAGTTTGCCAGGTATAGAGCATTCACATTTGCCGCTTACATATTAAATTAAATGTTTATTTAGAAACTTGAATTATAAACATAATTATTTGACCAATATTGTTAGGAGGAACGTTAAGAAAGAGCAATAACTGTCAAATTTATACAGTATGAATATAAATGCTTGTCATTTGTTTCTGCATCACAGCAAATGAAGTGGACGAGGATACCCTCATCCTTCTAGACCAGCCTGCTCATGCTGATTCAGTGAAAGAATTAATTCCTCTAGTTGGACCACGAATTCGATTTTTCACTGAACTTCAGAAACTGAAAACACAGGTATGAAATTGATGGTGTTGTACACTGTAAAAACGCTGTTTAAATTGGCGCTGTTTAAAATTGTGTTGTTTAAATTTTTGAGCAATATTGTTCAAAAGACGAAACACGTGTTTAAATTTTCCCGAAATTTTCGTTGTTAAAAGTATTGCTCAAATTTCTAACGATATTGTTTAACAGTTTTAAACAATACTTACCGTAGATAGACGGGTTTCCTGATCTAGCTCTGTGGCGCGGCTTCACTTCAGTCTTCAGTATGGCAGACGAATTCGTGTTCGGCATGATAAAAGATTCCAAATGCCGGAGTTAATTGACACATTCAGAGGTAAGCATTAATACCTAGACCTAGATCTATGTATTGTAATTTGATAGAATTTATACGCAGGAAACAGGACGTATTTGTGCCGCTGTACTGGCTTGGACTCTCGACTAGAGTCCCGTATTCCCCCGCAGTAGGGCTAGGCCCTGACGGCTGGAGAGACCCTACCGTACCGGTACCGTACTCCTGCAGTACGCGCAGGGCTAGCTACCACACCATCAGCGCAGTTGAACTTGCAGTACCGGTACCGTAACAAGCATACCGGTACGCTTCGCCGAGGCGGGTAGCTACCTGAGGCTGAGTAGTATGAAGGGGAGCCCTTTTTCTGCGCACCTAAAACTTGAACTTTAGATTGGGTAGATCTAGGCCTAGAGTCTATTTGAAAATAAACAAATTTTCAGTTGATATTGTTCCTTATACAAGGGTAATCCTGGGTTTTAGGGGCCTTAATTATGTGCACACACAAATGGCTGCGAACTTCACTAACTTCATCAAGTTCATCCAAGGCCGAGCATAGTCATAGATGCCTATGTTTGTTTACTATTAGGGCCTAGATCACACTGTAATTTTTATGGAAAGTCCCCCTTTCCCCTCCCCAGGGCCTTCCCTTTACCTATTCATCTCATAACCAGTTGGTCTAATAAATACCCATTATTTTACCCAGTTAACAGTGCACTTAGGCCTATCCATGAATTAGACCAAATGGTTTATGGACTAAATGGCTGTTTGACCAAGGTAAGGTGGTTAGGCAAAATTGTGAGAGGACAAATCAATTGGCATTTATCATGTAGATAGTGGACAAACCAATGGTAGACCAAATGATAGTACTTAGTAGATGAGTTGGCAATTGGACAAATTTGGATTAGACGAATTGGAAATAAATCATGATACAGGGTATGTAAATGTAATGTACTGAATATTTCAAACTTTGGTCATTTTCAGATGATGATGACAATGGTGCCACTAATTGGCTGAAGCACAACACTGGTCCACAGGACATTTTAGCTAAAAAATGAAGCAACCAGCACACAAGAGGAAACAATGGATTAAGGAGGATAATCCTAATACTGCAGCCATATTTCAGAAGTATCCCAGGCTACTGGACACAGGCATGGTAAGACATTGTAAAGTTAGAAATAGATCTAGGGCATGATGCAGAATTTAAAACCTTGATTTTGTGTGTTTGTGTTTGAATCAGATATGTAAGTTAATTTTCAAATGAGAATCAAGAAATAGACATCCCTTTTTCATAATAATAATACAAAAATTGGATGAAAGCTATAAACGTTGAAAACTTTGGTCTTGGGGCATTTTTATTGTAAGAATTATAAGATTCACAGCCTCTTAATCTGATTTTAATGGCATTATTAGGTCACTGATATCCTAATAAAACAAAAGACAATAGAATATTTTGTGAGACTTGAAAAATTAATGTGGAAAATTTGTAACATGCACACAGATGGTTTGAAATATCAATTTATTTACTAGTTACATGTATTACTATCCAAATCGCACCTGGATTGGACTTCTGCAGTGACTGTGATATTATCTAAAGTCTTAACTGACCGATGCAGAGTCCCTGAAAAAGAATAAAATACATGTGCATCGTGGTGGGGTAAGGGGATGGGGGGGGGGGATCCTGCAAAAAAATGCTAACCATACCCTGCATTTATACCCCCCGGTGTTGTTTTTGTTTTGGTTCTGTTTAGGATTTTTGTTTTTCTTCATTTAGGTGGAACAAGATTTTGAGGTTACATTGAATGAGAATCCTGATGCTCTTTTTAAGTCATGGCCCCGAACAGCTCAAGGCATTGCAAGTTATGTAGAAAAGACACACCTAGGATACAAGGATACTCTGAATTTAGTTCATTCAAAAGTAGATGAAGAGGAATTTGCAGGGTTCTCTCAATGTAAGTTTTCAGCTTATTGTACTCGTCAGCAAAAAAAAGGCCTGATGGCCTCTGTTATAAAAGGTTAGATAAGTTACATGAGATGATATGCTTTCATATTATATACAATTCTGATCCTTTTCATGCGTTTTATTCATTTCAAAAGGAAATATGAAAAGTGAATCTGATTATTCTCAAATGTTATATTATCAAATGTTTAGAATCACTTGCAAAATGCGTGTACTGACTGAAATACTATGAATTGTATATAAAATGAAAGCATATTATCTCATCTCAGAAAAAAATATGAAATAAGTCACAACCATTGAAGCGTTGCGAGTTAAGCTTCAATGAACACAGAAAGGTGTGAAATATGGAATTGAGTGCAAATCAAAGGCTATTCTTTCCTCTTTCATATGATATACATAATTCATCATATTTTATGATAGCTAAGTTAGGGATTTGGGGGTTCCAGAATAGTTCATCTCCTTATTTTGCATTGTTTTATGTAGTGTACAAGTAATAATGATGATGATAAAGATAATGGTAAATGTAACATTTATAGATCTTTGTATATTTCTCCATCTCTCTCCCTCTTTCTTTCTATCTCTCTCCCTCTCCCCTTTTTTCTCCTGCGCCTTCTTCCCTTTTCTTAATTCCTTACTGAATCAGCAGTACTTTCTCATTTTTCTTCTTTTTCATGGGAATTACTTGCAGTTATTATACATATCATGATGATGTTTCACGATTTGACGTGTATACATTTACTTGCAATGTTTTTTAAAAAAAATTGAATGCGCCATAGTTTTATTGTACACTTATGAGGATGTTAGCCATGATGACAATCACAATTATAGTTGACAAAATGATAGCAGTAATGATAATGATAATAATGGTAAATGTAACATTTATAGATATTTTGTTGGTATATTTCTCCATCTCTCTTTCTCCCTCTATTTATATCTCTCTCATCTTTTTCTCCTGCGCCTTTTTTCTTTCTTTATTCCGATTCCTTACTGATTATTTTGGGTCAAAACAATTGTGTTTATTTCAATCAATGATTTAGATTTGTACAGTTATTGATCATGCACTCGGCGGAGGCATAATATTCAACCACAGTGTCAAATATCCATCTAGTTGAAAATAAAGTTAGATCTCTGTTTAGAAACTTATTTTTGGTGGACGTGTCCAAGTAATCTGGAGAAAATTGCCATGAAAAGTTATAAACTATATGGTAATTATTAAGATATTCTTTTTGCCACATAATTGATGATGGGTATAATGAATCAATACAAGTCAACATACATTTGCATTGCATAGGTCCATAAATTCCTCTTATATTCAAGTTACTATGCGGATGACTTTTAGCCCTTCTATGCATATTAAAATGCAATGTAGGTGTGCCATGAAGAAAGCTTTGTTAGAGCAAATATCATTTAAATGTGTTGGTTAGCTGCAAGAACATGTAATTGCTGTCCTAAAACTGATTGTTCAGGCATTTTTGTGTTTAATTCCCATTATTTACACGTATATTGAAGTTTGTATAAGAATGAATATTAACCCTTCTATGCATATTACAATGCAATGAAGGTGTGCCATGAAAGTAGTTGGAATTTTTAGAAAGGTCTACTGTACTCAGGTTTGTCAGCAGGTTTGTCATAGCAGATATTATTACATATGTCGGATAGCTGCAATCATAGAACCAAAAAATGAGATTGGCAAGTCATATACCAATCAAAAACTTATAAACTACTTAACACAGCAATACACGTTTATGCACAAATACTGCTTTCCAGCTGAGTAGTTTGTGTGTAAGAGAAAGTCAAATTCAATGTATGTGCTTTTCACTTGCCTGAAAACTGTGACGTCATGTTTAAGAATGATTGTGATATGTTTTTACACAGAAACACTGGATGATTTTTCTGATTTTCAGATTACGCATTTTATTTTCTTTACCTCTATACCACATAGATATATCATCACAAATCATTGTGATGATATGTTTTTACACAGAAACACTGGATGATTTTTCTGATTTTCAGATTACGCATTTTATTTTCTTTACCTCTATACCACATAGGTATATCGTCAATATATATTCTTGTGAGCTGCAGAATTGATGAAATCTACAATTTTGGACAAGTTTGTGCCATATTTTATTTCCTGCTTATATGGCGCAGCTTTCCATTTCTATCTGCATTCAAATTATGTTCAACAGATTTCACTGATATCGCAATTTAGGCCATATAAGAGACAAATAAAGAAATCACCAAAAATCTAGTGAAGACTAGCAGGTTTCCATACATTCGAGCACTGAATAATTGTCAGTTTCATTTTCTTTTGCATATTGAAAAAAAAATGAAATTCATAATCTGAAAGGCAAAAAAAATCGTAGTGTTTCTGTGTACAAATCTATGAAGTCACAACGCTTTTTACACAACATAGTTATTGTGATATTAACTTACACATGTGGAGGAATATTGTTAATAAATATTTGCCTTGATTTTATAAAATACTGTTTATTGTGTCAATATTTTCCAGTCTATTTTATTTCCCTTTCCCATTTTTCTACTTATTTCTCTTTTTTACTTTTTGAACAACAGATTTAAACAGCTATTTTTGTTTTAAACACATTTGTTTAATGTTTTAAATAATTGCTTTTAACAACAATGCGTAGTTTTAAACAATAGTTTTGAAAAGGTGTTAAGCAACTGCGTGTGTTTAAACAACATTATTTGAACAACATTGATGTTTAAAGGACTGCTTAAAATTGTTAAGCAACTTAGATGTTTAAAATATGTTGCTTAAAAGATTGCTTAAAATATTAAAAAATAAAATGTTTAAAGTTTAAACAATATCAATTGTTTAATACTTTAAACAATATTGTTAGAGTGACTGGCTTAAACAGCGTTGCTTAAAATTTTTAAGCAGTTGTTTAAAATATTTTTACTGTGTATACAGCGTGTCCCAGAAAAAACTAAATTGGGTTTCCATGCAACTTTTTGTCCCCGCCGAACGAGTTCGAGCAGGGGACTATGAAACGGGCTCGTACGTGTGTGTGTCTGTCTGTGCGTCCGTGTGTGATCAAAATGCTCAATTTGCTTCTTCTCTGTCATTTATGAGCCAATTTTTATTCTTTTTGCTTTATGATAGCACTACATGGGAGCTTTGAAATTTCTACACAGAATTTCAGTTGTGACCTTTGACCTATATTGTGCATTTTGCTTCAAAAGGCTACTCCTTCGCCATTTCTAACCCGAATTTGATTCCGTTTGCTTTATGTGATGGCACTACACTGAAAAGATAACTTTGTCACAAGGCCAGATTAATTCGTCAATCGGGGTAAAATAATTTGTTTTGCGATATCACTGTGACATGACAAACTCATGGTAGTAACATAACAAATTGATCGAGCACTATTACAAAGTTTCAACTGGTGTTGACAAAAACAAACTTGCGCATGACTGATTTATTTGCGTGACGACTCTTCGCACCCGTAATTGACAAATCCTCTTCGCGGTCAATGTAAAAATGACGATTTTAAGTCGGCCATAACGAATTATATTACAAATTATTTGCTGAAAAACAAATCAATTTGCCCGGTCAAAATGTTGACGCAAACTGCATGACAAATTTAGCTCCTGAAGACAGTTTGGGACACCCCGCACATAATCAGCGTCTTCGAATCACTAGCCGGTCGCCGTGATTTAGCTGCGAGGCAAGGCTTGGGTAGATCGAAAAAGGTAAACTTTTATACTAAAAAAATGAATTAAATATTAACTAGAATTTTAATTCGTCATGAGGACGAATTAGGTGATCTGTCTCTGATTTTATGATCACGAAGACAATCAGCATGTTTATTGAGATAAATATGATCATCATGATGAAAACTGAACTTTTCTTACGAAAAGAATATGTTGAATACTCTTGAAAAAGAGGGAAATGAGAATATGTGAAATACGTGAAGGTGTAGCTAGGCGATACACATTGTACATGTTATAGGCTTATTAAAAACAATTTAATCTACTTAATTGTGCGATATTTGAACTTATATACCTTGTAATGGTGATTAAGGAACATTTGCGAAATGTTGAAAAGAAAAAAAAGAACAACAATTTATGTCCACTTTTGGGTTCGAACCAGGGACCATAAGGATGCAAGTCTGATGCCTTACCCATTGAGCTACACACTTCCCATAGACATAACACATAAGCAAAACGAGAGGATCTGAAATCCAATTTTGCAAGTGAAATACAGGCATGATCCCGGCATCTGATCGGACAATGGAGACCACACTTGCGATAGCTTACAATCTCAGCTACAACATACTCAAAGCTCAGAGAAAACCAACAAACAGAAATGGAGATATGGCTCGCGAATTAGAGGAATGTAAAATCCAGTTTTGAGAAAAAGTCATTTCCCATAGAGATTGCACACGAAATGAGCGAAAATGACATGCCTCTATAACTTGCCATTTTTCAGGATGATCCATTCCTTTAAAAGTAAATAAAGGCATCAAATTAGAAAGAGTATATCCTTAGCTACAACATATTAAAAACCGAACGAAAATTGACCAATATTTACAGAGTTAAAGTCAAATTTGCATAATTATAATGACGTCATACACTCTAAAAACTGAAATGTTGGATTTTAACACTTTCTAAGTGTTGAAATATGTAAATGTTATTTCACCATTTATCATGTTGCGAAAAGGGTGAGTTTTACAATACAACATGATCCGCAAACCAAAAAAGGTTATACCTATCTCGCTGTTCTAACAATTCCGAAAATGCTGAAATAAATATCGCATTGCCATTGGCTAAAAGTCATACGTATGATGACGTCATGAAGAGCGTCTAGCATTTTACAAAAGGTTGAGTCAGAGGCGCTTTTCCATTGGTCCATACTGATCACGTGAACAAGATCGCCGCGAAAACCTCGTCACTATCTCATCACGACACTCTAGTGCTGGACCGAAATTATCCCCCAAAATCCTGTTTTTTAGAAGGTAAGTTGATCTCTAAGTAGTATATTTCCACAGTTTAACACATTATGAGCTGAATCAAGCTATTTTTTTTCTTCTTCTTCTTTCATTTTTCAAGTGGAGTTGCGTAGAATACCCTGGACCTTGCTAATTGTGAAGAAGATCTTTGCTTTGACTCGCCTGCGTCTATTGCCAATAATGTGTGCTGTATAATGTGGGGACCTTCAAGCTCCCCTAAAGCTACGCACTGAATTGTATTCAGCAGCTAAAAAGTCACAAAAATCATTGGTTTCTGCAAATTTCATTTCCTTATCCTGATTCAACATATTCTAAAGTTGATTTGTGGAGAAAATTATGACGGGTGAATGCCTAATGGCACATTTTCAGGTCGATATCAATGCCGATGATTTGTTCCGAAAAATGAAGAAGGGGTCCATGTAACGTAGCCTACCGTCTGTAGGGTAGGTCTAGATCTACATGCGAAGTAATGTGCAGTGTGTATCGCGTGTGTATTTGACTGATTTGAACACGTTGCATTGCAGGTCTAACTGTAACATAGGCTAGAGTGTTCTAGATCTATGTGAATTGTGATTTGTATGGTGCGTAGCTTTGGCCTTAAAGGTAATGGACAGTAGTGGTAGCAAAATGAAAGTTGGCATGAAACTGCTCAAATATAGACCTAGGCCTAGTGACTAGTCTGATATTGTTCGGTTTGCATACAAAAATACATGAGTGAGATAATCTGGTATTCTCTTCACGATTTCCGGTGATTTTCAGCTAAATAATTCAAATGATCGTATATCAACCGTCACCTTATATGATGCCTGTCCCTAAATACCGACCTCTTAACAGTTTCCCGTCCTACTACAGAAAAAGTTCTCTATAAAAATTTCTTCAAATGTTACTGACTTATACTTTTAGGGAAAATACTGCTCCATATGGTCCACTTTAATACATTAAAGTCACGAATGTAGGCCTACGCCAATTTGGAATGGCCGTCAGAACAGAAAACCCTTGCATATTTCTTGAAATAAAAGATGGTGTCTTAATACCGACCTTTCAAATTGACAATGAAAATAATTTGAAAATTTAGATGAAAATAAGTTAAATTTGAAATCAAATAGAACTTCAATCGATTCTCCAGATGTCAATTACCCGGATTCGTGTAGTTTTTTTATAGATAAAATACAGCTTCGAAAATGTAATTTTAATGGTATTTTTCCAAGTTAGACGTTTGACATCTCTTGTTTTCCTTGTAAAAACTGCACAATAATTGACGCGCATATATGGGGATGGCGTAGTTAAGACGCGCTCGGTTCAACGGCACATAGCGGTTCGCACACACTGTTTACACATGTGTGAATTTTCAACGCAGGCCCGCGCTGAGAACTTGACGTATCTTTCGTTGATATTTCAGCCATTTTTAGATCTGAACAAATATTTTTCAAGAAAACGTCAACTATGTTCGAAATGAGTCATTCTACATCAGTTCATGTAGTAATTTTCGTTCCCCCTAACAAAGTAGTTAAATATTCAAAGCGCCACTTTTCCCACTACTGTACCTTTAAGCTTAGTTTAGGACCATACATAGCCTAGCCCCACTCAGGGAGTCATTGGTATGCTGAGTTGTGCAAATTTATGTGACATGCAGCCCTCTATAGTTGGAGATAGATTTCACTATAATAATCAACAAATCCTTGGAAAATATTTGTCTTTTACACATAGGATGATAGAATATATTTTCATTCCATTCCTTCAGTTGGATCTAAAATATCTTGATCAAATGATTTTTAAAAAATATTTTTCTGATCACTGGTCTTGTTCCTCTATATTGGAAATCATAATAGAGAATGCTACTTTCCTACTGCCAGCAATTTGCACTGTAGCAGGCCTAAGTGAGTGCAAGGTTATCTGATGATAACCTGGCTTGCGTGTAAGTGGCCTAGCCCTGGCCTACAGTAGGCTAGCCTAGGATTCTACCCACACAATGCATAGCTTGAATTGAGCAACTTCAGACTGTGTAGCCTACACAGTGTAGCCTTTGACTTGTTGAGGAGAGAGGCTTGCATCTAGATCTAGAGGGATTAAAGTCTGAGGGCAAGGCATTGTATTGTCGAGTGATATTGGGTGAATTAAAGTTCGTTGTTGGCAGCTGGTGTTCATGTTGGGGAAAAATTAGCTCCACCCTGAAGTGAAGGCTGAAATAAAGGCAAAAAAGCTGGTGCTGGGACTAACTTCACTAGGTGTTGAGCTATCAATAATGTGATTGGTATTATTTTTATAGACCCGAATTCAGTGTTGGGGCTAGAATCAGCAGCCCAATTCACGCTCTCAACACCAACACCAACACAAACACAGAACTTGAATTCACCCATTGTAATGTCGAACGGTATTGACTATTGTAAATGTAGTATGGAACAAGGTGTTGCTCAGTCACATGTTTGTGACAATGGCTGGACCCCGCATGTGTGTAGTAATCGGCTGCCTTTCCACATACGCCCGTGTTACACTGTAAAAGATAAATGTTAATTTACAGCAATTTGATGGCAGCAGAGTCGCCAGAACAGTGATGTATTAATACAGACTGCTGTTATTTTCTTCTTTCAAGTCGCTTTTATTTCAAAGTTTTGAAAAGTGCTGGGAAATTTAAAAAATGAGTATTAATTCATTGCCAGCTTTGTACTGATACCTTCTAAATTGAATAAATACAATATTGGTATTTAGATACTATAGTCAAATAGTCAAATGTGCAACATTTTTAAAATCCTTAAATGCAAGAAGTGCTTGCAAAAGAAAAATAACACCAATCTGTATTTTTACAAAATTGCCTGGCGACTCTGCTGCCATCAGATTCTGTAAAATTACATTCATTTTTTTTACAGTGTAGTCAATATGTTTTCATGTGCGTTTTGAAATAATTTTAAGCCTAAGCTAAGGCATGCCTTTTGGAATTATGTGTGTTTGTGTGATAGAGCATTGTATTGCCTAACAACTTTTTAAAATAAATGATGCAGGAGAAAAACTAGAGAACATACATGTATGAATATGAAAAATCTACTCTTGATACTCGAAGTCATAATGATAAAGTATCTTTTTAAAAATATAGGTTTTAGCCGTTTTCTGAGTGAAATTTAACCCTAAAATGCACAATGGGGGCACGTTGTGCCCTCCCCCTCCCTCCACCATAAAATTGCCATCAATTTCTATGGCTTGTTGAACAATACTGTTTGTCATTTGTTTATTTTCACTTTCTTCGAGCACTGAATAACGTTTTTCAGGTGCAATTTTTTCTAGACTTCATTTTACAAGATATCACAGACACAGATAGCAATTGGGACCTTGCAACTCAGAATTTTAAAAGTCATATAATTGTTAGCCAATGGCCCGTATTCTGAACTCTGGTTTAACTTAAGCCATGGTCTAAGTCTGTGCTAAAATTATTGGTAGCCAAAATGGCCACAAGCCCACAACTAATAGTGAAGAAAACTATTAAAGTTTTCATTGCCAGACAGTTTTTAATGGTTTGAGTGCCAAATGTGCTGATAAACTGAACATTGTTAGAGATTTAAGCCACCTTTGGCTTCACATAGTTAAACCACAGATTTAGACCACAGTAAAACCTGTGTTCAGAATATGGGCCAATGTCTTTAATTGGCATTTGCCTTAATTTATTTAGTAATGAATCATATTTGCTAATTGATTTAACATTTCAATTTCATGTCAGTGAGGTGATGTAATGTATGGGGCGACATAGCAGAGCTGCAGGCCGTCACTATATGCAGAGAAGGAAGAAGAGGCAACGCCAATGTGATAGATATTTTAGAAGAGGGCAGTCTGAGTCGCAATACTCCAAACTTCAGCTTCAAGGACAGGACTTAAAGCAAAAAAGCTTGTTAAGAAATGTACTGCATATCAAAGATGACAGTGATGCATCATCTAATGATCCCCTCCCACTATTAACAAACGTTATTTGTGAAGCTAGCAAACAAGGCAGTGCTCAATTGACTGATTACCCAATAAGGGATCCTCAAGAAAGTGACTTTTCTGAAAATTGCTTGTCACAAAGCGAACAGTTGGAATTTGAAGAGGACAGTGATTCTGCATCTAACAGTTCCCTACCACCTTTTGTAAATAGAAGTTGTGATGATGACAATCAAAGCACAAGTTCTGTCACATGCAGTGATATGAGCTCAGCTGGATTTTATTCTCGGACTGACGCTTCTGTTACACAAACAGATGAGAAGACTAGGTCAGCAGTATCTGCAAAAAGTGCGAAAACCTCTGACTTTGAATTTCTGAGAGATCCTTTATTTCTTAGATACAAGGAATTTGTACTCTTGTCCTCTCGACTGAACAAGGTGAGTTCAAAGTGGAAAGTCACATGCATTTCTTCCTTTTTATTTTCTGCATGCATATATGGACATCCAATGGCATACTGTATTTCTGTGGATTGTGATAATTATTATGATGGGTAATGGAACTGAAGTGCTTTGTATGTCATTTAATTTTTCATGGACATTCAAAGTTGTTTTCACATCTGCATGTCGCCCATGCATTGTTTGACGGACCTGGATTGATTGTACAGTGTGGTCAGGGGGGATGTCCCCAAACTTTCCATACTTTTAACTCGCTTAGAAAACACTTACTTAGGTCACACGACTATGAGCCTTGCATTCAGCAAACTGTTAATGTTGGCAATCGTGAAAATAGTGATATCGATGATGAGCAAGACCTTGATGACCCTGTACATCCAGCAGCAGTTTATGACCATGAAGACATCACAGTGGAAAGAAATGATGAGAACAATGGAATAATTGATAGTTTACATCTGCAGAAAAGGGCAGCACTTTTCATCACTGCTTTACTCTCTCAGTCTAATGTAACGTACACAACTGTTCAAAGGGTTGTGGAACAGTCAGCATCGTTCATTTCTGATATAGTGACGGATTTAGAGCAAAAAACTAGACATTTTTTACTAACAAAAAACATTGATGAAAATTCAGCTGGTTGTAAGGAACTGCTCGATTCATTTAAGGAAGCTCAGAACCCATTTCCTTCATTATGTTCGCGATATGAACAAGAGCAATATTTTCAACAGGAACTTGGATTAATTAAACCACAGACTATTGTTCTTGGAAATCGTTTTGATGTTCGAGTGGATAAATCAACTGGTGTTGCCAGACAAGTTCTTGTGCAAGACACATTTCAATATATATCCCTGAAGGAAACACTTGGAGTTGTGTTAAGTAATCCAGATGTCGTAGCTGAGATACACTATATGTCCCCGTCAACTGATGGTATAAGGAGACACTTTTGTGATGGTACACATTTTAGGACTCATCCCTTGTTTTCAGAATGTCCACATGGTTTGCAAATTGCATTGTACTATGATGATTTTGAGGTGACTAATCCCATTGGATCCAAGCGAGGCATTCATAAGCTGGGAGCACTCTATTACACTTTGCAAAACGTACCTTCTAGACTGAATGCTACTCTGCCATTTATCCATTTGCTTGGCCTGTTCCATAGTCTGGATCGTGACAAGTATGGATTTCGACCTATACTGGAACCATTCATGGAGGAGTTGGCGCAACTGGAATCTGACGATGGAGCAGAGATCACGTTAAGAAATGGAAATGTTGTGAAAATCAGAGGAACTTTAGTTCAAACACCCGCAGACAACCTAGGTGCAAACAGTTTGTGTGGTTTTGTGGAAAGCTTTCGAGGAAACTACCCATGCAGAACCTGTATGACACCAAGACATGAAATGCAGGTACTCTTTCATGATGACCAGTGTCAAAAAAGAACTCGAGCAGATCATGACCTTCATGTGCAGTCTGTTATGCTTGATCAACACTCAGTATCTAACCATGGAGTGAAAAGTGCATGTGTTCTAAACAATTCACGATACTTTCATGTCACACAAAACTTTTGTCCTGATGTGATGCATGATATTCTTGAGGGTGTTGGTAAACTTGAGTGCAAATTAGTTCTTAGACATCTGATACATGAAGAGAAATTGTTCACGCTTGATCTTTTGAATCAGAGGTTGAGTTCTTTCTCATACGGCTTTGTTGATATGAAGAACAAGCCGTCTCTGATCTCTGCAAGTACTTTGCTTAATGAAGACAGTTCCTTTAAGAACTCTGCATCGCAGATGTGGTGCTTCATAAGATACCTGCCCCTCATTATTGGCGATCAAATTCCCAGAGGCAATCAGTACTGGGAATTGCTTATCTTGCTAAGAAGGGTAATGGACATTGCCTTTGCCAGAGAAGTTACAGAATCCATGATTGGCCACCTTAGATACCACTTAGAGGATCACCACACTTTGTTCAAGAAGCTGTTTCCAGCTCGAGATCTTACCCCGAAACATCACTTCCTTGTACACTACCCTTTCATGATTGAGAAAGTAGGACCTCTTATCAACTGCTGGTGCATGAGGTATGAGGCCAAACATGCCATCGCAAAATGTTTGGCAACTGTTGTTGGTAATTTCAAGGACATTGCCAAAACTGTCGCAGAGAGACATCAAATCAGCCAGTGCCATAGATGGTATACTCATGGGGTTGGCCAGAATCCTGTAATTAGGAATCCTGTTAAACAACTGATCAGAGAAACTGAGGGATGTGCCACGCTCCTTGGAAAATTCCCAAACCTGTGTGAAGTTGACGAAATAGTGGTGAACAAGAGTATCAGCCTACATGGCACGGAGTACCGATCAGGAATGAGTGTGAACATAGGTGTTCAGGATTGTATGCCATCTTTTGGAAAGTTGATTGATATGTACTGCATTGGAAGTGATATTTACTTGTTTGGAACAATGTGGGAAACCCATGGATTTGATGATCACTTCTATGCATACGAAGTGCTGTCAAGATATCCTGTGGAGTTTTTCCTCATTAAGCAGGATGAACTAAGAAGCTACCAGCCCCTTCAAGTTGTAAGCTCATATGATGAACAGCGAAAGGAACTTCTGTACATTTCATTGAGAAGTGCTGCTGTCTTAACAGGTAGAATTAATGAGCACATGCTTATAGGCCCTAGAATATGTTAGCTTCATGTACAGTATACAATGTATCCATCCAACTTATTAATAGAAGCAGTTTACTTGAAGTTACTCGACTTCAATAACTCTATTGGTTGACTGTGTAAGAGAAGAAACTAAACTTTCTTCGACATTGATCTTTGCAGATATATGTACATGAACAGTTGAACTTGTTCAAAACCACACTGTAAACAATCTATTATGCAATTCGCTTTCCATGGGTTACGTTCATATGGTCCACCGGGAAGATAGGCATCATTGGTGCATGACAAATACATTCTATCTTTCTGCATTTAAATATGAAATAATGCTTTAAAAAAATTTCATATCAAGATTTTATTTCACATGTTTCCTTTTATCTGTCTCTAATTTCAGCTTAGAAATGGAAGATAATGTCCAAGTTGTGCCTTTCTGCGTGACATGCAAGGATCGAACAAAACTAATATCGGTGCCATTGACTAGTGCTGAGCCGAAGGAGGAGATGTTGAATTGTTTGAAATTCAAAATATCGCAGAAATTCAGCATAGACCTTCAAAAAGATTACATAATCAAAATGAAAGTAAAGGAATTTGATTCCTTTGTAGAAATAGATGAAAATGACACTGATGATCTGGAATTATTGGCCCACGGGGGATCACTTGTCGTGGAAGCATGCAGCACTCAAGCAGTGGGACCAGGAACAAGTCTGGATGAGGCATCAGAAACTAGCACTGAGAAAGAGGTGCCCCAAAAGTCGTTGCAGCAGTCTACAATGAAGACCAGTTCAAATAAAGAACACGTAAGTAAATGTATGGTATTTACTCAAGTTGTAATTGAGGCAGGTACATTTAGTTCCCAGTTGTGATTGATGGAATGATTCCATTCATGCTATAAAGCATCAGATTTAAATTGTTGAGGCAAATCTTACTATTTCATAAAATATATGGGTAAATATTTACCAACTGCTGAAAAAGAATTGTCATGATTTAGCATGGTTTTGAGAACTTGTGGGTGCCTGCAGTTTTCACAGTGTACTTAAAATTTAGTGTTGTGCTCTCACCTCCCAGGAAAGGCTATCATTGAAGTTCATATAGTAACATTCAGCTGGAGGCAGTCTATCCGTATAAGTACATGATGTGCTGTATGTGTATGCATGTCCATCCCGCTCTTGTAGTGATCTCAAGAACTTTTTGACGCATCGATGAACACCAAAGTTGGTGTGCACATCTCAAGCTAAAGAGTTCCGGTATTTTTGGCAGGAGGTCAAAGGCTACAGGGGTCACTATGCGAAAATTGATTATAATTATTAATGATAATCTTTCAAAATTTTCATTCTAGAGCTTTGATGTGAAAACCATCACAAATTCGCATCCACGGGGATATCTAGTGGAGCAGGAATATGAGGCTAACGGCACTCTCACAACCGAAACGCGACAAGTTCTCACCTCTATAGTTGCATCAGAAATGGTTAGGAGATATTCATAGTAAGTGTAGAATGTATTTTTGTACAGTTACATACACTGTATGTATGTTTGTTGTTAATATAGTATTGCAAGAATAGCATGATGTACGTTTTTGTGTACATCCCAGTCCAAAGATAGTGTGTTCAAAACAGGAGATCTTTGCATGTGTTTGTTTAGGAAGATGATTTATATTTGCTGCCCATCCTATGTGTATAATTTGAACCTGAGGATGCGGAACAAGTTTATCCATAGCTGAGATTAATTTGTTATCCATTACCTTGTGCACCCAACAATTCACTACCCTGAATGCTCCTCATAGAGTTGAAGGTGCTTTTCATGTTTGGGATTGATTGCATGGTGTTGGTCATGCTTAGCTCTTATCTCCTTTAACTTCTTAATTTCATATCAATATGCATGTCCCTTCTTTTTGGCTATTTATAGGTCCTACATGTTTACCATATGTATTTTCACATTGAATAGAAAAGCTGAACAATAGTAACATCTCTGTAATTTGTTTATACACATTGCAGTGTATGTCCATTTTCCTACCAAAAAAAAGAAAAAAGATTATTTATGCATGTAGGTTTTCGTGCCTTTTTTTTCCCCCACAGCTACCCTGCCAGAGAAGACAAGATTCTCGTCGCAAAGAGTGTCATAGATGCTTTTCCCAACCTGAAATCCAACACAAAATGGCCTTATGTAAGAAACATAATTTGTAAGGGAATATAGAAAAAAATAATTTGAAAGACATTCATAGCAGAGCTCCATGCAAACATTTTTTAGGTGATGGCCTGATCTAGCTCAGTAAACATGCTTTCATATTTTTTGTGGCCTTATAAACAAAGAAAGTACTTGCCCATATGAGAAAAATTATACTTACCAAATGTTTTAGGGAATGTACTCAATTGAACATGTTTTACTCGGCTAAAAGGACACTAAATTAGAAATTTAATTCAAAAGAACAGGAATCTTTAATACCGGCAATCATTTGACTTCACACAATATTGAAGTAGCTCATGCGGCAACTGAAACTTCATATTTATGAATATTTACTGACTTGGATACAAAGTTTACTGTCCACTGGTAATGTTGAGCCATGTAAATAAGGTAAACAATGTAAAGTGACAAAAGCTGGGTAAGCCTTATTTAGATCTTGCCCATAATTTGCCATAAACTTCTGATTTGATTCACATTCAGCTGTTTTGTAAAATGGTACAAATTAGAAATACATGTAACCTATCTAAATATATGTTAAGGAGCCAATGGGTCATCCTTGACACCTTGAAACAAGACTACATGCATACCAGGCTGACCCAACATGACACAGTCTTGTTTTGAAGTATTTTTAATGCTCATCAGCTCATGCATTCAGAACGACATGTAGGCTGCATGGTTTGCATGTGGTCTTATTTCAGACTTCAAGGACGACCCACCAATTTTAACATGTAGTGCTGTAGAAATACCACCAGCAACAGCCGTATCGTGAGCCCTTATTTTTTATCATGCCTCTGTCAGGAAGTCACCGGAGGCATTATGTTTTCAGGCTGCCCGTCCACCCGTCCCGTTTTCGTTCTCATGCTTGCGGTTTTGTGCATCAAGTTCAAACTTGGCATGTGTATACATATAGGGTAGACAATGATGTGACTAGAGTTTGGGGTCTAAGGTCACAGATGACGGGTCATTAAATGCATGAAAATAGCTGGTTATTGCGATATCTTATACATGGTTCAGCAGATCAGCTTCAAATTTTGTACATGTGCACTTATTTGTGTGATAATGAACTTAAGATTTGGGGGTCATTAGGTCGAATGTCATATGGGTCACGTGGTTCCATTAAAAGGATTAAAAATGCTGAATTTCTCATATGAAAAGGGAAAGGGCTTAACTCTGTTTTTCTAGGGAAGTGGATGCATATGTTTTGACTGTGTAGTTGAATTTCATCTAGTTTTTTGTTTTTTTGTTTTTTTTGCCATATACAAATGAAAAAAAAAGATACAGAAAATAACAAGTACAGACAAGAATTATTATTCACTGTAATTATGGAAGATGCATGGTGTGTATTAATTTTTTTTTTCTTGAAACATGGGCAAATTAGTACTTTTCTAAATTTGGTCTAATCTTTGCTTTCCAATGACAACTTTTCTCATATGATTTTTATTAGCAATCATATAAGTCCCAAAAGAGAATCGACACAATGCACAGACAAGCATTATCCAGTCTTTTCCCAGTAGTCTGTAGCATACAGACACTATTTCATTCTATTCCTTTTGCCAGTAACTGAATAGATAAACATGTATTCATATCAAAAGAGGGTACGTGTAGCTGAAAAGGTGTTTAAAATGGTTGGATGTGGTTGATTCATGAACAGCTAAGATACACATTTTAATGAATTTTTCAGAAGTTGATTGCTAAATTGGGTCAAGTATGCACTTTTCATTTGCTAATCTGTCTAGGGAGATTTTTAACTTTCTCTTTTTGGTGTATGATTTCATTTCTTAATATGTTATTTAAATAAGTTTAATTTACATGTGACACTAATTAGAAAAATACTGTTTTATTTAACAGGATCTGTGGTTTGACCCCAATGATGCCACAAAGGGGTACCTTGCTACGAAGCTCAATACAATGAGGAGTTTACCTCCAGATCAGTTGCAGCGTCCACGCACCAAGACGGACCAAAAACCACAGAAGACACCGCAGAAGGCAGGGAATTCCAAGTCCAAGGTAACACCATGATGCTAAGAAGGATTCATTTCCAAATAAATCTCAAAATATCAATTTTTTAAACAATTTTTTTCATTGTCACATGTTTCTAATATCCTTTTATTCATCCTCAGTATGAAGGAAAATGCTAAAATATATGAAATATGAATATCAATATGTGTAGTAATGTCATCACAAGTAAGGTTTGACTTCAAGAGCTTATTCTTGTATCCCTAATTCGATACAAAACATGTTGAAGTTGTTATTTTTTTAATCTTTTAATGTCATTGTCTGATTGGTATTTCCCAGACACCAAAGCGCACCCATGCACATCTAGAGGAAATTCCTCAAGTGGAGGAGGAAGAGTTGATTCTTTTTTGCAAAAGAGCTAGTATTGACAACAGAAAGCAAATTCTTCAAGCCATGGAACAGTCCTTTCAGAACAGGAGGAATTGGATTATGGAGGAATATCCAACAGTCGGAGAGATCCTCGCTCGATACCCTCGATTCCAAGATTTCCCAACTGCGGTAAGTTTTATTCTTGTTAATAGCTAGGGCTACATGCAATTGCTCCCATGAAAAAATATCAAAATACAAAGGACTAGCTAGTCCCTTCCTTGTCTAGCATCTAAGTTCAAATAATTTTAATGACATCAACTCCTACTAAATAAAATGTATGCATTTGCTTAGACCAAATGTTGCATATATTCTTACATCCGTATTTGTAACTATTTCCAGTTTTTAGTGGCTTATAAACTAACTTGCCGCAAATCAATCTGTCTTTCATATACAGTTGCAGCAGGAATTCCATCTCTTATTTCCTGATGCAGCAGCTAGACTCATTTCAACCTGGGAAACGCGGTTTTCCCCATTCATCCTGAAAGTAGGAGAATTATCCAGACTTCCTAAACTCCAAACACTGATGGATGAGAACAAGAAGACCAAGGATGCACACAATGGAACACCTGGTATGAAATATTCATTTTATGACTATGATTTATGACAGATTTGTATTAAGGCACTTCTCATGAGGACATTCTTAGCTATGGGGACCCTGTTATAACAGACCACCCAAATAACCTGCCCAATTAACTCCCTGGGTAAAAAAACAAATGCCTGTACAAGGCAACCATGATTTGTATTTTACCTAGAGTGTAGTGTACCCTTACCGATGGGGTATGAACTGAATTCTGCATATTTAGCACTATTTCTAATCTTCAGATCCAAAATGGAACTATTCACAAAGAGGATGCAACAAGTCCTACGTGTATGTTCATCCATCAATTTTGGATGGTGTATGTATTTCAGTAGCATGAAACTAATAATTTGTGGATGAATTTCAAGCATGCTTAACTATTGTCACTACTCAGAACTTCATAGCATTAGGTGAAATGTCAGATAATTGATTTTTAAAAATTTCTTTTAGGAAGTTTGAGGAAGCTTTTTAGGCTTGTAAAAATAATTTTAAAGAGTTAAATTGCTGTATTGCTTTCCATAATGTATTTCCTTGTAGGGCCTCTGAATGGAATTCTGCCTTGATAAGTGGAGCTATAGTTATCCATGTATATTGTTATTCGTTCATTCATTTGTTTATTTATTCATTTATTTGTGTATTCTTTTATTCATTTTCTTCCAGATGCCCTGTTTGCTTACAAAGTACTGATATACCTTCTCCCATCACACGCAGGGAAGAAATCTTCAATTTCAGATGCTCTCTCATACTTCATGGTCACAAGACCGGTATGAAATAAATTGAATGTAATTTTTAACTCACTATTCCAATTGTTTATTGAGTAATCATGGAAACCTGTCAACTAAAACTTGAATACATGAAGGTCATTGTGGGCTATTCATCATATGGATTAACAGAGATGGCACACACTCTCTCTGGGACCATTTGTTTTAAACTTCATTGACATTTAATTATAATTCATAGGCGGATCCAGCTTTTGGCGAAAGGGGGGGCGCACTGCCGAGCGGCGCACATATTTTTGCACTTCACCGTCGCCATAAAAGAAAATGTTGAAAAAGAAAAGGGGTAATGCCTGACCCTGTCAAAACACGCACACGCACACACACACACACACATGCATATATATATATATATATATATATATGACTCATATCATATAGATATACATGACTCATGAGATAGAGACACATATTTCACCGACAAATTAATGCGAGCGCGAAGCGCGAGCTGAAATTTTTAAAGTATACTGACCTGAAAACAGGAAAAAGGTGCCTGTTTAGGACTGTTTGTAGTAACTCATGAGGAGGATACATATCTCACTACACAGATAATGCGAGTGCCGAGGGCGAGCTGAAATTTACTTATATTCTGATCAGAAAGCTTGATATTCTAAGCATTCTTGGTACCAATGATTAAGATGGGTATCTAAAAAAAAATGCGAGCGCGAAGCGCGAGCTTAAAATTTTGATATTTCGATCTGAAAACATTACAGTTTAATGTACGTTTTAATAAAGAACAAGATTATATCCAACAAAAGATTATTGCAAATCGAAGCGAGAGTTCTTTTGAGGTTCAGAACTAAAAACGGGACATTCTATTCACCTATTTAATCATGAAAAGTATGGGGTTTTGCTACAGAAATGATGCGAGCGCGAAGCGCGAGCTGAAAATTTTTTATGTTCCAATCTGATAATTTGAGCACGATTTTTAATAAAGAACGAGTTGCGTAGCTCAATCTCGTTTGCTGATTTCTGTGTAACATTACCATCTTATTGTTTTTGCACATGCGGAATTATTGGGGGAGGGCAAAACGATCATTCTTGGCCGCGGCGCCGATCTAGATTTGGTTAGCAATAGGCCCTTCTTCATTATTCTACTGGCGCTTATTTATTGAAATCAGGGGACGCTGATCATTCTTGACCGGCGCCGATTTAAATTTAGGTGGCGCCGGTTAAGACAAAGGCAGCGCCGATTTGTCTTGACCGGCGCCGATTTAAACAAGTAGTACTGATTATTTTTACCGACGTTACGTAAGATTCAGGCAGCGGCAATCTATAATCGACTGGCGCCGATCTAGAACCAGGAGGCGCCGATTATTCTTGACTGGCGCCGATTTTTAACCAGGTGGTGCTGATTATTCTTGACCAGCCCCGATTTAGATATAGGTGGCGCTGATTATCCTTGATCGGCGCCGGTTAAGAACTCAGGCAGCGCCGATTTTTCTTTACCGGCGCCGATTTATAACCAGATGACGCCGATTGTTCTTGTCCAGTGTCGATTTAGATTAAGGTGGCGCTAATTATCCTTGATCGGCGCCGGTTAAGACTCTGGCAGTGCCGATTTTTCTTGACTGGCGCCGATTTATAACTAAATAGCGCTGATTATTCTTGTCCGGCGCCGATTTAGATTAAGGTGGCGCTGATTATTCTTGATTGGCGCCAGTTATATGCAGGCAGCGCACTGCTACCGGCGAAGTTGTTGGGAAAAGGGTAGTTAAAAGAAAAAATAAGGAAGATGATATGATTACGCTTTGCTGGGGATAGTCTTTCCTTTACTGTTGCTAATGTTATATCAGTGTATAATTTTTTTTTAAGCAGCACCTTTTCCCTTTCTTTCCTTTATTTTTAATTTTTCAAGCGGCGCCTTTTCTTTCTTTTACTTTTTTTATTTTCTTTATTTTGAGCGGCGCCTTCGGCGCCGCTCAAATATTAGGGGGGGCGCGCGCACCCTGCGCACCCCCCCTGGATCCGCCGATGTAATTGATGTAGCAATAACTTGCAGTAGGTGGAAATGACTTTGAATTTGCATGCCTCTGCCAACAAAGTGGTCAGGGCATAATCTTGGGTTGTCCATTTGCATGTTTGTATCAGGTTGACAATCTAATTAAATTTTTGGTAGTGTTAAAGGTCAGAGTGCCAAATGGCATTTGGCTAATGTTAAGGGTCACAGCAAAGTTGAAATAGCCCGTTCTCCGAGGATCTTGAGAATGGTCTAGCTAATCGGCTTAAAATTTAGCATATAGATTGGGCTGATAATGATAAATGTAGGGTCACTAGGACAAAGGCACATGGCACAGCTATATCAATACCCTGAACCTGCAAAACTTCTTTGGTCGCAATATAACATGTGGGCATAATGTTTGACTGCGTACAGTCAAAATTACTCCAGTTACGTTTTGAATTCCTTTGAATACAGTCAACTCTGCATAAGTCAAAAATCACCTAGGTCAAACTAAATAAATAGTCCCTGTTCATCTTTATGTGCAATATACATCGAGTAAGTCGAATTTCACATAAGTCAAATAATTTTTCATGGTCCCTTGGAGTTTTACTTATGCGAAGTTGACTGTATATGTATCATGTTCAAATTTTGATGGTCCATGTACAGCATACTGGCAAAGACTGTATACAAATGAGCCGAGTGCCTCATTTAAATGAACTCTCGTGTTCTTGACCCGTTATACAAGTTCAAATTTATATTTTTCGAAAGCTTGATAAATTTGCCACGCAGGCATGCACATTTTGTATTGGCCTTATTAAGGCATAGGTGGGAAAAAGAGCACATTATTTCTACAATTTATGTTCCTTTTTATCCCAGTTTCATCCATTGCATTTTATATCTTATAAGACTAATTTCTGATTTTAATTGGAATAGCCAGTAAATATAGAGATTTGATTATAATTATGATTCAAAAGACAGAATGCCAAAATATTGAATAATTTGCAAGATATCACAATTTGAAAATAACATATTTTTCGGGGTCATAGCAATATCATTGCACTGAGTTCTTTTATATTCTAAATCTTTTTTGCTTCACTGCATCTATGCCGTGCACATTGCACCTGCACATATCCTCAACCCCTGGAATTACTGTACTACTATTATGACACTTGTGTTTCCTTGCAGAACGGAACCGCTGTGGCGAGTTTTCTCGTTGAGAAAACGGATCAAAAGAGAACCCAGCCGTACCTGCTTCGCATAGGAGATGGCTTCACATCCCCGTCGACTTTCTTCATCATTGTTGATGGGAAAGCCGTACCCTGCGAGAGTGATGCTACTCAAGCAGTTGATGCTCTATTCAAGAGCCACTACATTTTTAACATTGAGTATGCAGATGAGCTGAAGGGATTCTATGCATTCTTAGAGCACTTCGTGTATGGAATCGGGGTTTCTACTGATCACATTCCTGTCCGTGCACGTGAACTTATGGCAAGCATAACAGCATTGGCTCGCACCCAAAGCCATTAATCATTTCCAACTTCAACTGGAAGAACTGGACATCGGTTTTCTTGCCTATGTATGGAGAATCATTACATTTCAAAGTAAACCTTTCCCTATTCGCAACCATTTTTTAATACAGGTAGTTCCTAGTCAATGCATCTGGGAGAGTATTCCGTATTCTATCCTTGGATTTAGTTGACGAATACAGTATGTATCAAATTAGGGCTTATTTTAGGCCTGTATGGTGTGAAAGTCTCAACATGCTTTTGATATGGCTGTCAATAGTTCCATGGTATAGATCATTCTAGTTTTTGATTCATGTGAAAATGTCAGCATACATGGATTTATTCTGTTAAATTTGTCTCGTAGTTCTGAATACATACACACCTGTATAACATTTGTCTGAATTGTGTGTAAGTGGGGAATCTTTATCATTGGAACCTGTGTAGTATAGCAGTGTTTTATACATACATGAATATTTGATTCAACTGATGACTGTATAATGTTTGGGTACATCAGA